>NC_050446.1:115042933-115347933 GCF_903995425.1 Onychomys torridus
GTTAGGGTAAAACAATATTTGGAATTAGTAGAGGTCAGGGCTAGGGAAGTCCTTGTGGTTTTGCCAATCATGATACAAAGGACACAGTGACCACCCTTGGACCCTTCTGATGCCTGATTCTGACCTCTTGATTGGACTCAGAACATTATCCAGGCAGTCTTGCAATGGCAAGAGTGCGTTCATTTAGACAATGATCCCACCATGCTTCATGGAGACCTTAGAGAGGACTACCAGCCCATGGGTCTGTTTCAGAAATATACCTCCTGAGCTGAGGCCGCCACTGACCCTCCACCAGCAGATCTGAGCTGAGGCCGCCACTGACCCTCCACCAGCAGATCTGAGCTGAGGCAGCCACTGACTCCACTGACCCCACACCAGCAGATCTGAGCACAAGCAGGGCTGGGAAACTTCAGCTCACCATGGGGACCAAGGAGGTCAAGTTCATGGCTCTGTCTAGGGTTTTGACAGTGCTGGGTTTTGTTTTGTTTTGTTTTTATTGAGTAAAGGCAAACTCTGAAAACACAGTCACTATTCAAAGAGGCAGGTAAATAGGTAGATCCACCTGCGGTCCTTTTAGCAACTTGTGCTGCCATTGTGGGTTTTGGTATTTGTGTCTCATAGTAACACCTGAGCTCCCTGGAGGCTGTGTGCCTGTACATGTTGGAGCATACTCTGGGAGGCTCTCAGACTGCAGGGCGAGTGCACATCCTGGTCTGGACTAGGTGTCTCCATGTGTGTCTGTTTGCCTCCCTAATCACGAGGATTACTTTTTGTGGGGCTGGAGATGGAATCAAGGCTTCCCACACGCCAAGCAAGCACTCTACCACTGCTCTACACCCCTGCTGTCTCCCTAAGGAAGAAGCCACGTCCAGTCTCCAACGTGGCCAGGTTTGAGCACTGTATTGTGCACTCGTCAGTAAGCTGTAGATGTGAGCTCAAGATGGCAGATGGTGTGCATCATGAGAAGCACTGAGGAGGTGGCTCAGTCAGCAAAGCAGTTGCTTTACAAGAATTGAGAACTGAGTTCAGGTGTTGTGGAATATCATTCTAACTGGGCAAAGATGCGTTACATTTGTTTCTGCTGCAGAATATTACTTTAACTATGTGAAGGTGTGTTACATTTGTTTCTGCTGCCTTTGTTAATGATGTAAAGATGTGTTACATTTGTTCATTCTGCATTTGTTTAACTATGTAAAGATGTGTTGCTGCTTCACCTTGCCTGCCTAAGGCACCTGATTGGTCTAATAAAAAGCTGAATGGCCAATAGCTAGGCAGGAGAGGGATAGCAGGGCTGGTGGGCAGAGAGAATAAGTAAAAGAAGAAGAAGAGAATGAGGGAGAAAGAGACGCCTAGGGCCAGAAGCCAGGCAGCTGCCAGCCAGACACTGGAGGAAGCAGGTAAGATACACAGAAAGAAAGGTAAAAAGCTCAAAGGCAAAAGGTAGATAAAGAGAAACAGGTTGATTTAAAAGAACTAACCAGAAAAGAGCCTAAGGTAGGCTGAGCATTCATGATTTGGGAGCTGGGTAGTGGCCCAAAAGAAAAAGGTCCGCAGCACCCACTTAAAAAGCCAGATGTGACAGCACATGGCAGCTACAACCCCTGTGCTAGAGACAGAGAGACAGGAGGATCTCTGGGGCTTCCTGGCCAGTCAGCCTAGCTCACTTAGCTAGCTCCATGTCAAGTGAGACAAAGGTCTTGTTTCAAGAACAAAAATGAAGCAATTGAGGAAGAGGTGAGATGTTGGCCTCCGACCTCCACACGCATGCACACACACATACAAGTAAGGCCACTTCCCCAAGAGTGTTCCATAATACTTGCAATTCCATTAGGACTGAACAAGGCTTGGATGTGTCTCATCCTATCACCTGACTACAGATGCAAATCTCAATTCTAGTGAGTCCAAGAGCCTGATTGCTTGAGGCTGCAAGGCTGCTCGGCTCCTCACAGATGCAGGCACTTCAAGGTGATCTCGGGGCTGACTGGCATCAATCTCAGACAAATAATGAAACCTTCCAGGTTTAGCACAGACACTTAAAGGCTTCTCAGCAGGGGCAGCAAATAAAAAGATATTTATTCAAAAATGTGATGATCCAGGAGGCTTCTGGGATGAGCCCGCTCTAGTTAGTGACTTCCTGGAGGATCTGTTAGCACCGAGAAATGAAAACAATCACGAGGGAATCTGATGTTGTCCATGCAAAGCAGAGCAGAGCAGAAATATCTGAGACCTCTGCTCCAGCAGGGGGGTGGGGGGTGGGGGAGGCTGGTTGCAAAGAGGACAGACAGACACACAACCCAGGAGGTGGTTGGTGATGAGGGAAATAGAAACAAGGTTTCTTGAGGTTTGTTCTGGCTCAGAGAGGCACAGACATTTGCCCATGAGCTCACAACCTGGAAGAAAGGCCTTGGCAAGACCCTGGTGGCCCAGCTTCCTAGTGCTCCCTATTCCCTGTGTTTCTGAGGGTCTGGCCCTGGAGGAGCTTGAGTGACAGATGTCAACAACATCAACTGCACTGAGAAATTTTAAATAATTTTTCCCTTTATTCTTTGACAGTTTCATTCATGCATACATTGATCATATCAAACCCACCCCCAGGCTCCCTTTTCACTGCTCTTAGACACTGAAATGTGTCCTATTCTTAAGGTGAAAAGAAATGAGCTGTAGCAGTTTCCAGGTCCCTCCTGTCTGTAGGCATGGCTCTGATGGAAATTTATATGGTAATGGATTAAAAGCGGCCACAAAGGACAGCAGGACATCTCCTTATAGCTCACTCATTGTGTGTCCCAGGTTGACTCTCTATTGCTGTGGTAAAATATCATGGCCAAAAGCAGCTGTGGGGAGGGACGATTTATCTGACTTACAGGCTACACAGTCCACCATGGAGAGAAACCAAAGCAGGAACTCAGGTATACCTCTTTTATGCAGCCCAGGCCTCCCTTGCCTGGGGATGGCACTGTCCACAGTGGGCTGGGTCCTTCTCCATTAATGGATAGTCAAGAAACTGCCCCACAGACATGCTAACAGGTCAGTGTGCTGGAGGCAATTCCTCTCCTGAGGTTTTGTGTCAAGATATGACATTGTGTCAACAAAAGTGGGAGCGCTCTTGCTCTCTGAGGCTATGGTTAGTGATGCATGCCCAGACTCCACTGTAGGATACTCTTATTTTATCTTTCTTCTCCTACTTCCTAAAATATACACCACACTGCACACAGATATAGAATATATATAATACTGCACAGTTATAGAATATACATCACACTGCATACAGTTATAGGATATACATCACACTGTGTACAGTTATAATATATACATCACACTGCACATGATAGTAGAATATACATCACACTACATAAGGGTGATAGGATATATATCACACTGCACAGTGGTAATAGAATATACATCACACTGGACAGTGGTGGTAGAATATGCACCACATTGTACAGTGGTGATAGACTATACATCACACTGCACAGTGGTGATAGACTATACATCACACTGCACAGTGGTGATAGACTATACATCACACTGCACAGTGGTGATAGGATATGCACTACACTGTACAGTTGTGATAGGATATACATCACACTGCACAGTGGTGATAGAATATACATCACACTGTACATTGGTGATAGAATATGTACCACACTACACAGTAGTGATAGAATATCCATCACACTGAACAGTGGTGATAGAATATACATCATAAGTGATAGAATATGTACCATAATGTACAGTGGTGATAGAATATACATTACCCTGTACAGTGGTGATAGAATATATTTCACACTACACGGTGGTGATACAATATGCACCACACTGTAAAGTGGTTATAGAATATACATCACACTGCACAGTGGTGATACAATATACATCACACTGCACATAGCAGAAATTATTTAGCTCATGTCATCTCCAAATGGCACCAAGCACCTGAGACCCAAGCTGGCTCCTCTTCCTACTTCATTGGGAACACAGGCCTTGGAGAGCACACACACATATGGCTGTTTTCAGGTTTAAACATCACTGACAGAACCATTACAGTATCTGTTCCCAGTATTGGAGCTTTTTAGAGGTTCTTTGAAAGGCTTGCCTCTTTCATCATGTGCAAGTTTGGGGCTCAATTTGCCTGTATTAGCTGCTGTCTTTTCAGGAGGAATCCTGTGCCTCTGGAAGGATGGCTTGAGAGTCAGTTTTCCCGCAAGGGAGGGGTAAGCTTTTAATATGTCTGCAGACAGTACATCGGGTTGCAGGAGGGGGTTTTCTAGTTAAGATATCCACGTGAAACTGTGACAGCAGACACCACCTGAATCCCCCTGGCCATGCACAAGAAAGGAGCATTCTGTGTCTAACGTGGATGGTGGGAAGGCCTAGCTTATTTCACTCTGACAGAAGCCCTCACCAGCTCTCAAGTTTACCATCTCAATGCCTGTTCCCATGATCACTGTGGCACACACATACGTGTGTGTGTGTGTGTGTGTGTGTGTGTGTGTGTGTGTGTGTGTGTGTATGTGTGTGTGTGTGCACACGTGCGAGCTTGTGGAGGTCAGAAGTCAAATTTGGCTGCTTTCCTCTCTCTCTCTCCATCTTATTTTCCTAAGTTAGTGCCTCTCACTGAACCCAGAGTTTACTGGATCCTCTAGACTGGCTGACCAGAAAAACTGAGGATCCCGTGTGTTCACCTCCCTACTCTGGGACTACAGGCACATGAGGCGGTGCCTGGCTCTTTATGTGGGTGTTGCAGATCCTAACTGGGGTCCTCATGTTTAAACAGTGAGCATTTTGCTATGGATCCAGAGCAGGAACGCTTAGGCTCTTTAACAATCCCCTAGGAACAGCAACGTCACTCAGTTTGGATCTCTATGGCTAGGCAAGGTCATGGACATAGACAATCACAAGTAGTGGAGAGCTGTGACTGTGCTGTGGGAGGGGGCAGCTGAGGGGACCTCGGAGTGCTGAAGAGGGCCTGTGGTGGCTTTCATTGCATTTGTGATGGGAAGGAGAGAGCTGGGAAATAGCTTCCTGAGTGTGACAGCTCTCTCTTGGACACGTTAGATCTCAGCAGATGACTGCTTTTCTAAGTGGATGGATTAAAGAGCATTAGCATTTGAGGCCAGGCACTTTCTGCTCTGCCTCTCTAGAATCTTATTTTGTCTGCGGGAAGGCCTGGTGTGCATCTTTTGGGCTCTCAGCCAAATGAATCATCTTCCTTGTCTGTTGCCTTGTCTCCATGGTACCAGGTCTGTGTCAGAACCCAACAGTGGTCCTGGCCAAAAACTGGGCCAGGTGTTCAGACTTTACCAGGGAAGGCAGGCCTGGATCTTTGATGGAGCTGTTCTCAGTCAGCACCAGTGGCAGGACCAGGTTCTGGGACAGTACTGCCCGGAGCTTGGTGAGTCACACTGGGTCTTGTGCCCAGATCAACTTGTCATCACTCTAGAAAGGGTAGTCTTGGCACCCTTCATCTTCAGGGTACCCCGCCAGTGGGGAGCTTCATCATGGCAAGGGCATTGCAACCCTCTGCTGAAGGTGCCCACTGCTGCAGGCGGGTGGAGATCAGAAACTGTGAAAGAGCTGAGACGGCCAGACTCCTGCCAGGGACTAGGAAGCACTCCAGGCCAGCCAAGGTTTTGATTTTCTTCTTCTTCATAACAATAAAGAGGAAAAAAGACAGGCAGGGAGTCAACCTGAATGCTTCCATGGTCCCCAACATCCCATAAGATACCAGTTGGGGAAAAAGGGGGAAGACACAATTCAATTAAAATCTGCAGTGCCCAGAATCTCACACTTTCTTGTGAGTTTGAGGCCAGCAAAGCAAAAGAATTTCTTTTCACAGCCATGGTGTGAACGGGACTATTTTCAGGAGCTTCTTCCTAAAATAGGGGAATAGAGGAACGTGCTGTCTGTCAATTACTCATAATGTGGTCTAACAGCTCTCTAAAATTAAACAGAGACAGGTGGTGGGCTGCTCCTGAGGGACTCCCAGAGATTCCTTCCTCCTGGCACCATGTCCTTGTGTGAGCCCCATCCTCTTCAGTGGGGACCCTGTGACCCAGGGACACTGGTTCTTGGTCTCATGGATCAAAGCATTTAAAAAGAGATTCCCTAGGGAACTCAAGGGTGGCTTTATTGAAATTTGAGGGAGAGAACAACAGACCAGGCAAGCTGAGCATCTCGGCAGCTGCTGGGAAGAGGGAGGTGCGAAGGGAGGTTACACTCTGAGCTACAACACTGAGAGAGTTGGCAGGCCCCACAGTGGAAGTCTGTGAATGGGGTGTTGCTATGGGCTTCAGAAAGACAGTCCTTGTGACCTAGAGTATCAGGGCCAAAGCTTAAGACTGTGGTTTATGTTTGGATAAAAGGGAAGAGGGAGAGGGAGAAACAGTTATGCTTTCTGTTAAGGGGTTACCAACCACCAGGCATGCTATTTAAATCAATGGATGTCACCAGGTATGTATATGTTTCCTGACTCAGGAGTACCCTCTGTCAATATCAGAAAGGATGTTATCACCCAATGGGTCATGCCACTTGCATCAGAGGAATCTGACATAGGTACATATATATCCAAAATGGTGCTTGGAAAGCAGCTGGCTGCAAACAGCCTTTCTGATTCCCCTTTTCCTGCCTAGCATTCTACATCAACTGGACCTGGGGACTTACCTTTCAGGAGTGCAATACAGAAAAGCTGATGAGTGTCACTTCTGAAGTTGGAGTTAGGGAGAAGGGCAGCAGGCTGTGACTCAGTATCTGATCTTGCACTTGTTATCCCCTTGGGATGAGGAACAGAGACACCTCCAGCTGACAACCATAGTTTCATTCTGCTGGTACCCCAAGAACTTCGTGAAATTGAGTTAATTAATAATGGAATTATTTGTTTGGAAGAGGAAAATTTTCAAGACAAGAGCGTGCTGAAATGCTGCACTGGGACAGTAGAAAGGGTGTCCTGAGAGCAAAACCTCACCTATCAGATGCTCCATATTGTGACATCCAAATTCCTTCTGAAGGCAATAAGCCTAACCAGAAAGGGTTCACTATTCTTCAAAGGCAATTGCCTAGGGGAGTATCTCCCCAGGGCCAGCACAAAGAGGTTGATACAGATGTGGCCCAAGGTGGCCATGCTAGACCTCAGGCTGGTGACAGAACCGAGCAGAGTCACCTGCATTGTTATACGGTCTCGGAAGACACAAGATTAAGGGAGTCATGGAGAGTGGCTGAGGCCAGTAAGGAGGTGATAAGAGGCCACTGTGTGAAGCTGTGAAGGAGGAACCTAAGTTGCAGTGGAGAACCCAGGATGTTGGAGATGCCAGGACTATGGAATGTCAGCCACAGAGAGCCGTGGACATAGCATAAAGCCAAAGAGAGTGTCTATGTGTGCTGTGGGAGTGGAATCAAAGGCAACCTACACCTTTTGGAGCCCAGCTTGATTTTATCACAAGTCCCAGATGCCGGACATGAATCTGTCGGCTGTGGTGTTTTCCTGTTGTATTTTGATCCAAGCATTCCTAACTATGTCTTGATTCATTCTTTCTGGAACAGGAGTGTTCACTCTCTGGCATTATATGCTGAAAATAAGTAACTTGTTTTTTCTATTTTTTTAAATTTAGAGTTCACAGTTAAGGAGTTTTAAACTTTTAAAATCTTGTTGAAGTCTATGGAGACTTTTACAGTTAGACTAAATGTAAGTTGCGTTACAACATGGTTATGAGCCAGTGGGGAGAAGAGTCGAAAAACTGATGTGTCAGGTTGACGGAGGCATGGTGACTGCTGTTAACTGTCAACTGACTCTAGAGTCACTTTGATGAATGTGATGAATCTCTGTCCTTGACTGTGGATGTGATGTGGGCACGTGCTTCAAGCCCCTGCCATCTTGACTTCCCCATCATGATGGGCTGTGCCCTTGACCTGTGAGATGGAATAAACCATGTCTTCCTTAAGCTGTTTCTGTTTACCACAGCAACAGAAGAGTAAGTCAGACATCAGCCATGCTGCCTGGGAGATGGAGCAGATATAAAAGGAAGAGAGGAAATCAAAAGAGAACGGTCTGTTTACTGCTAGGGTCCAGGTTCACTGAGGCTGGTGGGAGCAGGTGGCAACATGCCACAGCAGCCTTGTCAGAACACAGGCTTCTCCAGGCAGAAATGCCAGGCTGTCCCTCCCTCTGGACCCACCTGCCTCTCACATCCATCCCAGGCTGCGGTTCCTCTTGGATTTCAGCTCAGACCTGCACCTGACAGTAGTTGTCCTTGTTTTGTGCAGCTGGAGGAAGTCCAGCTCCCTGTGGGGAGACAGCTGTGCTGACAGCTCCGTCTCTAGCTCTGACAGACAGTCAATAGACAAATCACAACGTGTGGATCACTGCAGGGAGGAGATGGTGACTGCTCCCACATCCTTGCCCACACTAAACCAAACCAAACGCCAAAGGAATACAGAAAGATGGAGCAGGCGGGAACCTGCTGGTGTGTGTGTGTGTGTGTGTGTGTGTGTGTGTGTGTGTGTGTGTGTATGTGTATGTATGTATGTATGTATGTGTGTGTATATGTGTGTATGTGTGTGTGTATGTGTGTGTATGTATGTATGTATTGTGTGTATGTGTGCGTGTATGTACGTGTGTATGTGTGTGTATGTGTATATGTATGTGTGTATGTGTGTGTGTGTATGTGTGTGTATATGTGTGTGTATGTGTGTATGTGTGTGAAGTGAGAGAGAGAGAGAGAGAGAGAGAGAGAGAGAGAGAGAGAGAGAGAGCGCACTCACCCTGTGAAGTTATAGAAGAAGCACAGACTCACAAGGGGTAGAAGTCATTTAGGGCAGAGGAGACCATGAGTGTGAGGTCCTTGAGGTTGTCTTTAAATGCTTTAGGTATAAAATGCATTACACAGTCCCCTCCCAACACACTAAATATGTTTTGGGACTGGTTTTGTATCAACTTGACACAAGCTAGGGTCATCAGAGAGAAAGGAGCCTCAGTTGAGGAAATGCTTAGTGAGATCCAGCTATAAGGCATTTTCTCAATTAGTGATCAGTGAGGGAGGGCCTAGCCTATTGTGGGCAGTGCCATCCCTGGGCTGCTGGTCCTGGGTTCTATAAGAAAGCAGGTTGTGCAAACCAGGGGAAAGAAGCCAGTAAGCAGCTCCCCTCCATGGCCTCTGCATCTGCTCCTGCCTCCAGGTTCCTGCCCTAGGAGAGTTCCTGTCCTGACTTCTTCAGTGATGAACAGCAATGTGGAAGTGTAAACCAAATAAACCCTTTCCTCCCCAGCTTGCCTTTTGGTCATAGTGTTTCATAGCATCAATAGAAACCCTGACTAAGGCAAGTTGGTACAGGCATAGTGGGGTATTACTGTGACAGACCTGACCACGTTGTTGGGAGGGTTGTGGAAGGACTTTGGAACTTTGGACTAGAAGAGCCATTGAGTGTTGAGACCACAGTGGGATGTTCTGTGGGAGCTTGGAAGATAAGAATGTTGAGAACAGTGTAGATGATGGAGGCTTTGGCTTGTGAAGTTTCAGAGGGGATTTTAAAGAGTCTATTAGGACCATTTGCTATTTTGATGTAAGATTCTGTCATTCTGGTTATCTGGGGCCTTCAGGTTCCTGCCCTATTTGAGTTCCTGTCCTGATCCTGACTTCCTTTGGTGATGAACAGTAATGTGGAAGTGTAAGAGGAATAAATCCTTTCCCAACTTGCTTTTTGGTCATGATTTTTCATGGCAGCAGCAGTAACCCTAACTAAGACACACATTTTGCAGGAAGAGTCAAAGCTCCATGTGTCATCCTTGTGCCCCCTTCTGTATGAGAACCACCCTTGGAGTTGTCTTTTTATTCTGCCTATGGCTGCCTTTTCTATTGCCTTCACACTTTGCTGTGCTCCATCTTCTCAGCCTATTTTAGCCTCTGTGGTGTTCACTGCCTGCCGTGGTGCTCTCCAGGTTGGCTGTATGGTTTTTGAGATCACAGATGGAGCTCTGAGGACTATTGTACAGGAGGGGCCCAAGTGTGTTTCTAAGCCTGGTTCCTGAGGATGAGTAAGTGGGGGCTGCTTTTCTGCACAAATCAAGAAAAGATGGAGAATAGAAGCTTTGCCTTGGAGCCAGGTGAGCAATGGTCAGTAGTGACTTACAGCCAGAACTTGGGTTTGAAGGCTGGAATCCATGTCATGACCCATCTGCTGTGCCACCACCACCACACCCTCTCACTGCATTTTAAGATAAAGCATCTTGGTTTTGCTTTGGGGAATTGCTGTCTCTACAGCTGAATGGTACCTTTGTAGATGGATGAATCAGGAATGGCCTCTGCTGGTCTTGGAGATGGCTCAGTGGGGGAAGTATAATGGGGAGAAATCCACGGAGTCTATTTAATGAGCAAAGTAATTTATTTGGGGGTTAACTCACTACCATGGGAGATTTATCGTAGGGTCTCAGAAAGCTGAGCTATGTCCTATGCTAATTTGCTTGGTCCAAGATTTCAGCATCCAATACCACGATGAGGAGGTGAAGAAGAGCTGCGTAAGTGCATCCCAGGTCTTAAGGGTCCCAAGCAGCCATGCCCTAGGGGCATGTACTTCAAGGTTGTAGGCAGGTATAACAGTTACCTACTACCTCACTAGGGGCAGTACTTCAGGGCATGGCCAGACCAGCTAGTCACTACACCTCCCACTTTGGTCTAAAGAAAGTTCTAACCTAACATAAAACTATATACAATAGGAATGATTATTAAGTACTGTCCAGGAGAAATAAAGGTGATGACCTGAACAAAAGAGAACTACCAGCAACAAGAACAACATCCAACAAGAGACACATACTGATGTCATAGTTGTCCAGAACACAGGTAAATGGCATGTAACAATTATTCCAAAAGCTGTTCTATCCTGAAGAATCTGAATCTAGTACTTAATTTGTTCTAGCTAAGATATGAGAAGATTGTAACTGTAACTATTAGTCTTCAACCCCATCAAAGATCTGAGAAAGAACATAATAATACCTGAGAAATGGGAACTGCATGCAAACAATTTTTGAAAATCTCTTGAGAATAGACAGAGACAGCTGGCAGCCTGGACAGTCACCTAAAATTTCTCAGCACTGTTGGGGCATCCAATTTGGCTACAGGCCTATCGTATCTGACAGACCATTTTCAGAAGCAGGAATTTTGAGAGACCATCTCACCCTGTCTTGGCAGAGTTCAGTAGTCACTTTTCCTTGTGTCCTCCTCCAGAAAGGACAGTGTTTGTACTGTCAGCAGTTGAGGCAGTTCTTTGCCCAGCAGGCCATTATGCTCCAAGAAGATGACAAACTTCCATATGGAGTGTCTTAGAAGCCAAACATTCTTTCTGGATCATATTGGTGCTGCCAGGAGCAATTGTGTCTTACATCAACAGAATTCTAAGTTATTTAAATGCTATACTCTCTGGGCTATGAAGTGTTTGAAGATTACCTACTTAATTGAAATATATCTTTGATTACCTAAAAAACTTAACTAACATGACTATAAGTTTGATTATCATAAATGACAAATTATTTTGTTAATTATATGTTACAATTTTAAATGAGTTGCATAAATATAATACCTTAAACAAGAATAGAAAAATATAGTATAACAAAATTAACTTTAAATTTGTATCAATTAACCCAAATCCATAGCAACATAAAACATTTCAAACAAGTTGTTGCTTTTTAAAAGTAGACTCAATAATCTACCCTTTTATCCTATCATATCTATATCCCTTTTTTTCTTTAGAAAGATTGCATTTATCACCAACCCCTCTTTAAAAATAAACATTTATAAACAATATTTGGGGAATTTGGGCGTAGCTTAGGCATACTTGCACAGACTCCAGCACCGTGGGAGGCTAGCTCCCACCTTTTAAAGGGTTCCTATGAGGAGGAGAGAAGGATAAGAAACTTTAGATAGAAAGATAGCAAAGAAGAGACAGAAACACAGGATAGCTTCAGGAAGACCTGGATCAAAACTCACCGGCCCCTTCTGTCCATCTGTCTCTTCAAAAGGGCTTTTTATAATAATGTCAGGGGGAAGGACAAAAGACCTTCCCCTTGCTAGATCAAAGCAAGCCACCACACAGCCAGGTGTAGACCTCTCCAAACACCTAGTAACCACACTTGTAGTCAAATCATCCCCCTGCTCAGCCCTGCTGAGTAAAGCAAGCTCAGATCTCACTAAGAAATCTCTGTGGGTCTCCACACAGGACCTGAGTTTGGATTTCCAGAACTCATGTAAAAAAAAAAAACAAACAAACAAACAAACAAACAAAAACACCTAGATATGGCAATGCATATCTTTAACTCCAGAGCTGGGTACAGAGATAGGTGAATCCCCAAGACTCATTGGCCAGCTGTTCAAGTTGAGTAAGCTCAAGGTTCAGTTCGAGGGGTCTTATCAAAACAAAAACCTCCAACAGTTGGAGAGTGATAGAGGAAGACATTCAGAATTAACCCTTAGCCTCTACACAAGTGCACAGACACATAATGCACACATGCACACACCCACACGTAGAAAGGGAGAGAGAGAGGAAGAGAGAGGAGGAGAGGGTGAGGGGGGAGAGAGAGTGACTGGGCCGAAGGAGAATTTTAGCCAGGCTCACTCTGGCTGGATAACTGGGTACAGAGAGATAGACACACTCCGATGAGTTGATGCCCTTCAAGGGGGCAGTCCTCTGTGTTCCCTGTGTCCTTTACTGCTCCTACCCTAGACTTCCAGGGACAGCTGGGTCTTCTCTTTTGGACACCTCAGGCTTCCCTCCCAGCCTGTGAACCTGCCATCAGTTCATGCTTGCCTAGCCGGCCTGAGCTGGTAACTGTTGCCTGCCCTTGCTGCTTCCTGACCTCTGTGACCACACCCTTCACATCATTCTTTAGGGAATTTGCTGTCCCGGCCCCCAGTTATTTGCCTTAGGATCTTCTGTCTCTGTCCTCGCACTAAGAGGACTCTCTGAGGTCACAGTATCTGACCTGAGAATTCATCCAGGCAAGGGGTTCCGTCTTCAGACTCGAGGACCCGAAAACTGCCCTTCTGCCTCTCTCTCCTCTGCTCACAACCCTCAGATGATGGTTTCAGCGACTACCCAGAAGGCAGCGCAGCCTGTTTGGTAACCAAATCCCAGTTTCCCTGAGATTCATCTCTCATTCTCACCCAAGGGCCGGACAATCCTGTGTGTCCAGTGGCTGAGGCCACTGAGACTTCTTCCTTCAGCTCCTCTCAGTGGCCCAGGGAAAGGCATATGACATGCTAAGGCCCCTGTGGTGTGTGGAGACTTGTGGTTTCTGTGAGGGACAGAGACCCTTTTCCACTGGGTTGAGCTGTCGTCTATGGGGGGAGCAGGAGGTGCTTCCAGAATGATCCCGAGAGGAAGCAAAGAGGAGCCAAGGATGCCAAGGCACTAATCGGGTTCTGATGACATCATTATAGCTGTTCCTAAAGCTATTAAGAGACCGATGTTTAATTCTCTCGTTGGGTTCTGATGACATCATTACAGTGCTTCTAAAGCTATTAAGACACGGAAGCTCGAGTCCCCCATTCTAAAGCCATCCACTCAGGTTTCCTGTGGCATGTATTCCTGGTGGACAGGGCCTTTCAATTATTTGCTGTTTCTTAAACTTTCAAATGTGTATTCAGTGTCTCAGCCTGAAAGGGGTGGATAACAGGAGCACAGCACTTGTGTAGGCAGTGACATAGAAAGGAGACCGAGTGCCACCCGGTCATTAAGTATACAGCCGGGTCTAAGAGAAGAGTCATCATAGTCTGGGGTGATGTGCAAGCCCAAGGGCCTGAGTTCAGATTCCCAGAAGCCACAGAAAATGCAAGCATGGGGGCCCTGTGTAGGGTGGTGGCACAGAGACAGAAGGGGACAGTTTTCTGGCTAGCCAGCCCAGCCAATCAATGAGCTCCAGGTTCAGCGAGTGGTCCTGTTTCAAAGGAAAATAAAAACTAGAAAGATGGTTGAGAAAGACACCCACCACCAACTTCTGACCCCTACATGCATGAGCACACATGGAAATGTACCATCCTCCAAGAGGCAATCCATTATCAAATATCTCTCCACATTTCCTGCACCCTTAAGACAGAGCGCCTGTATTGGCTTTGCATGGTTTCAATTAGGCTTTCCCTAAAGAAACTGCTAGAGAAATTGAAGCCACATTGGAATGTGGTGATGCTGTCGATCAAGAATTTTCCAGGCTGAGCTGGGCTGACCTTTGGAGATAGTTGTGACAGATACTCTGGTTCTACTCAAACTTTGACAGCACCCATGCTGGGTCTGCTGAGGCCACAGATGTGGAGACGAGACCTTCCAGGTCATAGGGAGACTGTCTGTGGTGCCGCATTTGACCACGGTGTACAACGCAGTTTGGGTGTTGATATTGAGTTAGAGTGAGGGGTTTCCACCAGCCTCCAGGTCCCTTTAATCTGCAGTGGACATGACACGTGCTCAGGGCAGCATCCGAGTCTGTCACTGGGTACTGGATGCCAGGCCATGTCCTTCAGTCTTGCTAATCTATTTTTCTGATTCTCCTGGGCTAACCACTGTCTCTTCAGCTCCCTATTCACTGTATGTGGTATTTCCCTTGTAATGACCTTTCTGTTTGCATTCTTATTTAAGACAATTTTTGATGAACACCCTCCTTGCTTATTGACTGGTGTCTCTGACCCTGGGTCAAAGCAGAAAATTGGATTTCTGAGAACTGTCAGAGACCATGAGTGCTGGAATCAGCTCATCGAGCACAGACTTGGTGCTCCAGGGCAGTGGAGGCGGCAGGACACAGCCTGTTAGTGGCTCCAGTGCACATCGCTAGAAGCCAGGCCCTGAGCTGAGCGCCCAAGCTTGACAGTTCGCATAAAACCTATCCTGAAAGCATCTGTGAAATGGGCCCAGAGAAGGCTCTGTATGAAAAACAATGAAACTCTGATTGCCAAGGTAAGATGCATGTAGTAGGACTTTTCATGTCACAGATTTGGCCTCAGTAGCTTCAAATAGCTAGACATGACTGTGCGCTAGCCAAGATGGGTTAGTATATGTTACAATAGCAAAGATCCCTCTAGTCATAAGGACAGACTGTATTCCCATCCCTGGAACATAAGGGTTCTGTGCATGATGTTTACTTGGGTCAGGGACCAGGCTGCCTCTTGTTTCAAAAAGTCACCCAGGTAGACAGATGGCTGCTGGCTTCTGAGTGACACTTGGCTTTCTCACACACCATAGGCAAAACTACCTCATATCTGTTCCAGCATTAAGTGGTGAGGACACATACTTCTCCTGAAAAGTATGAGGGGAACCAGGCATACTGAGCTAACATCACCTGTAAATGGACATTTTCCTGTCCCAACGGCTTGCTCCCAAATAACTGATATAGAAGCCGAATATGAATAATAAATTCTGGGCTGATAGCTCAGGCTTGTTACTAGCTAACTCTTACACTTAAATTAACACACATTTCTTTGCCACATGGCTCATGGCTTATTGCCTCATTTTGTACACATTCTGCTTGCTCAGTGGCTGGCATCTCCCCTGACTCTGCCCTCCTTTTTCCCATCATTCTCAGTTTGGTTTTCCCATTTAACTTCCTGTCCAGCTATGGGCCTGTCAGCTTTTTATTAACCAGCAAGAGTAATATGTATTCATAGAGTAGACAAGGATTGTTTCACAGCAATAACCAACGGCTGGATGCACCCCAACAGTAGAGCTGAGGGTGGGATGAGAAGCAGTTGGTGAATGTGTCTGATCCATGCCTCAGCATGGGGAGCCCAGGAAGTCTGAGCTTATTCCCATTCATAGGCTCTTTTAATAAATCATATGTTGGTTAGAATTAAGATGCTCAGTGAATAGTGACCTCTGAGCAGAAACCCAGCAACTAGAATTGGAAGTAGAGATGAGGAGGAAAAAAAAATCAGTGGTCTTAACCAGAAAACAGCTGTTCTGGATCAAATGAAACTGTGAAATGCAAATGGAACCACGATTTTTGAAAGGGGCTTGGCCATGCTCTGTGCTGAACACATACTATAAAATCTCCAGACAGTGACGGCTCTGGTGGTCATCTAGCAGAAAAGCAGCTGCATTCCTTGACAGAGGTAAGATCTAGGTCACAGAACTGTTTACAAATACGGTGTTCCCAGAGGTCCCCAGAGTCGGGACCCAATTGTGCATGGGAAGACACATCAGTACAACCAGAAGGCCCTGAGTTGGGGTGGCGGAGGGAAACAGATATGGTGGACCCTTTGTCTCTGCAGCTTCCAACTATGTGTGTATGTAAATGTGTATGTGTGCACCTGGTATATGTACATATGTATACACATGGGCAGAAACCAGAGGTGATGCCAGGTATCTTCCTCAGTTTTTCGACATTGCTTTTTGAGGCAGAGTCTCTCTTTGAACCCAGAGCTTATCAATTGAGCTAGAAGATGGCCAGCAAGCCCCAGAGATCCTCCTGCCTCTACCTCCCTAGTGTTGGGATTACAGGCGTACCCCAGCAAGCCCTGATTTTACATGGGTTCTAGGCCTCTGGGCTAAGCCTCTCTTGCTTGCATAGCACATACTTTATTGATTGAATCAGCTTCCCAATCTCATGTATGTAATTTTTAACTTACTGTGAACATAGCTTTCTAGTGATTTAAATTTTTATTTTGGATTGAGTCACCACTGGATCAATAACTAATACCTAACAATACAGATGAAAACAATACAGATGGTGAAGGGTATGTATGTGATAGCTTTTCAATATGCACAGAATATTTAGAGTACCAAGGAAGCATGATCAAAGGGACTTTGGCCCTAGATCCCAACATTTTAGTGACCTTGCTTGGCCCCTAGGCTTGTACAGCTAGGCATAGAAACCATGTCTTTCCTGGCAAAAAGGAAGGGCATCAGATGGGAAGCCGAGAACACAAAGGCTCACTACACAGTCACAGAGTGAGTTACTTCTGCATTGCTGTGGCCAGAACCTGAGAAAAACATCTTCAAAGGTTTGGCCTAGAATCTTAGAACACCATGGTACCAGGAGTGTGTCAGGCAGAGGCTCTTACCTCATTTTGGGTAGAAGTCAGAGGGGGATTTAGCTAGGAGGCCCAGTAGAGCCTTCAAACGCATGCCTCCAGAGAGCCGCTTTCTCCTGCGGGGCCTCACCTTCCTCAGTGTCAACCACCCCCAAAAGCAGCATCACCAGCTAGAGACCAGTCCCCATGAGCCCATGGAGCACATTTTCTACAAACCATAGCACTGGGGTGTGCTCCCAGGCAGATCAGTTCAGGGAGCTGGGAGCCCCTGTAGCCTGTGACACCTCCCACAGGTTCCAGGTATGGCTCCCCGTGTGGGGATGTTTGGGAGCCATTTGCTAAACTTATGTTCTGTCTTCTCTCCCTCTCTCTGTAAAAAACAGTAACAACCAAGATGTCAGGAGCTTGCATCTGATCCTCCTAGAAGTCACTATCTTGTCCCTTCCTGGCACCCCCACAAGATGAGAGGGGTCAGAAAATGGTCGCCATCGTGAGGGTGTCAGGAACAGTCCAAGTGAAGATGCTCAGGACACTCACTTGTCACTCTCCTCCTCTTCTCCCGAGGATCCTCACCCCTTCCCAATTCCCTCCCCTCCATCTTCCAGTTCGTCTCTGGTGTCTGTCTAGCCCCCCTCCCTGTCTTCTTTCTCCCTAAACATTTCCACAGAATTAAGCCTTGAAAGCTATTTGCATAAAACCATTATAAAGGGGGCAAGAGTGACATTTCCTTACAGACCTGGGTCAATGGCTTTGACAAATGAGGCTGATGGCCAGGAAAGCAAATTGTTAGTGTTCTATTGAAATTTCGCTCTGGGTATTCAATATTTGCATGAGGTAACCAAACACTCTAGGGTTTAGAAGATGAATTCCATTCCAAAACCACTAAAATGAAAAGCCAACTGCAAATTAGGTTTGAAATGGACCTGCCTGTCCTCGGAGATTTTGCAGTGACTAATGGATTAGTCCCCAAGTGGAGTGCAAGCCTACTTTGCTTTCATGGAAGCGAGCAGGACTAATAAAGGCTGTGGTGCTCTGTAGCCCTGAACTGTGCGGGAGGGGGGGGGTGTCACCCTCAGTTTGATAGCCCGCCGCCTCTCAGCTGAGTTTCTTAATTAAGTTGCAATAAGAGGTGGCTCTTAAGAAGTCCCCAAACACCTGAGTTCTTGCTTTAATATTCCTTGCTCACGGTAGTGCCAAGAAATGGCTTGAAGTGGGCGGGGCAGGCACCTCTCCCTAACCTACATTAGCCCCAGCAAGGCTACAGAGAAAGTTAAAAATAGTGTGGGCATTCCAAAACAGTTTCATCTTATTTGTCTAAGATATACACTCCAAATAGAACCCTCAAATTCTGCCTTAGTGGCTTCGGTGGTATTCAGAACATGTTTGTGTACCACTGAATATCTGTGTGTGTGTGTGTGTGTGTGTGTGTGTGTGTGTGTGTGTGTGTGTGTGTGTGTAGATTAGAGGTTGCCTCCTGGCATTACTTCTCAAGAGCTGTCCACCTGGTTTTTGAGACAGGGTCTGCCATTGGCCTGGAGCTTGCCATTTAGGCTTGGCTAGCTGGCTGGCCTTGCCCATCACTGCCTACCCAGTGCCAGTGTAACAAGTATGCACCAACATACCTCAGTTTTTAGTGTTGGCTTCTGGGATTGAACTTGGCTCCCCATGCTTGTGCATCAAGCTCTTTACACACTAAGCTGCCTCCTGACCCATATGCACTTCTTTTTGCCTTTTTCTCATGAGAAGCCATTAGCAACAGGAGCTGGAGGCGGCTGGTCACATGGCATCCTCAGTCAGGCAAGCAGAGAGTGAGGGATCCTGGGACTTGGCTTGCTTTCTCCTTTTTAGTCTGAAACTGCAGCCTATGGGATGGTGCTGTCCATTTTGGTGTGGGTCTTCCCTCCTCAACACAATCTAGAAAACCCTGCATAGACATGCCCAGAGGTGTGTCTCCTAGGGGATTCCAGAGCCAGTTGACAAAACAAACATCTCAAGAGACCATGGAGCAAACTGGGGGGTTGACATAGTACCAACAGTCGCTAGAGGTGACCTTCTGGGCCTGAATGCTGCAGACCAAATCCCGGCTCTCTCACATGCTACCTGTGGGATGGCTCCTGGATAATGTCTCACTCAGCGGTTGACATTGAGTTCAACATGAAGGGTTTACAGCAGGCCTGATCTGACGGCTGGCCAAAGAGAGCCCTGGGCCACAAAAGGCCTGAATGTGAACATCCAGGAAGTTTGCGAAGAGATAGCACAATGTGTCAGAATCAGTAAGAAAATAGAGCTGTGGACACCACTGTAACCTTTTAGAAAGGGTCATAACCAATTGTTTTTTAAGGATATATGCTGCTGGAGAATGGACCTAGAACTTCACTGTCTTAGGGTTTTCTATTGCTGTGAAGAGAC
Source organism: Onychomys torridus (assembly GCF_903995425.1). NCBI lineage: Eukaryota > Metazoa > Chordata > Mammalia > Rodentia > Cricetidae > Onychomys > Onychomys torridus. The sequence continues at coordinate 115,062,334 of NC_050446.1, forward strand.
ACCAGGACCACAGCAACTCTTATAAATGAGACATTTAATTGGGGTTCAGAACATTATTGTCATGATGTGGAACATGGCAGCATGCAGGCAGACATGGTGCCAGAGAAATAGCTGAGAGACAGGAAGTCGACTTGGAGACCTAAAGCCTGCCCCCACAGTGACACACTTCCTCCAACAAGGCCACACCTCTTAATAGTGCCACTCCCTTTGGGGGCCATTTTCTTTCAAACCATCACATTCACACAAATGAGGTAGTACTCTATCACTGAGTTACACAAGAGCCCCTTTCTATTTTTAATTGTTGACAAAGAATCTTGCTAAATTGCCCAGACTGGTTTCAAACTCAACTAGGCCTTAAATGTGGGATCCTCCTTCCTCAAGTCCCCTGAGTAGCAGGGGTTATCAGACCTGGCACCAAAATGTGTTAAGTATAAAATGAGGCTTTGTTAGCCACAGACCTCTGCGGACACAGCATCTACAGGTTCATTAGGCTTTTGGGGTAAAGATACTTTTATGGTTATAGCACCACAGGTTTCTTTTTATTAAATGTCATTTTCACCTCATAAGTGATAACAGAATGCATTTTCTTTATTGAAAATAACAAAATCATTTGTACAAGAATACAGCCCGAGTGGACACTGCAGTCACCTCGCATCAGTGTAGAAGCGACAGACCAAACTTCAGTGGCTTAGTGCCACTGTTTGTTTATTATCAAGTCTCTGCCACCCCAGGGCAGCTGTGGTGGGGGGGGGGGGCTCCACATACACAAGCACTTACCCATGTACCTAGTACAGCAGATCTTCCAACATCCAAAGGCATCATCTAGCAGGCTGATAAGGCAGGGTGTGGTGCTACAGGGTTTAATGGCCTCTCCTTTGCAGGGGATAGCCTGTCATATCATCACCCTCTTCTTCAGGAAGGCCGGCCCCACCATGTACCTGACTCCACATCCCAGCTAGGTGATTCTGGGGAAGTCACCAGCTTTGCCTCTGCCCCGATTATAGAATACTAATTTCAGGTTGTAGAGAAGTACATGGCACTTAAAATGCAAAGAGCTCAAACTGACACTAAACAGACCCTACACAATGATGACTCTTTTGGCATGTGTATTGTGCACATGGATGTGTTTGGATGTGTTTGAATGAGTGCAAACACACATGTGTGCCTATGCATGTCTGCGTATTTGTGTAGAGGCCCAAGATTGAGAACAGAAGCCTTCCTCAATCAGTCTTTATCCTCTTCTTTGGGGCATGGATTGATGCTTAGTTTTAATTGTCCACTTTTTACAAACTAGAGTCACCCAGAAGAAGAGTCTCATGGAGGGATTGCCTAGGTCAGGCTGGCCTGTGGGCATGCATGTGGGGAATTGTCTTAGTGCCATTAGTAGATTCAATACCTGACAAGAAGCAACTGCAGGTTCATTGGGACTTAGAGTTTGAAGAGCTACTGCCCATCATGTGAGAAAGGGTAAGCAGAGGCAGGAGCATAGGGAGGCTGGCTGTTCCCACTGCCTGTGTAGTCAGGAAGCAGACAACAGACGGTACACCCACAGTGATGTGCTTTCTCCTGGGGGTTTCTCTGAGCCCCCAGCGTGCTCATTCCTTGGGAAACATGGTGTTTGCTGGTTTCCATGGCACTCCAGGGTGAGCATGTGATGCAGACCTGGTCCAGTCAGGCTCCACTAGGCTGGGTACATGACCGGCCCAGAGAAGGAAGCTGCTCTTTGCAAAGGGAGCTGGGGTGGTTGCTGTGAGATGGAAGTATCTAGAACCTCCACCTCAGAGCACAGATGCCATTGTGTAGTCAGTTTGGGCAGCTGTTCTGAGATAGACAGGAAGTGGCCATCAGAATCTACATAAAGACGTTCTGGTCTTTGGAACTGGGCATGTGCAGGGCTAGTTTTCTTGCTTTGGCACAAGGCAACAGATTATTTTTTCTGAGTCTTTGAACTTGGGTTTCTCATGACTTATGAACAAGTACACCCTGAAGACTGATGTCCAGGGTTCCCGAAGGCCTAGGGCTAACCCCCCTGGGATGACAGTTGTCTGAGAGGGTAATCTCCTCAGCCTCTAATGTCCGTTTTCCTTTAGCTCATTCGTCCTGCATTATTAAAGCCACACATGTCCATCCATCCCACCCAGAATTCCCCACAATGCTGTGTCATTGCTTGGTTGGTTTGGTTCTTTTTTTTTTTTTTTTTTTTTTTTTAAACAAAATAAGAAGTCCTAATTGAACCCCTTAAGTGTGTTTCCTCTGAATGCATTTCGGCAGCAGTTATTAAATCACAACTGTATTACCCCTTAAATTATCTTGAAAACAAATCAATAATTTATTTAACCAGAGTCAAGAAAAGCAGAAAAAGGAAACAAAAAAAAATCCCCCCAAAGAAATCTCTGTAATGAGTTTTGCTTGGAAGGAAGCTGTGGGCAAACACTGAGAAGGAATTTTGCCATAAAGCAGGGTACACAAGTAGCTGGGAGAAGCAAGCCTAATTTAATATTGTTCATTATTGCTCTCTCTGACAAATAACTCACCAGGCCTTTGTTGAATGTCAGCTGTTTTCTGAGCAAGCGACAGGACCAAACAATCTCATGTCATTCCTGCTTGTGAAACCACTGGGACCCCTCGTGGGAATGTGTGTTATGCCATGAACTAAATATCCAAGATCATTACAGAATCCAGTAGCTCATCCATGTCTCCAACCTGGACCCCATGGGGCGAAATCAGATAGAATTCAAATCTCACTCTTTAAGTGCCCTGTGTTTTAATTGAGTTTCTCGGGGTCATAGCTCATTGGTACTGAGTAGGACAATTCCCCGTGGCCTTTTACCTCTAGAAGCTGAGGCTCCCATCCGTGAATCTGCTGGCAATCAGGGCATATCTAATTTTGAACAGGAGGAAAACTCCCTGGGAAGAATGGAAATGTCTCCGGGGGTAGGGGGATGGTGAGTTGGACAAAGACTGGAGCAAAGAGGAAATTGTCGGGCTGCTCAGCCTTTCCTCATTCCAAACACTGACCTAGGAGTCACAGAACTCTACTTAGAGGAGATCAGGAGCCATGATGAGGGATCTCTGGGGCACGTTGATGTGCTAGACTGGATGAATTGGGGTTCCTAGGTTCAGAGAGAGACCCTGCCTCAGAAAACAACATGGAGAGCGATTGAGGAAGACATTTGACATTAACCTCAGGCCTCCAGCACATACATGCTACATGTGAACATGTACACACACACACATACATGCAAAACACAAAAGGGCACAGAAAACACACAGATGATTTTAGAGTGTGCTAAGCTCTGTGTAGCGAATGGGAACAGGTGACTCAGAGTGGGTAGAGAGGGAGGGCCAGTTAGGGGGACAACAGATAGAGCCAGATGTACAGCTGTGCTCAGCTTAGCTTGACATGCGCTTTGGCTTGTGTTAACAAGAGTCTCCTCCTGTTTGGGAAACAAGACAGCATAATAGAGATCACGTGCATGGGGAGGTAACCAGGAGAGCAGATTAGTATGGCTGTCCCCAGAGGACCTGAAAATAAAGTTCACATCAGTATGATGGGTGAAGTGGGCCAAGGCCATTCCTTTGTAGTGGACCCTGGGCATGGCTTAGCTGTCCTGTCAATAGATACAAGTATCCTGAGTTTGGAGGACTTCTCAACATAGATGTCACTCCATCTTCCATGAGGAAGGCTCTACAGGTAGAGCATGGCCACACAAGGTCTCCATACCACATGAGACTTTCATGAGGACTTCTGAGGTGAAGAAGGCTTTGTGAGTGTTCAGGGTCCCCACTGGTGAGTTACATAGGGAAGTCTAAACTGCATTCCTGGCTGCATAGACTCCTAAAAGCCAGAATTTCTGTCTCAGAGCCTGTGAGCTCATGATACCACCTGTCCAATTCCTGTCCCCGTTAAAAAGCTGGAGGAAACCCAGTGACAGGGAGAGCGTATAGCTCATGTCTTCTAAATGTGAATGCCCGTGGGTGCTGTGGAGCCCCCACTCACATGTCTGCTGGGCTTGAGCCTTTCCTGCCCACCTCAGTTCCGACAGACGGGCTGAGCAGAAACAGTTATTTCTGCTTCAGAATATGAAAATTGGATAGTAAATCAATAGAGAGCCATCTGTGAACATGTTCTCACAAATTCTAAATGTGACAAGTCGGAGGACAAGAAGTCCCTGGAAAATACAAAGTTATCAATGTTGGTAACGACTAAGCGAGGATGCTCCTGGGGTGGGGAGGAGAGCTGTTCATGGACAGGAACCTGTTTCCCAGTGCCTAAACCTGTGAGAGGTGGGTTCAGAGCATGGGGCCATGGAGGGAGAAACATCAGGGCCATATGAACAGAGGTACGGCAGTCCAGTGGGCTGCCTCTCAGATATCTATAACTACTACTCTGGTTGGAGATTTCACGCAGCCGTGCAGCACGCACACCACTCTTGTGGCTACTGCAGCCACTAAGTTCTAGTTTATGCAAGATAAGCCAAAGTGCCGTGTTTGTGTTGAGAGGTGTCTCATGGAGACGGCATTCCCTCCCCTGTCACCTGCTCCCTGATGCTGACTGGACACAAAGTCAGGCATCTGATCAATAGCCCACACCTGGAGCCCTCATGAGAAGTCTGGTCCGGAGCAGAGCAGACCCATGAGATGGAAGGGGCCCAAGCCTTCTATGTCATCAGAGTCCCTGTGTTAGCCATGGAATGTCCACATTTCTATGACACTGAGACATATTCTCAGGGGCTGGGGAAATGACTCAGTCTGTAAAGTGATTGCTGCATAGTTGTGAGGACCAGAGTTCGATTCCCGGAATTCACATGGTGGTATATGCCCATAATGTCAGTGCTGGGGAGGCAGAGACAGGAGGATCTCTGGAGCTTGCTGTTCAGCCCGTCTGGCCCATTTAGTGAGCTCTAGGCCAACGAGAGGCCACATCTCAAAGGAGATGGAAGGTGTTTGTGAGGACAAGACCCAAGGTCCTCCTCTGGCCTCCACATCACTTGTACCTGTACATGTGTGCTTACTTACACACTCACAAACAAACACATTTTTATTTGTTTGTACACTCTTCCCCTTCCTCATCCTCTCCATTTGGTTGGCTTTTGACTCAGAGTGCTGTTCTGTAGCCCAGGCGGTCTCTATCTCATCCTCCTGCCTCAGCCCCCGGAATGCTGGGATTATAGTAGCTGCCCATCACCCCTGGCACAGAAATAAGTTTTCATCCTGCTTGCAGTACTGACATTTGGTCATAGAAAAAGCATCCAGGCATGGTCTCAGTGGAGCATCATCTGGACCGACAAAGTTCTACTTAGTCAGAAGCTAGGAGACGGAGGGGGCGATGGAGCCTGGGACCGCATCACATAGTTGCGATGGAGGAAACCGGGAATCTGTTCCTATGGATATAAGGCAGCAGTTCCTGGGTCCTGAGTGAGAGTGGACACACACAGGCTGACAGAGAGAGCTGGGCCCTGTGAAAATGAAGGGGAGAAAACCCGAAAGGGAGGCCATTATTCCTTCCAAGTTAGAAGGCAGGCTGGCAGTGCGCTGGCGCAGGTTTCCACTGGGAAGCCAGAGCAGGTGAGGGCTTGCCAACAAGTAAGATGGTAAAGGGCTTCCCACAGTGCCCAGCAGGGCTCGAGAGAAAATTGCCTTGTGAAAAGAGATCACATGGCTGTGTCAGTCACCAACCCACCAAACAAAACAGAAAAGCACACAGGGCAGCCAGCCAAAGGGTCAGAGGACTGCGGTCTTGGTGTCCCTGCTCTGGCAGCCTGTAAGTGACGGGACAGGGTATTCACCAAGGTCCTTCCTCCACAGCCGGAGTTGATGAGGAGAGTCTCTGCTGTGGACAGCGGTGGACTGAGATGCACACAGACTTGCATCTAGATGTGGTTAAGTGCTACTGAGCACAGCGCCTGCAGGACAGCAGGAGCGAATCAACACAAATCACGGCTTCGTATCGTGATTGTGGACTGAAAAATGAGACTCCCGGGCTGTGCAAATTTCCGCTATGTCCTGGCAGGCCTCCTTTCACAATTCTAACTGCATTGCAGCCTTGGCTAAGCCCCACCCCTTCCCTCTGTCTTTTTTCTCTTTGTGCAGGTGTATGTGTGGGTGTGGGGGCACATAAAGGTCAGAGGTCAACTTCAAGTGTGGTTCCTCAGGCCCACCTTGCCTTTTGAGACAGAATCTCTCAGTGGCTCCAGGCTTGACAATTAAGCCAGGCTGGACAGCCAGTGAGCCCTGGGTACCTGCCTGCTGTTGGCTGTTGCTAATTTTCCAAGCATGGGCCTCCGCTCCCAGTTTTTTTTTTTTTTTTGTGGGTGCTGGGGATCAGTCTCACTCATGCTTACCCAGTGAGCACTCCATTGACTGAGCCATCGCCACAACACCCAAATTCCCTTCCTTTCTAGACGAGCTATGTTGACCACCTAACAACCTTTTCTTCCTCTTAGTTTGGGTTTCTATTGCTGTGAAGAGACACCATGGCCACGGCAACTCTTATAAAGAAAACATTTAATTTGGGTGGCTCGCTTACGGGAGCATGGCAACGTGCAGGCAGATGCGGTGCTGGAGTAGCTGAGAGTCCTACAATTTGCAGACAACAGGAAGTTGACTGAGACATTGGGTGGTGTCCTGAGCATAGGAAACCTCAAAGCCCACCCCTACAGTGACACACTTCCTCTAACAAGGCCACACCTACTCAACAAAGCCACACCTCCTAACAGTGCCACGCCCTATGAGATTATGGGGGTCAATTACATATAACCTACTACATCCTCTCTCCATACACTTGACACCCCCAAGGGGTCATGACCCACAGGTTGAGAACTGCTACCCTAGCCATAGGAATGGCAACAAAGTTCCCATCAGCCCCTGGCCCTTCTGAGTCCTGCCTCCCCCCAACATCCTGTTTACCAGCTTTCTGTTACTGTAACAAAGATAATTATCCTACAGTCAGGACAGATTTGCTCTGATTTAGGGTTTTGGAAGTTCTGGTGTATGATGTTTTGGGTCTCTAGTGAGGCAGCACACGATGGCAGGAGAGTGTGGTGGGGCCAAGTCCTCTGTCTTACAGCCGGCAGGAGAGCTAAAGAGTGAAAGGCAGGGGCTGGAGCCTCAGAGTTCCTTCTGGAGCATTGTCTTAAAGACACTCCATCCCCAAGCCCTGTCTCAACCTCCCAACAGGACCACTCTAGAGACAAAACTTCCCTCCTGGGGACAAAAACACCCCTAGGGGTCATTCAAAATCCAAATTCTGTGATGCTCCCATATCATCACCGCTGTTCTGGTTTGTTTCTCTATGTCTGTGATAAACAGTATGACTGCAGGTGACTTGGAGAGGAACAGGTTTGTTTTCCAGCTTACATATCATAATCCATCACCGAGGAAAGTCAGGGCAGGGACTCAGCAGGAACCTGGAGCCCATGGAAGAGTGCTCCTTACTGGCTGGTTCAGCCTGCTTTGCAACAGTGCCCAGGACCACCAACCCAAGGATAGTACCGCCCACGGTGGGCGGAACCCTCTGACATCACTCATTAATGAAGCAAAAGGTTCTCAGACTTGCCTACAGGCCAATGAGATGGAGACATTTTCCCAATTGAGGTTCTCCTTCCCCGTGACCCAAGCTTATGTCAAGTTGTCAGAAATCAGCCCAACCATCTTATCTTCCTTTTTTAAAAGAAAATTCTCAGCTCTACTTGTATTGAACTTCCACACAGCCTTTTCACTCTTTAGAGCCCAATTTCTCTAGTAGACTTTGACAGGAGTGTGTCCTATTTTTACCCTTGGGAATCTTTTTATTAATAAGTTATCACCACAGCAAAAGTGTGGACGATGTGTAGGAAGTTTGTGGTCACTGGTGGAGAGACATTTTAGTGATGTAGATACTCACAAGGTCCCCATGTGGAACACCCGTTACTCCTGTAAGCGACCATAATTAAAATCTACTCTCTCATTTACAAAAAAGACATGAAGATGAAAGGGGACTAGATGAGGGTGGGTGAGGATACACGCAGAGGAGGGGCACAAGAGATGCAAGGGGGGACAAGAGAAGGAAGAAGGGAATCAACATGGACCCTAAAAATGTCACCACATTGAAAGTTGCCGTGTGTGCTTAACATATGTTACCAAAAAGCTGAAAAGCTGAAAACACAGTTTGTGGTCCACTTAAATGGGATTCTAAATTCAGTTCACAGTGGTGAATGATATCCCGCTGATCCAGCCTAGGGCGGAGTGGTGGCTTGAAAAGTGCCTTCACGTTTCCACGCACGTGTGTCCTTGCTGTGGTTTGATCTTAGGTGTCCCCAGACACTTGTGTCCTGATGGTGCAGGTTGGAGGTAGTGGCGGGTGGGGTGGGTTTTAGCAGGCGAGACCCAGTTGGAGGAAGCAGGTCATTGGGGTCAAGTCTTTGAATGGGGTTCTGGAACCCCAGCCTTTTATTTTTCCTGTTTACTTCCTGGTCTCTGGAAAGGGAGTTACCTTTGCCCCTCACATGCTGCCCACCTTGGTGCTCGGCCTTGCCTAATCAATGAAACCAGCTGACCATGAACCAAAATGCCAAGACCTGCACAGCTCTGGGACTGACCTGATGGGGGCACAAGGACAGAAGGAGTGGCAGACACAAACAACGTTAAAGCTGGGATTGGGTGGGCTGTGCGTCCTGATGGAGCCGCACCGGCAGCAGCCGGGAAACGCGGCGGATTTATTACATACCGTGTGGATGAAGAGGTGGGTGAGTTCATCTCAGTGAGGGGCAGGGTTGCTGTAGGGAGCGGTCCAAGGCTGCAGTTGCCTGGGATGGGGACTCTGCGGTCAGTACCTTCTGCACATATTGTTTTTAGCTAATGGTCAGTCAATCTGTCAACATTTTGTTCTCCGGCCAGTGGAAGGCCTGCCCATCCCCCTGACCCATGGGTCTGAGGCATTGACATCCTTGACATGGTCTTGATAATGTCAACAATACTCATTCCTCCTTTAAGTTGATTTGCTCAGGCTTTTTTGTCCCAGTAACAGAGAGCCCAATGGCATAATTGACTGTTGTCATAAAATGGTTCCAACATCAGCTCTGCCCATCTCTTTCCTCCCCTGCTTCCAATAGCTGACCTGATTGACAGAAGCCACCATAATGCTTCCCAGGTAAGAGCTGAAGAATTTCATCTTCCGATGCCTTCCTCCCATGAGGGCTTGCTTCCCTGCTCTGTGGCTTGACTGTTGAGAATGGGTGTGGGAGGATTCTTCACCCTGGGCCCCATGGTGGGGTCATGGCCCCACGGTGGGGTCATGCATGCTGCTCGCATCCCTCCACACCTCTGCCGAGCCCTCCCGCCTCCAGACTCTGGAAGCTGCCCACTGTCCTTGCCCTCACCCTGCCCGGGGCTCCTGATTCTTCACTGTTATCTTCCTTCATCCTGTGGGTTTGAAACAGCATCTTTCTGAACTGTCCCCTAACGAGCCAGCAGTAGCATGCCATCTGTCCCTGCTGGAATGCTGAGTGCTTGAGCTCTGCTTTGCTGAGTGCAGGAAGGGTGTCAGAGACGGGGATGTGGAAAAGAGGAAGCCATCAACGATATGTGTCAAAGAAAATGGATTCTCCTAAAGCTGCCCATGACTATTAACTGGTGGCTGTCATGTGTCTCCATGGGCTGAGTACCCTGTTTAGTTGATGATTGACTTCACACCTGATGGAGAGCTTCTCCCTCTCATACCCCAGAACTGCCAGGATAATGCCAGGAGACAAAAGGTTGTTAGAGAAAGTCAGTGAGTGCTTCACATGCAGGTTGATGATGCTGGGAGCCATGGTACATTCCCACTGCCCTGAAGAAGAGGAAGACTCAGGCCCCTGTGATGACATTGGGAGATGACATCAGGATGGCAGGGGCTCAAGGCTACCACTCCTGTCTCACCCCCACCCCTGTCTGGGTTCTTGACCCATCAGGCTCTCTGCGGCACTGATTTAGACATTCCAGACAACCCATTGAGGGTTCTTTATTGCAGCAGAGGGCAACTGATCTATAATAACACGTAAAAAGATAGGGGTCCCCAGGCAGTGACAGCAGCTGCAGTTTACAGTGGAAATCGGAGCTAAAATGTGAGCAGATCCACCTGCTGTCATAGGGTTTTTACTCTAGGGCTATTCAGATGTGAGATAGTCTCAGTCTCTCTCTCTCTCTCTCTCTCTCTCTCTCTCTCTCTCTCTCTCTCTCACACACACACACACACACACACACACACACACACACACACACACACACACACCCCTTTAGCCCAGTATTCAGGAAGTCTGTTGGATCCTAACCCACCCTGCATTTGACTTTGGTGTCTTGAACCATGGCATGGTCATGAGGTTTCGTGATTCTTTGGACTTCTGTTCAGCAGGGCACCCAAAACCCATGACTCTGGGTTCCCCCACAGACTCACATTTACCAACTGGATATCTGCAGAAATGACTTAGGTCAAAAGCATTACATCTGCCTGGAGATTCAGCCTGGAGGCAGGTACTGGGCTGAAGTCAGGATGCGCACACAGAGCAGACATTGCCATCCTGCCGCGGTAGCCACACACACATAGCCCAGGCCTGGTCAGCATGGTTGACCGGCTGACCTGTAAGCCCGAGTCTCTGTGCTTTCTCCCATCAGCCCGTTCAGTCTGGCAAACCACTGAAATCTCATGTTCTTTTCCTCGGAACACAGTAGCAATTCATTTTCTTTAAAATTCTCCTCAGCTCCAGAGCGCATTCATGCATGCATTAATTAATCAAGTCATTTAATTATTCTATTCATAGTTTTTGAGCCCTTAGATGTTTGGTACTGTTCTAGGTGGTAGGATCTGGAAGCTAATGACACAGCCAGGCTTGGTGTTGTGGTTTGAATTAGAAATGTCAACGCCTCCACCCCTACCCCCACCCTCACCCCCACCCCCACCCCCACCCCCACCCCTGAAGTAAGCTCGTGTATTTCAAGACTTACTGGAGGAAGTGGTCACTGGTGGCAGGACTATAGTATGTCCTCATTTCCTGTTCACATTGTCACCTGACTGCAATGTGTACAGCCCTCCTCCTGCTCCTACCACTGTGCCTTCTTCCTACCGGAAGCTCACATCTTCCCTACCGGAAGCTCACATCTTCCCTACCGGAACAGAATGATTCTTAGAACCGTAAGCCAGAACAAACGCCTAAGTTGCTTCTTGTTAGGTATTTTGTCACAACCATGAGAAAAGTAACAAATACAGTCCCTACCTTCACGATAATTTGTGTAGAAGGGACTGTGTCAACAGATGGAGAAGACACTGCAAATACATACCTTTGGTGTGTATGTGTGACTGAGAAGAAATAAGGAGTACAGGTAGGGGCCACTGAAAATGTGGGGTCTAGGGGTTCTCTTGGAGAATATTTAAGCTGAGCCTAAAGGAAAATCTGGCCAAATACAAAGGCAGCAGGCAGGGTGGGGGTGGGGGTGGGGTGTCTGCTTAAGTCCAAACAGAAGCAAGCTAGCCAGAGGCATGGAACAGGGTCTGCATCCTGTCTTAGGTCCAGATGCTCCTGCAGGGTGCGTGCGCAAGTGTGTATGTGTGTGTGTGTGTGTGTGTGTGTGTGTGTGTGTGTGTGTGTTTGTGTGTGTATCTGACCCTATGAGTAGAGGGAGATTAGATAAGGGTTTAAGTATGGAGTGAAATGATGGTATTTTATAAACACATAGTCATGCTGGTCATGGCAATGGATACCTGTAATTTCAGTATTTAAGAGACTGAGGCAGGAGGATTGAAGCCCACTGGATAACAGAGGAAGACCCCATGTCACAATCCCCAAATGACAAAAATCAGAATCTCTCTCTCTCTCTCTCTCTCTCTCTCTCTCTCTCTCTCTCTCTCACACACACACACACACACACACACACACACACACACACACACACACGACCCTCATGGCTGTGTTTCTATAGTAGGAAGTGAGGAGTCACCCCTTGGGCAAATAGCACGGGCCAGTCTCTATCTTTGAGGTCTGTATTGGGTCATTTTCGCTGTTAGGAAACCACCTAGGAGACACCCCTCTGAGCATGTCTGAGAGGACATTACCAGAGAGATTTAACTGAGGAAGGAAAATCCCCATAGCATTCAGGGGCTGAGGTCCTGGACTCAGTAAAAGGGGACCAGGGAAAAAGCCATCAGAATTCTAGCATCCCTGTGTTTCAGCTTTCTGGTCCACTGAGATGTGAGCAAGCAGCTGCCGTGTACTCCTGCTACTGCAGAGCCACTGCCATCCCTTTCCACCACGATGGACTCAAAATAAACCGCCCCCTCTTTAGCTGATTCCTGTCAGGGATTTGTCTCAACCAGGAGAAAGGAAACAAGACAGAGTTCTAAACTTAGTCCCAGCAGCCGGACAGCGCAGGGGCAGAGCCGGCTTTATCAATACGGTTATTGTATTTGTTCCTTGCTGTTGCTGTGATAAAACATGATGACGATGACCAAGGCAGTTTATAGGAGAGTCTGTTTGGGCTTATGGTTCTAGGGGATTGGAGTCCATAATGTTAGCATGGAAGCAGGGAGCAGACATGGTGGCCACATCTGGAAGCTGAAAGCTGAGAGCTCACACTCAAACCTCAAGCAGGGAGCAGAGGCAATGAACTGGGACTGCGGCATGGCTTTTAAACTTCAAGGTCCCAGTGGCATACTTCCTCCAGCAAGGCCACACCTCCAACACTCACTTCAACAGCCTCACCAACTGGATGGGGGCCGAGTTTACAAACATCTGAGCCCCTGGAGGACATAGGCCTTGGTTAGTGTTTTGTTTGTATACAGTGTGCGGGGTCAAATAAATAAATGAAATCACAGAAAATTAAATAACAACCAGAGTTTGAATTGTGTCTAGCCCAAGTCCAGAGTCAGATGTGGGAAATGGGCCCGGAGAGGTGGTTCCTGGTTTAGAATCTCCAGGCATACAAACATAAGCTAGGTGTCCTGGCTGGCTGTAACTGTCACCGTGAATCAATCTAGAATTATCTGGGAAGAGAATCTCAATTGAGGAATTGCCTAGATCAGGGCAACCTTGATTGTTAATCAAACAGGACTGTCTTGATTATTAATTGGTATGGGGGGGGAAGCCATATCCCACTGTGGATAGCACCTTTCCCTAGGCAGGTAGTCCCAAGTTGTATTTAAAAAAAAAAATCGAGCTGAGCCTAACTTGTCTGTTAACCAGCTAACAGCATTCCCCATAGTTCCTGCCTCACTTCTTTGACTATGAAGTGAGTTCCCTGGTTGGAGGCAATGCTGTGTGGAATAGCAAGCAGGCCTGTCTTGAGATCCTGCCTTGACTTCCTGCTGTGACTTCTCTCAATGATGGACTGTGACTTGGAATTGTAAACCAGATAAGCCCCTTCTCCTCTAAAGCAACTTTTTGTCAGTGACAGAGATGAATTAGGACCCTAGGCTTCACTCAATGCAGCAGTGACCATTCAGAGTGACCTCTCTGCTGAGGCCCTGGTGGCGTAGTGAATCCCCTGCCCTTCATGTTCCTTTGAGGCTTGGGGAGCTAAGGAGTGGAGCTTGCTTTGGTACCAAGACGTCAGTGGCTGATCTCCGGTCCTCACACTTTACTGACTCCCCCACCTCACCAGCCCCATATGAGGAAGGGAATGGATGTTAAGGCAACCGTGAGTCCCTCTACTGTGAGGTCCAGTGGGCTATACAGACTGCATGCCTACAAGGCCAAACTTTGCAAGGCCTTAAGTCTTCATGGGCTACAGCCAGAGCGCTCATCTTCAGAAATAATTATGAGCCTCATTTTCCATTCATTCCACCATGAGAGTCTCATGCATAACTAATCAGAGGCATCGCCCAGGGCCGCCTGCTTTGATCTCCGATGAGCTGAGGAGGCTGCCGTGGCTCGGGCATGAACTTTGAAGGCCTGTGTGTGCCGCCCAGGATGCCAATGAGGAAAGTGGCCCCACAACCTGCCAGCTCCGGCTTCAACAGCATTTGCCCCATCACACTGAGAACAGTGGCTTCTGTGTGTTTCTTTGTTATATCAAATCCACACTAAGTGGATCTCAGTGGCCTACATGACATAGTTTTTTTCTACCCTGTGAGCTTTTATAGAGCAGAGTATTTGATCTGACTTGTGTCCCATATGCATATCTTTTCTAGTACTTTTTGAGCTTTTTTTTTTTTTTTAACAGAAAAACCTTTGAACTTCATTTCAAACCAAGGCAGTGACTGGTTAGCTGAAAGTTCCATGGGGCAGCAGAGGCTGGGGGAGGTCTTCATTCACCATTTATTCCTTTAACAGGTCTCATGCTTTGTATACCGACTGATGTCATATGCTACCCTCCTGCAGTTTGGACAGCTCTTCTGTTCCTTGGAGATGAGTTTTGAGCAGAGAGGGATGTAAACGTAGCCACGAGCCATGGCTAGAAGACAAGTCTTGGGGGCAGAGCAAGCAGGTGCAAAGGTCCTGAGGTGAGAAGGATCTTGGCACTGTTCATCGAGACACTGAGACCAGCACAGCTGGACAGAGGAGGGATGGTTTGAGTCAGCATCCCAGCAGCCCCAGCAGCCCCAGCATCCCAGCATCCCAGCATCCCCAGCATCCCCAGCATCCCAGCAGCCCCAGCAGCCCCAGCAGCCCCAGCAGCCCCAGCATCCCAGCAGCCCCAGCAGCCCCAGCAGCCCCAGCATCCCAGCAGCCCCAGCAGCCCCAGCAGCCTGGCTTGTTGGCCAGCAGTGGCCAAATGAACTCCCTGGTGTCCAGCAGATTCTCTCGTTCTCTCCCCTTCTCCCTTCTCTCCCTCTGTCCCTCCCTCCCCCGCCTCTCTCTCTCTCTCATTGGCCTTTTGTTTTGCGGCAGGGTCTCACCTGTAACCCAGGCACACCTCAAACTCGAAACCCTCCTCCCTTAGCCTCCTGACTGGTAGGATTGTAGACATACAACACCACTCCTGACACTTTCTGTCAGTAGAAGAAACGAAGACCAAAGGGCTCCACCTGCCTTTGAGATAACCTATGTTGCTTTTTCTCCAGATACAGGCACCAGGCCCTACTTACAACAACCGTGTTCGTGTTAGCCCAACGTGGAACTTCTTCTCTGTGCAATGGATGAGTTCACCCTGAGATGCTCATGAATGATGTCATGGGCTGCGCCACATTCTCATAACTTGAAGTCAGAGCCTATCTTTTGGGGCTTCATGAGTGGCTTCCTTTTGGAGTGTTCTCCTTGGGAACCCCGCTCACTGCTGTGAAATGACCTGGGAGGATTGTAGAGGTCTGGGCTTTGTATTCACATTCCCTTTCATCTTCTACATGTGACAGCTGGCGGTGTCCTTGATACTGTCCCATTCTTAAGATGAGGGAACTGAGTCCCAGGAGGTCAGCTCAGGGGTCCCTAGCCAGTGGGAGCATAGTTTGGGGAGAACCTGGGTCCAGCCTAGGGTCCTCTTATTTAATTGCTGTGGCTCAGCTCCCATGTGAGTTTCTGGGCAGGGCTGTCAAAGCAGGCAGGCTGCCAGAGAGTCTGCAGTGGGTTGGCTGAACCTGATTCTTATCTTGAGAAAATTCCTGTGCATCCAAGACCCACAGCTCTTCCTGGCCCACAGAGAGGCATGGCCACACTCTTCATGCCCTCCTCTGCTCCACACTCCATCACAAGCATGTCTGTGGTGCCACAGGGACAGTCTTTTCCTGCTGAAAGCTCCACCATCCCTGAGAACGGTTGGGGGGGGGGGTGGTGGTGACATGGCTGATTGTCATCTCATCTGTGTTTCTGGCAGAGGGTGTCAACTGTCTTTAGCTAGACGAATTTCTGGTAATCCGTGTCCTCCACCATGGTTGCAGGATAGCTCACAGCAGGCTACAGCTAAGGTGCTCTGTGATTCTGCACCTTCAGCGGCAGCCTTCCCTTCCTGTTCTGCTCGGCATCGGACATTAGTATAAATTAGACTATTCAATTAGGTGTAATTAAGGGGAAATGGGTACCGGGCTGTGAAGATTAGCCTAGGTTTGCTGCAATAAACCCACGTCTGCATCTCTCACCCAGGGAGGCAACATGGCATGTAATTTTCCTCCCTCAAACTTAATGGTAGCTCACGCTCTTATTTTTCATGATCACAATTTCTCAAAACATGCATAAACAGATATTTTTTCCTAATGCAATTGCAGCTCTGCTATATGACAGCCAAGATTTAAGGGAAACACCAGTGAAATTAGCAGGCTATGCTACAATTTGTGGCCCAAAGCACACTTTCCCCTCTCAGGAGCTGAGACACTGGAGGTGATTGTCAAGTGATTTGCTCTTGCAAGGCATGTTTGGGGCAAACTTTGTGACAATGGGGCCCCTGGTGAGGTTCCCTAGAGCTAAGAGAAGCCCCAGGCCCCATTCACTGGTAGAACTGTTCTGGCTTGTATAACCTTCATAAAGCCATCTGTCCCAACCTAGTGTCCTCCTGGGAGGCTCAAAGAGAAATCCTCAGGCCACATACCAGCCTATCCATGGAGATGCAGAGATGCAGGGAGACAGCCTGAGTTATGCAGCAGGACGTAGGATGTAGTCCAATGGATCTGACTCTACAGGGTGTGTAGGACCAGCGGGTAGTGTTCTACTCCGCGTGCTACTACAGTGGCCTGCTGGAGACTCCCAATAGAAGTGAGGTACAGGGTATTAGGACCCATGGCGTTAAACCAACATCAGGGGACAATCAGGTGGGCTCTTCAGTGGTGGTTGGATTTCCTGTGGCAGCTGGGACAGCCTGACTCCAAGGTCACAGCTTCCACCCAGGACACTTGGCCTCTGTCTCTTGTCGAAAATAAATGAGATTTGAAGACTCTGTCAGAAGTTGCAGCCTCAAAGAGGAGTATGACCACAGAGTAAGAGGGCAGAGGTCATCACTCTGCCTCCCCACCCCGCCCTTCTTAGGACACTTGTTCAGCAGGCTGTGATCTGCTCTTCCTCTAAGCACCCAGCCCCGTAATATCCAATTTTTAAATTGTATTTTATTGTGCAATTTAAAAACAACATGAATGCTTACTGTTATGGAATCTATTGATCAAGGGCTTTGATACACACCTGACCTTGTTGGGTCTTACAGTGGCTGCATTACACACACACACACACACACACACACACACACACACACACACACATCTTGCTATTATTGGTTTGCTCATAGGGGAGCCAAGTCTCAGTTTGGTGGATCTGGGGTAAAACCTGTAGTCCATGATACCCACAGAGGATGGGCTCCTTTTCGACCCAGGCTGGCCACCCCTGTTGTACACCAGATGAAGGGCAGAAGTGAGTTAGCCCAACAGTCCCCTCAGCCCCCTGAGAACCACCTTTCACTGTGTGGGAGTTGGCTGCTGAGAGGTGCTGGTCATGCAGAAGTACACACCCTGCAGCCTGGAGAGAGAGTGTGCTTGGGAGCTTCTGGGAAGTTCTTCAGACAGTCTGCCTGCTGAACCATTTACAGTTGGTTCTTTGGGCTTTAGCACGCTCTGCTGTGGCTCCAAGTCTTCTGAGAGACTCTCGTAGTGCAAGCCGGAAGACACTGTTTAATTCCTGCTCTGAACACGAACATTGGACCTCCCTGATGTGAGCACCCACACCCTAAGTCTTCACTGCATCTGAGAATGCAGAGACAAGCAAGGAAACATGGCTCCTGCAACCCCCAAAGAGGCAACAGATAACTCAGCTCCAGTGTCCCAGTTCTGCTGGCTCCATAGCCGGCTGTCACCATCGTCTCAAAGACAGGTTTCAAAGGGACAGCCTTGCAGATACAAAGGTCCTGATGCAAGGCTGAGAATGAGGATGTATGAGTGGGACACAGAGAACCTGGGGCAGGGAGGTTGGGTCAGACTAAAGACAGAGGTGGAGCCATATCCCAAAGGCTCTCCTGGGCAGTGGAGAGAGGTATAAACTGACCAGGTGAGCAGTGGGCCTGTGACCCCTACCACTGTCCAAGGACAGCGGAGCTTGGATGACTGCTATTGTCAAGGGGAGCCTTCACAGTCAGCTCCGATTGGTGCTGATCTACAGCAAACCTGTAGCCTTGCTGGATTCATTCTTAAAAACACAGACCAATCTTCTAGCTGCCAAGAACAGACTCCATGTGTGTGAAACCTAGCTGAGGCTCACATTGGAGGTGTAGGCATATGGACGCTCAGACAGTTGTCAGGCAGGATTGGAAGCCAGGATGCCGCCATCAGTGCTTGGGGCTGGCACTGAGATCTGGCAGCTGAGAACACAGCAGCATTTAGAAGTGGCCGCAGGGGGCGGCTGGCGGATGCTATTCCGGGAAGATTGTTTCCAGGCAGAACTTTGCTGAATGACCTTGAGTTTAGTGAGGACGGCGTCACGTGGGACCCCAAAGGCTGCAGGGAAGGCTTGGATGGTACTCTGGGGATGTTGGTTAGGGCGTTTTTTTTTTTTTTTAAAAACAGAGGAGGTGAGCCTCCAGCTTCATGCATGACTGTCAGCATCAAGGGCAGAAGTGGGGTGACCACAAAGGAAGCCATTGAATGGAAATGTGAGGCAATAGAGCCCAGTCACAGCAGCAAGGTGACAGAAGGAAGGACAGATTGGGGACCTCTAAGTGAGCCACCAGGTGGATGAGTCCCAATTTCTCTCTTAGGATCTACAAATGTGTTCCATAGAAACTGTGGCTGAAATGAACAGAATATTAGGCATGGGTTGTAATTTTCTGTTGATGACTTGATAGAAAGCAGCAGGATACAGTGCTCTACAAAAAAGGAACTACTGAGGGCTGGGGTGGTGGCGCGATGGATAAGAACACTTGCTATACAAACATGAGGAGCCGGGTTTGATACCCAGCACACTCATTAAAAGCCACATGTGGCTGAATGGGCCAACTGGCATGGTGAAGGCTGGGAGGATGGAGACAGGGCTATCTCTGGGGCTTGATGGCCACCAACCTTGGTCCAGGTTCGGTGAGGGACCTTGTGTCAAGGTGGAAAGTGATAGAGCAGGACACCTGATGTCCTCCTCTGGATTACAGATGAGTATGATGGGTATGGACCTGTGTACATCACACACACACACACACACACACACACACACACACACACACACACAAAGCTACAGTTATGACAGGGACTCAGGGGCAGAAGAACAGGAGGAAAATCAGGTGACCGACCACCTGTGTGTTTATCCACTGAAGTTACACACACATGTAAGTTTGCATGTGTATATTGCATGCAGATACCACAAGTAGAAGATCCAAGATTTGAACCCAGAACCTATAGCCTTCACACTGTGCTGTTCCCCATTCCCTGGGTGGATGTACAATTGCTCCAGTTATAATGCTTGTTGTTGCTGTTCTAACCATCATTACCGGGGACATCTCTACACATACATCTTCTTACCCCAAATGACTGGTTTGGGCCATAAATTTTAGGGGTGCTCTCAGGGCCCCTCAGACTCTGTGGTGTTTATCAGCTTCTATAGCAGCTGTGCACTTTTGGGTGGAAGCCGGAGTGCGTTAATCTCCACAAAGGCCAGTTTACTCCTTCAGTAGCTGACTGGCCCTCTGATGGTGACTAGGGTTCTTCTGGGAGATGGAAAATGGAGAGGATGGGGGAGCTTCCAAGTCTCTATGGTCACCTGGGGTGATGGCCCTGATCTCTGGTGGGATGCAGATGTGGAGTCAGGGAGACTCATGATTTATGACTTCCCACTCTTCCTTCCACAGCTCCAGGGTTCTCTGGGGTGGAGGCCTCTCCTCTGGACAGTCCCAGGCTTCCTTCTAGGCCAGGGCAGGGATCTATACAGCCCCACTGTTGAGGGGCCTGGCTCAGATGGAACAGCCCAAACTGGCTCTTCTTGCTTCTTGCTTACACGGTGGGTGGGTGTCGCATGTGGATAGATCATAAGGACCCCAGGAACACTGTCCTTTGACCAGGGAGCTCAGGGCAGGGTGGATTTCCCAGAGACGCTCTGGACAGGGCTCAATTCTCATGTCATTCCAAACTAATCTGTGGGGTTGGGGATGTGGTTCACTAGTATACACACAGCCCTGAGTTCAATCGTCAGCACTGAAAGAAGAAAGAAAAAAAGAAAAAAAAGAAGAAAAAAACATTCTGTGATGGGGACTGGGGAGATGGCAAAGTGCTCATGCAGAGGCCTGGCATACCACGTAAAACTCAGGCACAGTGTAACCCCAGCGCCAAGATGGAGCTCACTGAGCAAACTCTCTAATTGAATTAGTAAGTTCCAGCTCCGCAAGAGACAATTATGTGTGGAACAGTTAGAGAGGGTACCATAGGATGACTGACCTCTGGCCCCAGCACTCACACACAGGTGAGCCCACCCACTTCATACATTCACATATGTATTCCTCTCCCTCTCTCATACCCACTCTTATGGAGACTGTGGCCAGTGTCTCTAAGAGCCCAGACTGGGTCATCCACACAATGAGTCACTGTCTTTGTCTTAGGGACTTGGAGATCCCCCTGGTACCAGCCATGCACAGACTCACACTATCCTGTCCACAGTACAAGGGCCATCCTTGCTAAGATTTGAGGTTATTCTGAACTTGGCCTCATGTTCTTACACTTGAGTGACTTTGGATTGGAAATAGTATCCAGTATTTACTGATATAAATGGAAGGTCACTGCAGAGCTGACTGTAGTGAAAACAGTTATTAAACGCCATGGCTCTCGGCCTCCCTGGATGACTGATGCACCTGGATCTGTGAGCTGGCAGAGGAGAGCTGTCAAAAGCCAGGAGGCTCTGAGTCCTTGTCAAAGGCCCAGCAGCATGAAGAAGGGAAAGACCCCTCACCTCAAGTGGAGCTGGGCAGGAGTGTGGGCATAAGGGCAGAGGGGCCCTAGAGCAGGACCCTGCAGGACCCCCATAAACCTGTGAGAGAGACAGGCCAACTCCAGTCCTGTTCTGCAGGTGGGCAGGACTCATAGATGGGTTTCTGGATTGTCAGGGGCCTATGGGGAAGGAGACAGTGTGAGGTCAGGGAGGGCAGAGAGGGAAAAGAGTAGATTCTAGAGTTGTGCTGAGCAGCTGGGCAGATGACATCAGTATGTGTAGAGGTCAGAAAGGAGAGGAGGAAGACCAGAGGAAGAAAGGGTGAGAACTGGGTTGGGTTGCCAGGCTCTGCGTGGATGGACTTGAAAGCACACGTTCTGGACTATGCCTCACTGCCCAGGAACCATGAAAAACAGGCAAGGGTGATGTCTGTGTGAAGTGTCTCAGAGAGGAAAAACCAGGGATTTCAGTCCCCGAGGTCACAGCAAACCCACTCTTCCCGGGGCCTCTCTGCCACCTCTTTTCAGTCAGAGGGCCACAGCAGAGTTTTCTCCCAGAAGCCTCTGTGGCAGAGCCAGCAACAGATGGAGAGGAGGAAATTAGCCACGTGGCTTTTCTCATTCTGCTTCAGGATTCATAAATGAAGTTCAACGTCACCTTCTCAACATCTGCTTAATCGATTGTCGGCTCAGAAGCCAAATTTAAACCTGGGCTTTTCATGGCTAAAAACAGCAACTGCATTTGGCTTGATTTTGAGATATGCAAAAGCCAGGGTGTTTCCTCACATGGAGGAAGGGGTACAGCATGGATGGGTCCACCGATGACTTGTTGAGGAGAGCCAGAAGGAAAGTCTATTGGTTACAAAACAAAATGGAAGTTGGTAGCTAACCAAAACCAAAACCAAAACCAAAACCAAGTGACTCACTTGGGCTGTCTGCCAGCCTGTCACTGTTCTGCCTGACCAAGCTAAGGTGGCAGCCTCGGGACTGAAGAAACTGGGCTCAGAAAGTATGACAGACACCCAGCCTGACCCCTTTCCTAGAGTCTTTACCACTCCCATTTTTGATAGCGATGCAGGTGCAGCCTACCCTTCAGCTCCCTCTGAGTTCCATAGGAGCATCCCTGTACCCAAGTGAGTTAGGTCCCTTCCTCCAGTCTCGGGGCTGAGGAGGCAGTGGGGAGAGATGGGGACTATGATGATCCACTGGGCACCTGCACCCATCTAGACAGACAGAACCTGCTGCCTCCCAGAGGCTGTGTCTGCTCACTATTGGTGGTGAGGGTGGGATGGGGGGGTGGGTTGTGGGGAGCTCCAGAAATTGATATGGCTAGCTGACTGGGCCATGAAGTCCTGGGAGCTACCTGTCTCCTCCCATCACCCACACCACCAGTTCCGGGCTTACAGATACGTGCTACAATGGCTGGTTTTTACATGGGTGCTGGAGGATTGAACTCAGCTTCTCATGCTTATGAAGTCAGGACTTTATCAACTTACTACCCCCAAAGCAGGATGATTTTGAAAGACTAGCCAAATAATTGTGTAGCAGGTTCATGGAGATGGCCCAGGAGATCTACCCTGAGCTTCAGTGTGAATGTGAGGTGCTTGGAAAATGCTGTTCCAGCAGGATGTGTGGGCTGGGCTTGGAATTCAAATATCAGCCAGGGGCTGGGCAGTCCACTGAAGTCACAGAGAAAGGTGTCTGGGTGACCTCAGCCATGGCCCTCTGATGTGGTGAGATTTAGTCATGGAAAAAAAAAAAAAAAAAAAAAAGGTCTGTTTTTCTGCATCCCTCCCAGGCTGATGCTGGGGAAAGCAAGTTTTGGTTGGCTGGCCAGCCTCCTCTTAAAATATTTAAGCTGCGTGGCTCCTGCCTTCCACCTCCCTACCTCCCACCCCAGCTGTCCCTCTGCATCAGTGCTGTGACTTAGGGGAGGGGCTTAGGGCCCTGAGTTAGAGATGTTGATGTTGGTAGTTAACAGCGGTTCTAATAAATGGGGTTACTGCTCCAGAGGGAGGCTCTCCGTGTGCTGTTCACGCATAGCTGCATCAGTCCAGAGGCTTGTTTAAATGTGCAGTTTAGAAGTGAATTAAGCAAGCTTTCTGAAGCCAGTATGTTGAGCAGGTGAGCACAGGGGACAAGTAGAGCACAGAGCTGCAGCCTGAGGCAAGGATGCATAAGCTAATTGCCTTCAAGGCCAGTGGGATTTTCAGGACATCCAAAACAAAAATTGAGTCCACAGCTGTTGGCTTCTTGGGACACTCTCTGCAGCAGGTGAATTATTTACCAGGTGGTGTAGCTAGAGTTTTTCAGGTCCTGCCTGGCCCATGGTCAGGACAAATCTCTCTTACTGGCCAGTCCCACAGTGCTCACACCCAAACAAATAAACACACAGAGACTTATATTGCTTACAAACTGTATGGCCATGGCAGGCTTCTTGTTATTTACTTCTTCTATCTTAAATTAACCCATTTCTATTCATCTATACTTTGCCACATGGCTCATGGCTTACCAGTGTCTTACATCTCACTTGTCATGGCGGTGGCTGGCGGTGTCTCCCTGCCTCAGCCTTCCACTTCCCAGAATTCTCTTCTCTCCTTGTCCTGCCTATACTTCCTGCCTGGCTACTGGCCAATCAGTGTTTTATTTATTAACCAATCAGAGCAACACATTTAACATACAGAACATCCCACAGCAAGGTGGTACTGCCTCTGCTCCTCCAGAGTCTTGGTCAGGTCCAGGCTAGCTCTGTCCTCTGTCACCAAGATGATCTCTGGAGAAAGAGACAGCTGGCTAGTAATTTCTCTCCCCCACCCACCCGCTCAGTTCTCCCTGCTCCATCCTGGAAGTTTAAGGTCAAGGTTCTTGGAAGAACTGGTGTTCACTGAGAGCCACTCTCTCTTTCCAAGATGGTGCCTGGTTGCTGTGCCTTCACAAGAGAAAAGGGACCAAAGGGTAAGAGGACTCCACTCTCTTCACCCCTAAACTCTTTGATAAGACATGACCTCGTAACGTAACTACTCCCAAAGGCTGTGCTTCTTACTCGGTTGCATTGGGGAATGATGTGCCGACATACATTCTGGACACTTTAGGCAAATGATTCCAGCTCAGGCTTGCTCAGACACTGGGGAGCTTACGGGCAAGAAAATGAGGTCACTGGGATGCTTACACACCTCTATGAGATGCAATTGGCATTTGCGGGCCTTACCTACCACGTATGCTAAGCAAAAGATGCCCCACACATGATGACTTGTGTCATCTGCCCTGTGGTGATATGACATGTTTGCACAGGTGCCTGAGGAGGAGGGCTGCCTCCCAGGGTACATCTCTGAGAAGAGGCTGAGTCTCAGAGAGGGAAAGGCTTGGTGGCACCCTGTAGCAGGTCTGCCTCTGTTGAACTATGCCGGTTCTTGTGTCCCAAGACAAGGGACGGCATTGGGCACACATGGTTAGAAGCAGAAAGAGTGACAGATAACTAAGCTGGGAAAAGGACTCTCAAGAATAGGAACAGGCTATGGAGCTGAGGGCAAAGGCAGAAAGCACTGGGGCAGAGGCATGTGACATCCTCCTCTCCCATATCTGCGTAGCCCGGGCTGTTCTTGCACATGTCCTGTTTGGGACATGAAGCCTGAGTAATGAAAGGCTTCCATTCTTTCTCTGCAAACTGGTTTCTTTGGTTTGTTAAGCTTTTAAAAATGATTTTTAAAATATATTTTAATTATATGTGTGCATGTGTGTGTGTGTGTGTGTGTGTGTGTGTGTATGGGGGGGGGTATGTGCACACAAATGCAGGTGCCCACAGTGGCCTGAGGCATTGGATTCCTTGGAGTTCCAGGTAGTTGTGACCTGCCTGGCACGAGTACTGGGAACTTAACTCATGTCCTTGGGTCTTCTGCAAGAGCAGCATATGCTCTTAACAGTTGTCTATCTATAGTCCTTGTATGTCAGTCTTGATTGGTGGTTCTCAACCTTCCTAACGCTGCGACCCTTTAATACAGTTCCTCATGCTGTGGTGACCTCCAACCATAGAATTATTTTGTTGCTACTTCATAACTGTAATTTTGCTACTGTTATGAATCATAATGTAAATATTTGATATGCAAACCCTGTGGGGATTGCAACCCACAGCTTGAGAACCACTGATCTTGATGAACCTTTCCTATGGCAAAGAGAGGACAACCACTTTGATAAGTTTTCAGGGTACACAGAATGTGCCTCCATCTCTTGAGGGCTGGTTCTCAGGTTAGGTCAGTGTTGTTGGGTGGACGCGTGGGGAGTGATGAACCTGGGGGCATCCCTAGCAGACTCACAGTAGGAAGAGTCCTGGCAGCTAGAGATGATGGGATGTCATGACCTTTTCTCCCAGCCTTCTCTATTCTGCTCAGGAAAGTCACTTGAGCCTGTTCCATGACGAGGAGAGGAGACCTTGTCATGGACGATGGACCTGTGCAGGTAACATCCTCAGCTATGTGATGTGGCAGAGTCCTTGCACTCAACAGCTTCAACTAGGAGCTGGGATTGGAACTCAGGTCTGAATCCACACAGTATCTACAATCACCCTGCACACACAGCCACACAGATCCAGATCAATCACACAGCCTGTTACAGCTTCCTCACACACAAGACACTGTGTCCCTCTGCAGAATGTCAGTGTCCCAGGCCTATAAGAGCAAGTGGGTTCTGGTGTGGCCACGTTCCCAGCATCACGCTCAAGACTGGGGCCATCCTGTGTTTGTACCCCACCACCCAGCCCTGCCTCGGGTGCCTGCATCTACCTTATGAGCAGCTGGCCAGCACAAACTGGGGATGTGAGGACAACACATTTTGAGTAGGAATGAGGCTTATGGTGGGGACAACTGGGTTGAGCTCAAGATGGGGGAAGCAGGGATGTCACACCTTTTCACATCACTACGTGATGTCATTTACAAAGTTCATGGTAGAGAATCAGGCACTCAATTAAAAAAAAAAAGATTGTACAAGAACATGTCATAATAGTTTAAGTAAGTTTATACTACAGTTACCCTTTGCTGTACATCAGGTAGACATGCCTGGACGAGGAAGCACTGAGATTCTGTGGGCCTCAGTTTCCCTACCTGCAACACCAAGGTAAGTGATAGTACCACCTACAGGCTAGTCCACCCTTAATCCCTGCTGTGACCCTGGGCAGTGACTGCCTCGGGACACCCGAACAACAGTTCCACAGGTCTCTGGGGATGTGGTGTCCTCCCGGAGACCACTGTCTGCTTATCTTTGCCACCTGAGATCTTGACCAAGTGGAAGCCCTTTTATCACTATGTTCATGAGCCTGTGAGCCTACAAAGAGACTCTGAGAGAATTCCACAGGGGGACAGGAGTGGTTGTATCAGGGGATCCTGTGAGCTCAGCCTGGAGTTAGGGTCTGGGGGAGCCCAAATCTCACCACTTTGGTCCCAGGATTTGGGTCAGGGATGAACAGGAGCAGATGGGTCCAATCTGGTGAAACTCACGAGCAGTCTATGGGTCATGTGGTCCCTTTGGTTTCAGACTAACTCATTTGGATTTTTGGTTCTTTTGGCTTTGGACCCTACTGGTCCAGGGGTCAGGTAGCAGTCCCTGTGGGGACAGCTGTGAACCTGGCTGACCTCTACAGGATAGGTTAAAGTGTGTGCACAAAGGCTTCTAAAAGAGGTGTGCTATGACCTCTTTACCGCCCCCTTCAGCCAGCGCTGTCCCCCCAGAGTCTGGTCCCCTCCCCAGGGGACATCTGTCCCCTCCCTGAGGGCTTCCAGCTCCTCACAGCTCATCTCTTTCTCCGTGGAGTGATAGTCTCTTTTCCCATTTGTCATCTTGAACGATGGCAAGCTAAAGTACTTAATTTTCCTCCTCCAGCCCCATTAACGTGGCCGTGCTCAGCGCCTGTGCAGGCTGTGAAAGGAAAGTCATTTATATCAATTAGCAAAGGCAAACATGAGCTTTCTGCCTGGCAGTGGGCAAACTCCGGCGGGGCGTCCTCAGAGGATGAGTGGGGGCTGGGTAGGGAAGCCCAGGGCCAACACCTCACGGTGATTGTCAGGGTGTGGAAGTTGGGGGGCAGAGGGGCTTGTGTTGTGATGGCATTTTGCAAAGGGTTTACCCCGAGGTCCCCAAGTGAATGTGTACAGAGGACAAAAGATTCATCAGGCACAGCCATACACCACTGCTGGACCCCCCTGCCATGGCCAAGCTGGAGCTTGGAGTCTCTCCCATGGGGAACAGAGCTCACTCATGAGTCTCACTAGGCAGAGCCCATCAGCCATCATGGCTTCCTCCTTAGTCTCCTCCTTCCATCCAAGCTCACCTCCTGCAGTGAGAATGAAGTTTTAAAAACATGAACCAAATCATCTTACTCTCCTCTTCTGAAACCTTCAGTGACTCCCCATTGCTTTTTTTTTTTTTTTTTTTGGTTTTTTGAGACAGGGTTTCTCTGTGTAGCTTTGCACCTTTCCTGGATCTCGCTTTGGAGACCAGGCTGGCCTTGAACTCACAAAGATCCACCTGGCTCTGCCTTCCGAGTGCTGGGATTAAAGGCGTGCGCCACCACTGCCCGGCTCATTGCTCTTATAATAAAATCCTAATCCTCATCATCTCTCCTGAAGCCTGGAGTGGCAGGACCCCTGCTGACTTCTCAGGAGCCCTGCCCCCCAACCCCTGCTCACTCAGTTGTTACCATACTGATGCTTGCTTTGCCCAGGGCCTTTGCACACACAGCTCCCCCATCATTTCCTGGTACCTCTTTCTTATTCTTCACGTCTCAGCTCAGAGTGACTGCACCTCCATCTTTGGTGGGACAGAGGCAGACACTCTTCCTATCACTAGGGGCAATTGAGGAAAGGCTTCTCTGCTTGGTGTCTAATTTTTTTCCCAACAGAACAGGGTGGGAGTCAACCCCTTCCCTCCAGACGTGACATTCTAGAGAGACAGTCAACTCTTGTTGACCACAACATCAGGTGAGGTCTAACACTGAGAGAAAGGCCACAGGACAGAAGCAGGTGAGACTGCAGCTAGACACTGGGTGGCCAGGTCCAGCTTCAATGAGGCGCTGAAGCAAAGATCTAAGAGGTGGAGGGAAGGAGTCAGGTGCCTCCTAGCCCAGGGACTCTCTAGGCAGAGGCAGGGCAAGCCAGGAGGCTACAGTGGCAGTGTCCACGTGCTAAGTGGAAGGGAACCACTGAGGCTGAGCCTAGAGAAGACTGGGAACTGGAGAGACAGAGGTGACAGGAACAAGTGGGCGGGCAGGTCTGGGGACTCTTTCTTCATCTGATCTTTGAGTTTCCATGCATGTATATGATGCATCTTGGTCATTTCCACCCTACTCCTGTAATGAATCTTTCTCTGTCTCACCAGCCAGCTCCCAAATAATGACACAGAGACTTCTTATTAATTATGAAAGCTTGGCCTTGGCTAAGGCTTGTTCCTAACTAGTTCTTGTAATATAAATTAGCCCAAGTCTTTTAATCTGTATGTTCTTTTACTCAGTAATGTCCATCCTGCTTCTTCTCTATCTGTCTGGTGACTCCACCTTCTTCTTCCCTGAGTCCTCTCTGTGCCTGGAAGTCCCGCCTAATCTCTTCCTGCCTAGCTATTGACGATTCAGCTCTGTATTAGACCAATCACATTGACATATCTTCACAGAGTGTACTAATATCCCACAACACACTGCCTATCTCAACCTTCTCCTAGACTCCCCATCCCCTCCCCCATCTCTCAATGCTGGGTCCAGTTAGTTCTATCCATATGGGCATGGGTATAGGGTCATCTGCTGGGACAACATGGTGATCCCCCAGCAGCCACCTGGTCTGTTGGCTTCTCTTTGGAAGGAGATGGAGCCCATCAGGTTCCAGAGTCTTTGAGTTGGGGTGAATGATGGGGTGGATTGAAGGCAGAACAAAGCTGGGGGATCTGGGAGTACCTTAGCCTTCTGAAGCAGGTCTGGGATTGGGGACAGGTCTTCTGACCTTGACCCTGAACAATAGAGTTAGAGAGCAGAGTGTCTGAGAAGATACGCCTCTCCTGGAGTTTGAAAGTTCTCCCTTTGGGAATGAGAGCTCTGTTGACACGGACCTTGAGGCTTTCCATGCATTCACATTGCGGGCAGTTCACCCACTCACTGGTTCACTTCTCCCAGACTCGCAAGGGTTTTGAGCTCACAGGGCCTGGATTCAGTACCTGCTTCCACCATTGTCTACTTGAGTGCTTCTGGACGATGCCTGTAGTCTCCGGGCCTCAGTTTCAACCTCTCCAAAGGCTGTGAGGAGATCTAAGGGCTGAGGCAGGCGTCCACCCCTTCCTACCTCCCATGCACTTTCTCCGGCTGTGTGTTCACCTCACCCAACCAGCATATAAGTCCCAAGAGAGTGACGACTCTTTCCTGAGCGCTGAGCCTTCCCAACCCTTGCACAGTTTGGATGGGCTCTTTCTGAGTGTGCTGGGGTGCCACTGTGCCTGGCTCCTCAGAGTCCTGTGCAGAAAAGGTGACTTGGAAGGCCATAAAGGGGTGGTTACAAATCCCAGAAGCACAGACAGGTATGTGAGGACCCTGACATATGTCCCCTCCATCTTGGTCTAACTTCTAAGAGGTCTAGCAGGCAAGGATCGGTGAAAAAAATAAGTGTCTCCTAAAGGTCAGGGAAGCTGCAGTTAAGTTTCTGCCATACTCTGCAGCTTTACTGTGCAGGGTCCCAATGTACATAATACGCCTTGAAGCATATTTTCACTATGTTAGTAGCGACCTAGGAAGATTTATCCAGACACTTCTCTCCAAGTTCAGTGGAGAGCCTGGGGCACTGTGGTTCCCTGTATGGCCTGGTGACAGTGAAGTGTGGTGATATTGTGTTCCCCAAAATATTGTGCACCCTAATAAATTTATCTGGGGTCAAAGAACAGCCACTAGATACAGAATCTAGAAAATGGTGGCACTCACACCTATAGTCCTAGCATTCCAGAGGCAGAAACCCCATCTGGATCTCTGTGAGTTCAAGGACACCTTGGAAACAGACAGGCATGGTGACACTCGCCTTTAATCCTAGGGAGTAATGGTAGAAAGGAAAGATATATAAGGCGTGAAGACCAGAAACTAGAAGCATTTGTCTGGTTAAGCTTTTAGGCTTTGGAGCAGCACAGTTCAGCTGAGATCCATTCAGATGAGGACTCAGAGGCTTCCAGTCTGAGAAAACAGGATCAGCTGAGGAACTGGTGAGGTGAGGTAGCTGTGGCTTGTTCTGCTTCTCTGACCTTCCATCATTCGCCCTAATACCTGGCTCCGGGTTTAATTTTATTAATAAGAACTTTTGGCTGGGCGGTGGTGGCGCATGACTTTAATCCCAGCACTCGGGAGGCAGAGCCAGGTGGATCTCTGTGAGTTCGAGGCCAGCCTGGTCTACCAAATGAGTTCCAGGAAAGGCACAAAGCTACACAGAGAGACCCTGTCTTGAAAACAAACAAACAAACAAAAAACAAACAAACAAAAAAAAGAAGTTTTAAGCTTCCTACTATATCCCCCCATTTTACAGGGTGACCGAGATCTAGAACACAGTCACATGGCTCTTAAGATCAACCCTGAGCAAGGCCCAGGGCTCATGCCTGTAATCCCAGCTACTTGGGAGACTGAGGCAGGAAGGTCAAAGGTCTGAGGCTAGCCTGGGCAAAACAGAGTAAACATAGGGTTGAGCATGGGCACTAGTACTTGCCTAGCCTATCTGTGGCCCTGAGTCCCATCCATAGTACAAATAATGAACTTGATCTGAATTCAATCCCAGGTAAATTCTAGCGGTTTCCAGAATCCACGTTTTTAACAGCTGTCCTCACGGTCTCAGGCCAGGTTTTCCTGAAAAGCCCTCTGCAGCCCCAAAGGCAAGAGTGAGAGCTGGAGGGTCGGACCTAGCTCAGCCATTAATTTTATAGCATTTTTGTTGTAATATTTTTAATGTGCAGTGACTGTTTTGTGACTTGGACTCCAATTTCATTACTTTTTAAACATGGACAGAGTCTTAAATTTGTATCTTTGTTTTTGTGGTGAATGTGACATGGCGTAGCCCTAACTGTGATCTGTTTGGTCCTTGGTGGGAGAAAAAAAATCCAAGGAGGAGACCTCGGGCCTGGGCTGGGCAGGTGTGGAACAGGTTCTGAGGACCCTGCGGGGAAAGAGGGCATTCTGGGTAGAAATAAACACCTAAGAGCTACTTCCTTGGGGCTCAAAGAAAGGATAGGTGACCTGGACCCCAGATGAACCTCTGGGAGAGAAACTGAAGGGCAGGGCCTGGAGGGCAGGTGGGGCCTCAGCAGGCTAGGGAGTGGCCCTATGACACAAGCCACTGGCTAGAGCCGTGAGGTCAGGATTGCCACACCTCTCTGCCTGAGCTCTGAGTGGACTGTTTTGTCCATCTCAAGGATGAAGGAAACTGAGCCTCAGAGAATGAAGTGTCCTTAACGCTGAACAACCAAAGTCACCGATGTTCACAGGGGTCAAACAGGGTGAGAGAGGGTGGGATGGGCACCAGGCAAACTGAGGACCATAGACTCCACTTGGAGGAACAACTACCAACCACTCAGCTCTACTCAGCTCCCAGGGCCTTCACCAAGTGTGACCCAGTGTGACCTTGGTCTCTTTGTATCCCTGTTAGTCTAGAGAGGCTCACAAGAGATTGCAACTATTTTGCTTTGCTCATAAACATCCTGGCAGAGCCCTCCTTAGGAACTCCAGAAAACACACCTGGGCATCACCCTGCCCATCAGCCAGCGTTGGAGATCTTTGCACGGTCCTCCGGTCCTCCACCCTCTGAAGGTGCTCCAGACAGAACACTGGGCAAGGCTAGGGGGCAGGTGAAGTCCTCCTCCTCCTTGAAATGGGGAAGGGTAGGGAGGAGGGGGAAGATGGCATGGGAAAGGAGGAGGGCAGCCATTCTGTGGCATTCAAACTGGAGTACATCATCCCTAACCTGGAGGATCAGGTATGAGGATTCCTGGCCATCTTGAACCCCCCAGGCACATTCAGAGAATTCTGGAAACTTTTGGTAAGAACCAGGCACCCATGTAACAAGCCGTGTTCCTGGCATTTCACTTTGCTGATCTTCCTTGGGCTGCTGCATCTCCATGGAAACACCTGAGGATGCTACCCAGTGTGGCCATGCCTAGAGGTTTACAGAGAGAGACTTTCTGTGTCATGGGGGTGTTTTCTTAGCACCACAACTCCACTTTGTGTTCATGGTTAGGAGATTATCAATCCTCCCAAAATGGTACCCATAGGTCGTGTTGTTTTATGACTGCCACTTCTGGGCAGCATGGAGATGGAGAAGATAGTTAGCAACATCTCTCTCTCCAGCCTGCTGCGATGGTAACTCTCCTGGCTTTGAACATGGTGGAGCTGTGGCTGGGGCCTTGGATGCTTCCTCCTCCAGTCCAGTGACTCACCTGGGATCCTGGGCAGTGGTAGGCAGGCCAGTGTCCCTCCCGCTTCCTGATGCCTTATGTGTCTCTAGTGGCTTCACAGGGGACTGGCCAGCTATTAACCAGCCTCTCCCTTCCCAAGCACAGCTGGCCATCTCCCAGGGCAGCCTTGGACAGAGGTCAGGAAGAAGCTGGGGATTGGGGCAGCAAAGGAGGCAGCTGCTATCTGGAGAGGAGGCTGGAGCTCTGGAGAGGAAGAAATGGTACTTGAGTTAGTGTCCAGACCTGAAGTTCACGTGGTGACTCTGGAGGAGCAGGTTATAACCTAATCCTGACTCGAAAGCTGCTTTGCATCCACCTCCTCCTGGCAATGTGGCCCTGGATAGGTAGACTTGAGTATGCTATACCTCAGTTTCCCCCATATGTAGCGTGAGTGGCAATATCTGGTCCTTTTTTTCTGAAAACACACCAACTTTTAAAGGTAACATATATATCTGCATTAACACAAATATAGAATGTGAAGTGTACACAAGTCAGTTAAAGATGATTTTTTTTGTTTTATGTTTGAGCAAGTAAAAGGCAGCTGTTAACTTTATAAGTTTGTTTGGACTGTATAACTGAACTATAATATAAATTTCTATCCATGCCATATGAAAGGATGGTATGTAACTGTAAGTCACGAGGACTCTGTAGTCAACAAGATTTACCATGTCTCATCCAGTCCCAGAGCTGTTCCCAGGTCAAAGGATCAGCTTATACATCACTGTCTTGTAGTTTTTCTTTTTTTCCCTTTTCTTATGTCTGTAGCCAGGATTTTCGGGAGGTCTCCCCCAGTCAAATCTATCTCTATTAACTTTGAAGGAATCCATACTTTTCATTTCCTATGGAAACAAAAGCACAACCTCTCCCCCAACACAACACATTTTTTTACTCCCATTCTGAAGCCAAGACATCTTTAAAGTATCTAGGCTGGTTTAATTCAGCAGTCCCTTCCACAGTCCAGTGTCTCTCAGTGGCTGTCCTTCACACATCAGCATTCAAAGCTTCAAAGTCCTGTGTATTTCCCATCTTTACATGGCTTCTTTTTATTACTTTACTTTTTCTTTAAAGACTTCATTTTAATATTTTTTCTATGACTGTCTATACCCATTTTCTTTAGCATTTAAGCACATTTTTAAGCATTCTGTACATATTTAAAGGCTTTATTCAGCCTGGGCCTGATGCCTGCAGCATTCTGTGACTGTATGAGCCAAAGCTGAAACTGCTAAGCCCTCTGCCCCTGGCTCTGGCAGCTGGTTCTACCCTCTTGGTTTCCTGAGAGCTTAGCCTCGTGCCAACAGGCACAGGCAGGAGCTGTGTTTACTGCCCCAGCTCAGGGAAATTGCTGAGACTTTCCAGAGTCTCTGTGATCAGCAGCCGATTGTTGTGAGTGCTCTTGGAGAGGCCCCACCTGGCATGACTTCTCCATCTGTGTGGTCATATTATGCATTGGAGAGCCAAATATAACAAGTCTTTCTCAATCCTGCCAGCCAACTCCCAAATAATGGCATGGAGACTTCTTATTAATATAAAAGCTTGGCCTTAGCTTAGGCTTGTTTCTAACTAGCTCTTATAACTTAAATTAACCCATTTCTATTAATCTACATGTTGCTACATGGCTCATGGCTTTTACCTCTCCTCCTGCATGTCCTGCTTTGCAGCAGCTGGACAAATGATACAGGACTTGACAATTAATCCAAAAACAGAGTTGAGGCTTAAAAAAGAAAGGGGAGAATATAGATATGAGGTAGATATGAATCTACTCTGAGAAAAAAGATAAATAATAGGATAAATGGGTAGATCATTGAATCTACTAAAAAGAGAAAGAAGAAAATGACAAAAGGTAGATTACTGAAGCTATTATGAAAAGAAAAAAGAGAGAGTATGGATACGATCAGATGAAAAGGTCAATTATTGGATCTACTTTTAAAAAGGAACTACTTGTTTTAAATAGGATAAGTAATGAAAATTTTTTGGCCTGAGTTTATCAAATGTTACTGGACTGGACATTATTATATATAATAAAGTTTTTCGTCTGAATCTGTCAAATGTTAATGGTCTAGACATCATTAATGTAATCTTGACTGTGTATATTGTATATACTTATTGGATATGATTTTTCTTGTATTAGTTATAACCTTTTTAATTTTAGACAAAAAAGGGGAAATGTGGTGGTATTATGTTCCCCAAAATATTGTACACCCTAATAAATTTATCTGGGGTCAGAGAACAGACAGACACTAGAACAAAGCCAAAAATGGTGGCTAGAAAATGGGTCAGAGCAAGCCATAGCAGAAGTTGGGCGGTGGTGGGGCACGCCTTTAATCCCAGCACTTGGGAGGCAGAGCTATCGGATCTCTGAGTTCAAGGCCACTTTAGAAACAGCTAGGCCTGGTGATACATGCTTTTAATCCCGGAAATCCAGCCTTTAATCCCAGGGAGTGATAGCAGAAAGCAGAAAGGTATATAAGGTGTGAGGATCAGGAACTAAGTTAGTTAAGCATTTTAGCTGGTTAAGCTTTTAGGCTTTGGAGCAGCACAGTTCAGCTGAGAGCCATTGGGATGAGGACACAGAAGCTTGCAGTCTGAGGAAACAAGACAAGGTGAGGAACTGGCGAGGTGAGGAAACTGTGGCTTGTTCTGTGTCTCTGATCTTCCAGCATTCACCCCAATAACCGGCCTCAGGTTTGATTTTATTAATAAGACCTATTAAGATTCCTGTTACACTGCTTCCTCTGCATCTGGCTGGAGACTCCCCTTTTCTTCTTCCCAGAGCTTGCTCTGTGCAGAAGTCCCACCTATAAATCCTGCCTAGTTATTGGCCATTTAACTTTGATTGAACCAATCACATCTTATCTTTAGACAGTATAATCAAATATTTCACAACAGCCCTCAGATCCAGACCCCCACACTCACATTGCCAGGGCCAACTCTACTGTTTTGCCTAGGCAAGGTGCAGGGCCCTCTCTCCTGATAGTTGTAAGAGGAATACAAGGGGTGGTGGGCTCAGGTCTTCTGCTCTCATGCCCTCAGGGCTGGTTCACTTGTGCCCTGACTCAGGGTCAGCCCTAAGGTGCTGCCTCGGCACTAGCGTGCAGAGCCTGCTCTCCTGTGTGCTGCAGCTGGTGTGGGGCAGGGCTAGTTCTTTCATTCTCGTGGCCCTGGGTCCAGCTCTCTCACCTGCCACAGGTGGTAATGGGGGAGAGGGAGAGGGCGTCTTTTTTCTCACCCATGCCACCACATGGAAGATGAGGGTGGGTGGGGTCGAGCTGCAGGGCTTGTATTTGCCCTATTGTGCATAGATGGTAGAAACTTACTTTTCAGCCAGTTGGAGCCGACACCACAACCACACCTCTGACTTCTTGAGGCTTTGCACGGAACCAGGTGACTGTGGGAATCATCATGGTCCTCTGATGCCAGCCCTCTGAACTGGCACTTACAGTCTGTATTCCAGCTTTGATCATGGGTATTGGCTCAAGTAGGTGCCATGGAGAGGCTCCCTGGACCCAGACACTCTTCCTGTTACTTCTGCACACTTGGAGCCACATGGATGTGCAGCAGACACTGCCCTTCTCAAAGATTCAATAGTCCTGTGCAGACCACACAGGTGATGTTGGATGTCAGTGACCCCAGCCACACATGTGGGCCAAGGGCCCCTATCGCCTCCAGCAGCTAACGTGTAACGGACCACACCTGCTCTCCAGGCTCCACACACCAAAGCAGTCACCAGCAAGGTCAAGAGTAGAACATCTGCTTTGCTGAGTGGTGAGCGACAGGAAGAAAAGGATGGGGGTCATGGGGAAGGACACAGCCAAGGCTGGATGGGACAGGGCTAAAGACACAAGCTAAGTCTGTGTTGAGACATAAAGAAAGGTAGTGAATCTTGTGTTCAGAGAGGTCAGCAGCCTACCTGAAGACACACAGCATGCCTGACTGATCAGTCCCACAGTTTGCTCTCAGGGCTCCTCCCCCATTTCACCTAAGCTCCCAGGGTGCATGGAACTGGTGCTCATGTCTGTGTCTTCCTTGGAGCTCTCAGGGCTCAAGACTCTGCCCAGTTCCCCTCACTCACACATCCCAGCTTTCAAAGGAGCAGGGCCTGAAGATGTCACCAAAGAAATGCTACTAGGCTTCACCTCTGCCTTCACTCCAGAACGCCTTTGCCGGTAGCTTTATTTACAAGGGAAGGATCTGGGCCCACCCCCTGGGCACCCTGAGTGGCTATGCAGGGTGAGCCAGGCCTCTCAGTCCACTCATGGCAGGCTAAGCAGGCCACCATAGGCATGCCCCCAATCCCTCACCCATCCTATCTGTAGGCCAGGTGACCGTCCTGCACCATCACCAGACCCACTCTGGGTGTCCCTGTCGTCATCCTCCAAGTGGACAGCACATTTCCTCCCACACCTCCAACTCTGCCAACCCTGGAAAAGGAGCCAATTTCCAGGAAAAGATTTACTTTGAGATCAGTCTGGATGGGATAGAAATGGCCTGGAGTCTGCTGGGAGTCCAGACTGTCCAGTCCAGAGTAGCTAGTATGAGCAGCCTCAGCCACAGGCCAGCACAGCCTGGGGACCATTCCTGCAGGAACTGTTTTTGACCCTAGCTGCCCAGCTGCCCAGCTGAGGACTCCAGGCACCCTCTGTGGTTACTGGCCTGGTCCTGGGTGAGGCTGGGGCTCCTGGAGCTGCACTGAGTCCAGAGTCAGATAGTCCTGCCCTTAAAGTCTCTGGCAGCCCCTCCTGCTTCCTGGCCTCAGCCTGGGAGCTGACCCTCCCTGGGGTGGGGTAATGCGTGGTTAATATCCCACCCAGGCTTGCAGTACAAAGCTCTCCAGAGCAGATGGTGCCCCAGCTTCAGTCAGGCCCTGCCTGCCTTTCACATGAAAATGGAGCATGGCCAGATGCCCACTCTGCTGCCTGTCTGGCGCACTCTGACCTGGAAAGAGAATGACATCACTCTCATTTTCCCAGGGCCAATGTAAACTGTGAGAGGTTCTGAGACAAGAAATGTCCATGGTGCCTCCTGCCTGGGTACCACAACCTGGCCTTGGCCCCGCACTGAAAGTACACAATGGAGAGACTAGATCCCAGGAGTTGAGGGTAGTCCCCCCTAGGGTAGTCCCTAGGGTAGTCCCTGAGGGGTGATGGCCTGACAGCTTTCTGGGAATCTGAAGACAGCTATCTGGGCTGAGCTGGGAGAGGCTCTGCCTAGAGTGAGGTAGGCTGGGACAGTAAGGAGCCATAGACCCAGAGCCTGGCTACAGAAGGGGTGAGGTGGTGCATCTCTGGGCTCTGTCACCAGCTCAGGCCAATTTGAGGCTGGGGCAGAAGTTTGTCACCTGGGGAGTCTCTGGGCTTCCACACCACATTGGCTGCTGAGTGCCTGTCCCCATACAGCCATGGGGACCCCTCTGGGGTCCAGGGGCAATCTGCCCTACTCAGAGCCACTTGACACCACTGAGAGGGCAATCTGATGGCTACCGGGTCCTTCTGCACCCTGTCACTAGCTCAGATGCACCCACAAAACCTGGAAATCCCCTTCTTTCCTAGTGTATTACTTTGTTTTCCAAGTCTTTGATGGAAGACAAGTCCCAGGGACCAGGGCCTTGCAGTGACCCCTGATGACCTCCAAGGTCAGAATAGCAAGGAGGCCTGGCTCACTGTCTAGTCAGGACTGTATAGGGTCAGTGAATGAATGATTGGGAGGTGGGTGGATGGGCAGATAGTGTTTTGGTTTGAATGTGTAATGTCCCCACAGGCTCATAGGTTTGGTTACTCGGTCCCCAGCTGCTAGCATTGTTCTGGAAGGTGGAGACTTGCTGGGGCTAAGGGCACACTGGGAGCAGGCCTTGAGTGTTACAGTTCTTCCTCCTTCCTATCCTCACTGTGACAAGGTGGCCAGCTACCTTCAACTCCCGCTGTCCCACCTTGCCCACCATGACAGACAGTGTCCCCTCAGACTGTGAGCCAAAATAGACTTTGAGTCTGTGTTTATCGGGGACTTCATCATAACAAGAAAAGTAACTGGGACTGCAGAGATGACTCAGCAGTTAAGAGCACTGACTACTCTTCCAGAGGTCCTGAGTTCAATTCCCAGCAATCACACGGTGGCTTACAACTACCTATATTGTGATCTGTTGCCCTCTTCTGGCCTGCAGGGACACATGCAAGCAGAACACTGTATACACAATAAATAAATAAATCTTTAAAAAAAAAAAAAAAAAAGAAAAGTAACTGATACAGATTGACATATGGACAGACAGATGAACTGTGGATGGATGGACAGATGGGTGGGCATTGTTGACTTTTGTCCTGCTCATCAGGCCTTATCTACCACCTTCCCCTTACTCTAGACACTCCTAACTTGGCCCTGGTTTATCTGACACCAGAGAATTCTCCTGCTGTAGCACTTGCTCTTTTATACCTAGGATGCCAAGGCCTCCTTACATCCGCCCACACTCATGCCTTGACCCTCGATGGCTGTCTTGTCAGGATCTGCCAGCCATCCCCACCTGCAGCTGCCCCTGTCCTGCTATCACCTTTGTCCTGTCTTCCTCAGAAGCCTCAGCTGTCTTCAAATACCCTCCACTCCCCAGCCCCCACTCTCAACCCTACTGTCTGTGGTGCTGAAGGTGGAACCAAAGGCATCAGGCACCTAGGCTTTCTCACTGAGCTCCAGAGGGACCTCCCTCTGAAGAGGAGGGGCGCCCCCAGACCAGCAGGGACATGGCCTGGCTTGTTCCTATCTATTTCTCCAGCACCTGGAACAGTAAGGGCTTGGCATACAGCTGGTGCTCAGGAAATATTTACTCAATGAGTGAGGGAACCCCAAGAGATCAGATAAAGGAATACTCCCCACCTGGGTGGGGAGCAAAGGGGACTCTGTGAAAACAACCATTTGAGCTGTGTTTCATCGAAGAAAATTCTAGATGTGACTAACGGCTGCTTCTGGGGCTTGGGGGTGGGAAGCTTCTCCCAAGCCCACTCTTGCTTACTGGGTTTTTGTTTTTGTTTTTGTGCTTTCCAAGGTGCTCAGCTCTCCTGAGGGCTGGTGACAGTTCTCCGCAATTAATTCCATGTTTTATTCATCGTCGAAGGTTTTAAAGCTACAAATCACTCTGGATGCTTTACTAACCGCATCCTGGGCTCCTGCGTGGCAAGTAGCGGCTCTTTTGCATGCTAAGCAGACCTGTGTGTCTCAGGAGAAAGAGCTCCTCCTGGCACTTGGGGCTCTGATTGCAGCCACAGCAAATCAGACCAAATATGCCTGTATCTGATTTGCTGGGTACTAAATTCCTATCTCCCCAAGTTCCCTAAATCACCACAGAGGAGTCGCGGCCTTCTAATGCCAGAAAACGCACTGATCTGCCAGCCACAGTCACTGGATTCACTAGGACAATAAAGGTGCCTCGGTACTGTGAAATATCCAGAAATAATCACACAGGTGCACATGAGCTCACAAATTTGTTACTTGGGGAGAAAAAAGCAACTGACCGATCACATGTTACTGAACTTGTATTCTCGGTACATTGGTCAAAACGAGTGGACTGTGAGCTTCCATTTGAGGCCAGACCAGCTCACAGTCCTCAGCCTGGAGTAAAAGGATTGAGACAATCCTGGAAGGTGAGCAGGACAGCAGGATACCCTGGCTGTACCCCGGTGTAAGGTCTGTGGCTCTGTTCCCCATTGGTTTTAAGACTCAGATCACGTAACTAGTGTCCTCAGAGACTCCGTTTCCTCACCTGACGCTGGAAAAATAGCCCAGCAGAGCAGTAGTGGCCAGGGCCAGGTAAGGCCCTGCTGGTCAGGCTCTGGTGTGAGTTCCGGGAGAAA
Organism: Onychomys torridus; assembly: GCF_903995425.1. NCBI lineage: Eukaryota > Metazoa > Chordata > Mammalia > Rodentia > Cricetidae > Onychomys > Onychomys torridus. Next base: position 115,102,360 of record NC_050446.1, read on the forward strand.
AGGTCACTAGAGCCTGCCTCTATGGAACTCAGAAAGAAAAGGCCAGATGACTAGAGATGGTGAAAAGGCAGATGATCACTGACTTTGCTGTCTGATCCACTCTAGCCAAGCAGAGTCACTGTGTGCAGGGCCCTTTGCAATTCTACCATTTGGATGCCTTTTCCTGGCGTGTGAGCCCATGAATCCTCCCAGCCCGTCACCATCACCATGGTTTTGTTTTGTTTTTGTTTTTTGGTTTTTTGAGACAAGGTTTCTCTGTGTAGCTTTGTGCCTTTCCTGGAACTCACTTGGTAGCCCAGGCTGGCCTCAAACTCAGAGATCCGCCTGGCTCTGCCTCCCGAGTGCTGGGATTAAAGGGGTGCACCACCACCGCCCGGTTACACCACAGGTATTTTTCCCCCTTTATTGCTGTGCTGGAGATAGAACTCAAGGCCTTCTACATGCCAGTCCAGTGGACTGCTGAGCCACACCTCCAGCCCCTAACTTGGGAATTTAAAGAAGGCATTCTACCATTGAGCCACATCCCAGACTGTGATTTGGTGCACGATGAGTTTAGACTCTTACTGCTGAGTCATGTCCACAGACCTTCGTTGGTGCATTCTAGGCTAGTGTTCTATGTTGAGTCACATGCCCAGCCCCTTAGTGGGATCAGGAACTGACAGGATGGGGACAGTGGGTTGGGGACAAGGAGTCCCGGACACAGATGGAGAAGGGAGGTAACAAGCAAGTCCTGCTTGCTGCCTATAGGCCACTGGGTGCCAAGATAAGGAGGTTTCCTCTGTCCTGTTGCATCAAGGCACCCAAGGATGTCACCTACACCAGGGAGCCAGGCAAGAAGAAGGGAAATGGGACCTTGTAGAAAAGAGAAACAGAGCAAGCAACCAGGAAGGAGTCCTCAGCCAACTGGGGCCAGGCCAGGCAGGAGGCTCTAACCAGCACAGTTTCTGACCATGCTGCCATTCCCTGGGACAGAAAGGACAGTAGAGAGCAGCCCACATGAGAGGCCCCAGCAGAGGTTCAACCACTCAGCCATCAGGAAAAAGACAGCCACCTTTGCCCAGGCATGTCACACCCCAAGCTTGTGCTGTCTCGTGTAATTTACCTAACAAGCCTGACAAATGAGGCAAGATAGAGTGAGAAAATGAAGGGGAGCTGGGATGGGGAAAGAGCGCCTAACCCTCAGAACCTGATCAGTGTCTCACACTGGCTGAGAGTCAAGAATTCACACACTCATGCACGCACATGTGCGTGCACACACCACTGTGACAATGTCCTATTTGTAACAATCGCCAGCATACAATGTTCTCTTTTCTAAGAGATTTCTCGAACAGCTAATGAACCATGGTCAAGGCCAGACTGTCTGTGACCTTTGAGTTGCGCCTCAGCACCTGCCTCTCTCCTCTGTAAGCCCCCACTTGTTTGAGAAAATCTCACAAGCAAGATTCTGAACAGTGCTCACAGTCAAAGCACAAGCCTTGACCTCCTTGTGACCCTTGAAAACACTAAGAATTCCTTCAGTGGTTTTTCACCAATATTGCTATTTCTTCCAGACTTAGTTTTATTATTTTCCGATATGTGCATGTCTGAGTGTGGGTAAAGCCTGCGTGTACCTCAGAGTCCAGAGGCATGGGACTCTCGTGGAACTGGAGTTGCAGACGGTTGAGAGCCACCCAGCGTGGGTGCGGGGCACTGGACCCAGGCCCTCTGTAGTTGCTCTCTCCAGCCCCTGTCTTGCTATTTAACCCTACTCCTTTATCACATCGGCACAATGCACCTTATTAACAACCTCAAAGCCTTTGTTTGTTTGTTTGTTTTTGTTTTGTTTTTCGAGACAGAGTTTCTCTGTAGCTTTGGTGCCTGTCCTGGAGCTAGCTCTGTAGACCAGGCTGGCCTCGAACTCACAGAGATCCGCCTGCCTCTGCCTCCCGAGTGCTGGGATTACAGGTGTGTGCCGCCGCCGCTGCTGCTGCTGCTGCTGCCGCCACCACCCAGCTCAGAGCCTCATTTACAAGAGAAATTCTCTTTTGCTGCAAAAGCTTGATAGTTCAAGTTCAATCCCCAGGACCTACTCGGCATAAGGAGAGAACTGACTCCTGCGAGCTGTACTTTGACCTCCACATGCACACTGTGGTGCGTGAGTGCATGGTATTCATAGATTATATCCTTTAAATAATATAACTCCAAAGGCCATAAAATCATCTAGATACACAAATATACACATGGAAATATGCATTTGCAAATATGGACAACATATATACACATATGTGTGTTTTGTATCTTAAGCTGGTTACACATGACTCTGCCTGCTCCTTGGGCATGCACTGCCCCTTCTTAATAAACCTAACTTTGTTTTTTGTTTGTTTGGTTTTTGTTTTTGTTTTTTCAAGACAAGGTTTCTCTGTGTAACAGCCCTGAGTGTCCTGGAACTTGCTCTGTAGACCAGATTGGCCTTGAACTCACTGAGATCCACCTACCTCTGCTTCCTGAATGCTGGGATTAAAGGTGTGTACCACCATGCCCAGCTTTAACTTTTTGCTTCTTATTGACAGATCTTGAAATCATTTTCTGTGTGGGAGCGTCTGAGCACAAGTCTCAGTCTACGTGGTCAGCAACTCGGAATCCATCTCCCTGAGAGAGGAAACGTATGTTATCTTCCACATACCAAAGGAGGTGGCAGCAGTGGCAGGCGTGTGGACTGAGTATTTAAAATGTGATAACTTTAGCAGAATAATGTGTTTAAGCCTGGGGATAACCCTGGAAAGGAAGAGCCACAGTTAGTCCCATTTTACAGAGAACACTGAGCTCAAACTCGTCATGAGCAGACTCAAGTTGAACTTTCATGTTCATGAGGGTATCAGCATGAAGCAGCAGTAGTTAAACCTCCGCAACCACGGTAATCTGGAGTTGCCATGCTGGGGGAGAGATGACCCCCACTGGCTCTGGCTCTGTGCTGTCTGTGTACCACGTGCTCTCAGCCTGGCTCGGGCCTGTGTATAGCGGTCCTCATCCGTCTCCCTCTAACACCTCTAGCAGGAGCAGCAGGCTTGCCGTGCCTCCCTGGGGTTCTGGAAAGGAGAGTGAACACACGCACACACATCTTCATCGTAAGTAAACACCGGCAAGGCCTCCCCAAAGCCAGGCCTGTCAGGGTGGGCCTCTTTTCGCCAAAGGCCTCGACTTCTGATTTTGAGTCACCTTCAAATGAGGCCGCTACTAGAGCCAGAGAGACCTCAGGTCACAACTAAGGACTGTTGGTCACAGTATCCTTTAGACAGTCACCAGAGCTACGCACTGTCACACACGCCACCCTCCTCCCCTGTGAGCCCACGTTCCGTGGGAAACTAAGGCATGTACAGGTCAAGCTGCTGACACAGAATCCGAGCCTGGGGAGTCCAGGGCAGAGCTCACGGGCTTCAGGCAGAGGCCAGCCCTCTGTCACCCCTCCTTGACCTGCTGAGCACCTGGGGTCATGTTTCCTGAGCCTGCCTGGTTCTCATTTCCTGAGTGGCGCCAGGGCGAAGTGTCACTGAAGCATTTCAGTCACTCTCAGTCTCCACAGCCCGGCTCTGCTCTCCTCCTCCTCCCCCTCCTCCCCCTCCTGCCCCTCCTCCTCCTCCCCCTCCTCCTCCTCCCCCTCCTCCTCCTCCCCGTCCTCCCCCTCCTCCTCCTCCTCCTCCTCCTCCCCCTCCTCCTCCCCCTCCTCCTCATCCTCCTCCTCCTCCTCCCCCTCCTCCTCCTCCCCCTCCTCATCCTCCTCCTCCCCCTCCTCCTCCTCCCCCTCCTCCTCATCCTCCTCCTCCTCCTCCCCCTCCTCCTCCTCCCCCTCCTCTTCCTCCTCCTCCTCCTCCCCCTCCTCCTCCTCCCCCTCCTCCTCCTCCCCCTCCTCCCCCTCCTCCCCCTCATCCTCCTCCTCCTCCCCCTCCTCCTCCTCCTCCTCCCCCTCCCCCTCCCCCTCCTCCTCCTCCTCCTCCTCCCCCTCCTCCTCCCCCTCCTCCTCCTCCTCCTCCTCCCCCTCCTCCTCCCCCTCCTCCTCCTCCCCCTCCTCCTCCTCCTCCTCCTCCTCCTCCTCCTTCTCCTCCTCCTCCTCTTCCTCCTCTTCCTCCTCCTCCTCCTTCTTCTAAATGTTCATTTATTTACTTTTATGTGTATGAATGTTTTTCCTGTATATTGTTCACATGAACTATGTGTATGCCTGGTACCTATGGAGGTCAGAAGAGGGCATCAGATCCCCTAGAACTGTAGTTACAGATGGTTGTGAGCTGCCATGTAGATTCTGGGACTTGAACCTGGGTCTTCTGCAGTAGCATCAAGTGCTCTAAATCGCTAAGCCATCTCCAGCTCTCTTCACGTTTTAATATGAAGTGTCCTAGGTCACACTGTACCCTTCATTCTGCTCTGACTGGCAGACCTGAGATGGGAGCAAAGCTCTGAGCCAGGGGCCAGTGGCTCAAATCTTGACTCTGAGGCTCCTTAAGCATGGAGTCCCTGGCTAGGTCCTGCCACTGCCCCCCGCTTCCTCCCCACAGTGGTAGGTATGGAAACAAGATGCTGCAAAGCTGTTATTTGGACTCAGTGAGGTGATATGTCCCAGTCACAGAAACTGGGACCCACATGGAGTAGATGTTTAGCTAACGTACATGTAGCCTTGTGTCTCTTCAGGCCCAGCTGGGCCCGAGTCTGTTTCCTCTGTCCAATGGAGAAGGGGCAGGGTTTTACTTAGACTCTTCTGACAGGCATGTAGAAAATGCTTTGCTAAGGCATGCTGACTCTGAAGCCCATAAGGTGACTCTGAAGGGCAAAGCCTGGTGGCCTCTGCCTTTGCTTCAAGTCTGTCTTTGGCTCAGACTTGTTGAGTGCACATAGGTGTGTCCATCACCAAGGAGTCTGTCTAACCCAGCTCATCCCTCTCCCATCCCCTCTGAGGCTGAAAGTGCAGAGTAGGTCATTGTCCTAACCTGCAGCTTCTTCACTTCTGTCTCAGCCACCCCAGGACTGCACACATGCTGAACCCAGCCAGGGCCAAGGGTCCCAGCCCCTTTCACAGTTCCATCTTTGATGTCAAGACAGAGATGTGCCCGCCTCTATGGTTTCTAGATATCATTCCAGCCTCACCCCAAGGTCCCTCCAGCTGTATGGGTCCGAGCCTTGTGTCCCACCATGGTGAGCCCTGCAGGAGGAGGCCCAACACCTCCTAATATCAGAAAGCCCTGTGGATCCAGGTTCCCACTCCCAGGCCTTTCCTGAGGCCATCTCCTAAGAGCTTCACAGCCAAAGAATAGAAAAAGAAAGCCCAAGTCTTCCAGCTCAGGAGCCACTCCCTGCATCTTGTTCCCTGTAATGTCACTGAGCCCTGCATCTTGTTTCCTGTGATGTCACTGAGGCAGCTCATGGCCCTTCCAAGAAGCCCCACAAGCCCCATTTGTCAGCCCAAGGCTCCAGGGGGTCTCTTGAAAAGCAGAGTGGGTGATGTCTCCAGTTCTTAGTGGCCCCATAGCAAGGACCTTGTGGCAGGACCATGAGCAGAACAGTGATCGAGAAAGGAATCTGATGGATCCAGGGGACAAGAGGAAGGACTTGGAAGCTGTTAAAACAGCAGGACCAGGCCACATGCTGAGGACATGGCAGCCCCACACTGGGAATCTAGGCCTGGAAAGTGCTGGAATGTCCTGGAAGAAGAGTGGGAAAATGCTCTCCTATATGCTCAGCACAGGCTGGCTGGGGACCCACCCTGAGGGAGGATGGACTTGGGGATTGGGCTCCCAACTGAGGTCCCCAGACTTCTGGATGGGTGCAGAGCCTAAGGCTGCCCCAGCAGAGCAGAACCCAAGGGTGCCTCAGTCATCAGTGCCAGGAGCCAGAAGCCATAGCCCAGCCACTACCTAACGTACCCAAGGAGCTGCAACAGTGGAGCGCTGGACCTATGCTCACATCCCAGTCACTGTGTGAGAAGTTTCTAGATGTCATTGTGGAAATGCAGCCTGAAGTAAAGACATCAGCGAGGTGTCTCCTGATCCCTGGAGGAGGACCAAGAGTCAGGATGTGCAGGCCTAGCAGAGTGCCATTGAATATCCTAGACCCCATAGGGTGACCCTCATCCCAGGTCACAGGGGGAGCTCAGAAGGACAAATCCTGCTGTGCTTCTGGGAGAGGGGGGCAAGATCTGTACAGCTCATGAACCTCTCTGAGATGACCATGTGAGGCAGACCTGTAGGAGGGGCTGTAGGTATATTCCTAGAGAGTGTCCCCAACAGAAATCAGCTTATGCAAAGGCCCCAGCTGGAGCCTCCCTGAAAGTTCTGGAAGCAGTGAGGAGACCAGTTAGTGTCTAGGCAGAGTCAGAAGGGTCCCACGGGCTGGCGGGGTCCTGAGCTTTCACTACAGTGAGACAATGTTTCTCAAGGGTCCTGAGCAGAGGAAGGTCATGGCTAACTGAGTCTTCAGCTTCTCGCTGGCTGTATGTTGGGATGAAGGTCAAGCTGGAAGGAGAGTGAAGAGTCTGGAATATTCCAACCAAATTACCATGGTGATTGAATTGGGACTGTAGCTGGAGAGGTGGTAAGGGGTGGGCCAAATGGCCTCAAGCCAAGCAAGAGGGGAGGGTGCTCAGAGGAGGAGAGGCCTCACCTTGGAAGCCCCTTTAAAGAACAAAGATTTTCCCAGAAGCCCCTAGCACAGCATCCAGGAGGGCACAGGTACCCAGCTCCCCTGCGTCTTGTTTCCTCTTCTCGAGAAGCAGAGATGGACAAACGGCACCCACTCCCCAGGGCGTGGGGTGGCAGGAGGTCACATGTGTGCCAGTGTGTGAAAGGACCACAGACCTTCAGCAGCAGGAGCCCCAGAGTCAGGGACCCACGGGCAGGCAGATGTGGGCTCTTCATCCTCTCTGTCCCAGAGCTGTCCCTGGGGCTCAATCCAAGGCAGTTTTATGGTAAATCAGAGGCTTGCCGTTAAAGCTGAGAAGCAGTTAATCTGGACCTCTGCCAAATGGCCTTCTGGGAGCCATAAGGTGGGAGGAGAGAGGAGGGACGGGGCAGTGGGGGGACCCACTGGGCAGTACCATGCCTGGGTCCCTTGGGGAGAACTGCTGCTGGCCCCTCCTACTCCAGGCAAAGCTTTGGGGAGAGAGTTTCTTCCAGGTGACTGCTGCACCCCAGGATGGAAACACTGGTGAGTTCCTTTGAAGGGAGCTCACAGCCCAGACACGGGGGTCAGCTGTGGGATGGATAAATAAGATATTATGTACAAAAGCTTGGCAAGTCAGGTAATGGTTGTTTTTCCACTTAGTTAAAATGCAGAGGCGAATCCATTCTTAGCAAATCCGATCTCAGAGACCCATCGCTCCACTCACCTCTCGGATGGTCCCTGCGCGTGTGCTATGAACAGGCGTGGTCCAAGGTCAGAGAAAGCAATTCCAAGAAAGACGGAGGAGACCTGTCCTCCTGGATGAATGGGACTTTCAGACCCAATCACTGAAGCAATCAAACAAGAAAAGGCCAAGCAGCGAAGATGAGTGTTGAGACTGCTCTGGAAGTCACAAGAAGGGATAAAAAGGAACGGACTATAGACTGTGAGCAACACAGTACCCAGAAGCCTCTCTGGGGGGCTGGCATTGCAGCTGAACCCAGCAGGATCCAGACATGGGATTATCAACAAAGGGATTAGCAGGGTTGGGGGGTGAGGGGGTGAGGGCCTTGAGGTGGGTCCCATCCCATGCAGCCAGAGCCCCAGCAGCAGGCTGGCATTGGGAGGACTGGGAGAGAGGCTGGGAACCCCAATCATGAGGAGGAGGTGGACAGGCAGATGTGGGCTCCCTGTCCCCCCTGACCTAGTGCTGTCCCTGGGGTTCAATCCAAGGCAGTTTTATGATAAATCAGAGTATTGCCTGGTGAAGCTGAGATGCCGTTAATCTGGATCTTGGCCAAACGGCCTTCTGGGAGCCATAAGGCGGGAGGAGGGAGGGACCGGCAGAGGGCAGCGGCAAACCTGTGTCCATAAGGCCAGGCAGGGAGCCTGGGAACCGTCTGTCCCTGGCCGGGGAAAGTGGTGCAGCTGGAAAGGACACTGGTCCCTGACCAGGACCAGATGGTGAGGGGCCAGAGGGATTGGAGGGGCCAGAGGAGCCTGAGGAATAGAGTGGGAAGCCTTTTGAGTTCCACCAGCTGAGGGCCATTTCATGAAGTCAGCTCTGCCCTTCAGAGGGCCGTGGGGCCTTGAAAGGGAGACTGACTCCAGAAGAACTTGAGGGAGGCTGAGGGGCAATGTTCTGAGGCCTGGAGTCTGGAAACCTTGCTCTCTGACCCAGACGAGCACCAGGATGTGACCGGAAGAGCTGGGAAGCTTGTGGGACTGTGGATAATCGGTGTCACTGGGCCTCAGTTTCTGATCTGGAAAAAGAGAATAATGGTAAGATTTAAGCTGTGGCTGTGGCCATTCTTCCAATTGCTTCATTGTAGAAACATTAACGGGGTGCCTATATGGCATCAGTCCTGTAGTCCCACCAAGGAGAATCAGCCTTTGCTACAGGGCTCTGCAGTAGCGCATCCATGCCTCAGCCTTGGAGGGAACGCTGGGCTCTGAGGCTCAGAGTCAGCGACAACTTGTACAAAGCCACTCTGCTGATAAGGAAGAGAGTCAGGATTTGAACTAGGGCACACTCTGGCCCGACACCACGGCCTCCACCTCCACACTTGGCTTCTTCCTTGTGAGGGTGGGTGGCTAACCGAGGCCCCCAAAGGGCCCTGATGCTGCATGGATTTCTCCTTTGGAGTTGCATTCCATTGAATTCCAGAGGTGTCTGTGCTGCTTCTCCTGGGACCACTGTAAAGGGACTGTACTGGAGCAGGATTCTCTGTGGGTTTACCTGCCACTGTTCCTAAAGAATTCTCAGCTGGTGACAGTGCTGTGTGTCACCTGATCCCCCTTCCTAGGGCTGAATGTCTGCAAATGCCTTCTAGTCCTGCTTAGAAAGCTCATTCTCAAGAGTCTGATAAACTTGTAAACACAACCAAGAGCACACTGTGGTACCACCTACCCATCCATCCATCCACCTCTCTATCCATCATCTTCCTTTCTATCTATTCATCCAATTATCTGTTCATCTATTCATCCATCCATCATCTGTCTACCTATCTATTCATCCATCTATCTGTCTATCTATCTACCTGTTGATCTATGCACTAGTTCATACATTTATCACCTGTCCACCCACCTACCTGTCCATCTATCCATTTATAAGCCTATCCATACATGCATATATTCATCCCTACACCCACTCCTCCAGAGCTGGGCTACTCTGAGGCCAGCATAGCCACCAGAATGACCCTAGAGACAATGGTCAAAAATGAACTTTCACAGGCAGGTCAGGACCACACACAGATTGGTGACTCATTACAAACCTCCAAACCTCAAATTGGATGAGACTCCCAACTCTACCTTTTGTTCCTCTCAGACCAAGAGTCTTCCCAGACCTTGAAGCCCAGCCTCCAGAGCTCCTGAGACTGCAGCAGATTTGGCTGCAGTTGAACTAGTTTGCTGACAGCTGCCTGAGGCCTGGGGTGGCATGGGAAGGAACCTGTGTCCCCAGCCTAGAAGCGCATCTATCACCTGTTACATGCCCTGTTCACCCTGCATCCATCTTCCCACGTGCCAGGAAGGTCAAGGCAGCCTTGTCCATGTGGATGGCATAGCTAAGCAGTAGGGGGCACCCAGGAAGCCTCACTGGAAAAGAGCCAGCCTGGCTTGGGGACCTCGTGATTCAGTTTTGGGGGCAGATAGCTCAAAGTACAGGCTCTGGCTGACTGCAGAACTGATGTTCTAGAGCAGTGGTTCTCAACCTATGGGTTGTGACTCCTTTGGGGAAAAATGACCCTTTCATCCTGCGTATCAGATATTTACATTACAATTCATAACAGTAGCAAAATTACAGTTATGAAGTAGCAACACAATAATTTTATGGTTGGGGGTCACCACAACATGAGGTATTAAAGGGTCGCAGCTTCAGGGAGGTTGAAAACCACTATTCGAGAGGGGATGTGGGTCACAACTGCAGACTGTGGCATGTGTGAGAAAGAAGAACAATGGGCCACAGAGTGGCTGGGGATCAGCTAAGCAAATTAGTGAAAGACTCATAAAGGAGGTGATATTTGCATAAGACTTCTCAGTAGAGAGAAGAGGCAATCCAAAGGCTACACGTGTGGCTGCTCAGAGAGACCGAGAGACCACGTGACCGAGGCAGCACAAGCCAGGGGGAGGTACAATGAGAGAGGGGCTGGCAGGCATGACCACACAGCACTCTGTAGACTGTAGGGAAAATCTGATTGGGGAGATGGACAAGCATGCTAGGCCATGGAACAGAGCGTGCAAAGGATACATTTTGTGTCACATTAAACTCTCTAGGGAAGCACCCAACTTGCATTTATTAAGGCAAAGTTGAGTTCTGTCTTCTATTGGCTGGGGTAGATGCTCCTTAGATTACTGCATTTGGTACAGGGTCCCAGCCAGGATCACCTAAGGCAGAGCCCTCTGGAAGTCAGCTCTGCTAACACTTAGAGGAGCCTTCTACAACCAAGACCTTTGTGTGTCACAAAGAGGGAAGTGAAGTACCTTGCTAAGTGCCTCTGATGCACCTGGCATGTGGGCCCAGACTCTGAGGCAGCCACTGTGAGAAAGGCAGACATCACTCTGGCTGTGGAAATGCCATCTTCCAGGGGACCAGATGATGGACAAGTGGGAGGAATGGCATCAACAATGCTTGAGTTAGTCAGCTGGGGCAGCAGGCAGAATACAGGGATGACACTCAGCTGGTCCTGAGCATAGAGGGAATCAGCCAGGAGGCTCTAGAGCAGGTTGGGGGTACTCTAGCAACCAGTGGATGTGATGGGAATGTGAGACCCTAGAGGAGCCTGGTGGGTCCTGGGGCAGGTGCACCATGGCTATGAAGGACTTGATCGACAAACAGTAAGTATTGCTTGGCTCTTGAGACTTCTTCCCACCTAGTCAATCTCATTAATTACTTGTGTCCCATGTCAATAGTGATTCAGCTCAGAAAATTCAATGTAAGAGTGACTTATGCAAGACTGTATATTTATATTCCGTTATCCAAAGGTTTTGAGAATTGAGTGTCCTTTACCTGTTACTGAAGCTCTGTGAGGTCAAGGGGGACCACACACCTTTCCTACTTCTGATACTCCATGGATGGCCTCCTCCATGGCTGCTTTGAGAAACAAGATGGCTGCTGAACACCAGCCAGAGAGTCCATACCCCAGGGACCCAGAAGGAAGCATGCAGCCAGAGAATAAAGGCACATGTTCCTCACATAAGACTTCTTATGGGATGGTGTTGCCTGAGAGGGAGGGTGGGCAGCATCTCCTTCTGGAAGCCATGTGTCCATCTCAAATGGAAGTTCTGTTTCCAATGATGGAAATGGGGGTGAAGGTGGGCAGGACATGAAGCTGTTCGGCTGGGCCCTACTCTCAGACCTCCTGGGAACATTAGCATCATTGCTGGTGATGTCCTTCAATGGCCCACCTTTATCACTATGAGTTCAGACATTCATCAGGGCCTTCTTCTTCTTCTTCTTCTTCTTCTTCTTCTTCTTCTTCTTCTTCTTCTTCTTCTTCTTCTTCTTCTTCTTCTTCTTCCTCCTCCTCCTCCTCCTCCTCCTCCTCCTCCTCCTCTTCTTTCTCTTCTTCCTCTTCTTCCCCTTCTTCCTCTTCTTCTTCTTCTTCTTCTTCTTCTTCTTCTTCTTCTTCTTCTTCTTCTTCTTCTTCTTCTTCTTCTTTCTTGAAAACATCTCATTTCTGAACCTCTTGAGGACCTTTGACTTCTTCTTAACAAAGACTATTGGAGTCCAGCCTCTCAACGGTATTTTCCCAGGGTCCATGGAAGAATCTACAGCCAGCTGATAGTCTAATCTTAGATGATAGCAAATGAATCTACATATATGCAACTCTTTAGTCCATTCACTTTATTCTTCTGAGTCAGTCCTCTCTCTACACAGCTTCTTTCCTGCTCTCTTACTCAGCTCCTTTCTTGTCTGTTTTCTCTCTATATTTTTCTGCTGTTCTTTCTAAGTTCTATCTTAATTCTCCCATCTAGTTTTCCCCCATCTAATTCTTTCCCATCTAATTCTTCCTCATCTTTCATCTCATTCTTCTAGTTCTCTCTTCTAGTCCATCCAAGTCTCTGAGGTTTTCAGTTATATACTCATACAAAGCAGCAATTCTCTGGCCAAGGCAAGATCACACAGGCTTGAATTCTTACAGGGTCAAAAGGAGGGGCGATAAGACCCACATAGAGAACAATAATTGTCAGCTGCCATAGCAACCCAAGAGGGAAGTGGCTAATGGCAAATGAATCAATTAAAGGCTAAATTCAGTTAACAGATCTGAAAAGGGGGATATATGTGCTCAAACTATATTCTTAGAAGTGGTTAGGTAAAATGTTAGGATTCTATAAGTCACTGAGTGAAAATAAAACTGCTTTTTATTCCTTTGGAGCCATATCTCTCTCAGCTTAACTTGGCTGCCCGTTTTCTGGCAGGGTGGGGGAAGTGTAGCTAGGTAACCAGGCAACCTGCATCACAGCTTGATGTACCTGGTGTGTAAAAGCCCTTTAGTTCTGCGTTGGTTGTTAAACAGAGATCTAGAGCTAGAGATAAGACTTGGAAAGGGGAAGGTTAAGCTTAGTTAGCACATCTGCCTGGCTTTCTCTAACAGATAGTCTGGATGCTATCTGTGGTCTGTTCTTAGAAAGTCTGGGAAGCAGCTCAGCTAAGATACTCTCGTCCGGAGAAGGTCCTGGCCGGATGTTGCTAATGACAATAATTACAGAAAGGCCTGAAATTAGGGGTCTTGACTGTGTGTGTTGTTAGCACAGTTGGAGAAAGTTATCCAAATACTTTAATTGTATAGAGGAAACTGTGCCCAGTGAATGATCAACATACTGTTCTAGGAATGGAAAAGCAACAATAGCACATGAGAAATTCATTGCCGGAAACGGCTAATATTCAAAAGCCGGTATCACAAGACTCCTTAAGACTTGACTTTATCCTCTGGAAGAGTTGTTAGCTCTTCCAGGTAATAGCTTTTACCATAGTCAGCTGAATCCCTACTTCATATTTCTGCATCTTCTCATGTTTTACTTTATGATGCACCCACTTCCCAATTGTCCTTGCGCTCTCCATCCCAGCCCCTCCAGGGAGGCCACAATGCCTGCATCCCCTTCTTGATTGTCTCAGGACCCAAGTGTGGCCAGTGGAGTGGGCAGGGAACATTTCCCATGCCCATCCATCAGGAAATGGCAACAATGGAGGTGTGCCGACCTCTGTCTGTGGTCTGAAATGGTCATGATCACAGTGCATGATGGTGGTAGTAGCTACTTTTCTTGTTCCCTGTGACAGAACACCTGACAGGAATGACTTGAAGGAGGAAGGATTATTTGGGCTCACAGTTTGGGGGATACAGCCCATTAAGGCATGGAGGGCACTAAGTCTATTGTGGCAGGACCAAGAGGTGGCCATTTCTTATATCTTAGTGGGTCAGGGGGCAGAAAGCAGGACTGGAAACAAAGCCAGGACATAACTTCACAGACTATCCCTGGTGACCCATGCCCTCCAGCTGGGCCACTAGTCTCAAAGGTCCCATAGCTGGGGACAATGTGTTCAGATACATGAGCCTGTGGGGGTGTTTCATATTCAAGGCATAGCAATAAATTTTAATTGTGTGTGTGTGTGTGTGTGTGTGTGAGAGAGAGAGAGAGAGAGAGAGAGAGAGAGAGAGAGAGAGAGAGAGAGATCATAAAACAAAGCCAGAACAATTCCTTCTGTTGAGGGAATCAAGACCAGTGAGAAGAAAATGCAGGTTGTAATTCTGGCCCAGCGCTGCCCCCCACAAGGTGCCCACCTTAGTTACTTTTCTACCCCTGTAAGAAAACACGCTGACTATGGCAACTCAAGGAAGGAAGGGTTGATTTTGGCTCACAGTTCGCGCTACAGTCTGTCATGTGGGAAAGCTGAGCAGCAGGAGCAGCTGGTCACACGACACCCGCAGTGTCACAAACAAGACAGCAATGATGGTTTCTGCCCAGTTTTCTTTACCCAGATGCATCCGTGACGTAAGCCTAGGGGATGGTGCTGCCCACTGCCCACTCTCAGTGTGAGTCTTCAAGGTACTCTTGGAGACTCGCTAACCCCGCTGGTGCACCTGGAGGTGTGTCTTCAGGACTCCACATGCATCCAGTCAAGTTGAAAATTAACACCATCTGTCACAGTGACCCAAGGTTAAGGAAGTGATCTCTTGTTTCAGGAATATTAGCAAAGGCTGAGAAATTGATTAAAATAAAATATATTAGCACTAAATTTGGGCTTTTCCCCTCAACAGGCTTGATATTGAAAGAAAATTGATCTGGGGAAAGTCTAGTATAGTGTGTACTGACTCCCACATCACTCTTCACACACACACACACACACACACACACACACACACACACACACAGCCCAGAAGGTTTTAGACATCTCTCCTCAGTTCTCCAGGAGAAGCTGGAGCTGGGAGACCTAAGACAGCAAAATGCTGGAATATTCCCAGCATCCCCTTTTCTTCCTTTAGTCTTACAGCTCAGGGTAGACCTGTTCTGTTCATGTTTCCATAGATGTGGAATTTTGCTTCCCTGAAGGAACCTGTTGCTTTATTCATGTGTTTGGAAGCTTGACCTGGTTCTCTGAGGACTCCTGTCTTAGTTTGCTTTCAATTACAGGTGGTAAAACACCATGACCAAAAGCAACTTGGAGAGGACAGGGTTTATTTCAGCTTGCAACTCTCAGGTCACACTCCATCACTGAGGGAAGTCAGGGCAGGAACCTGAAGGCAGGAACCAAAGCAGAAGCCAAGAAGGGACACTGCTTACTGGCTTGCTCCCCATGACTTGCTCAGCCTGCTTGCTTGCTTTCTCTTCCTTCCTTTCTTCCTTCCTTCCTTCCTTCCTTCCTTCCTTCCTTCCTTCCTCCCTCCCCCCTCTCTCTTTCTTCCTTCCTTCCTTCCTTCCTTCCTTTCTTTCTTTCTTTCTTTCTTTCTTTCTTTCTTTCTTTCTCTCTTTTGAACTCAGGACCTCTGGAAGAGCTGCTAGTACTCTTAACCACTGAGCCGCCTCTCCAGCCCCCTCAGCCTGCTTTCTTATACCCCGGTCTCATCAGTGCAGAGGCGGTGCCACTCACAGTGACCTGGGCCATCTCACATCAATCACCAATCAAGAAAATGTCCCACGGGCTTGCCCATAGTCCAGTCCGATGGGGACATTTTCTCAGTTGAGGTTCCCTCTCCTTAGGTGATGCTAGCCTGTGTCAAGATGAGTGAAAACTAGCTCATTCTACTCTCAACTTCAGGATCCCGGAGCCTGGAGCAGGGGAGACAAATCAGTAAGTGTAAGTGCTTGCCACACAAGCATGGCTACCTAAGTTTGGTGCCCAGCACCCATATAGGGAGCCAAATGTCAGCTGTGGGGAAAAGATGTGTGGATCCCTGGGGCTCAGTGCTGAGCCAGCCTTGTCTAGACAGTGATCCCAGATCCCAGTGAGAGACCCTGTTGCAAAAATCAAGGCAGACATCTCCTGAGAAATATCTTCAACACACACACACACACACACACACACACACACACACACACACACACCTGTATACACGTGCATATAAAAGAGAATTTTCCACACGGCTTCCCCTGTGTGAGCCAATAAAATTTCTGGTTTGATTACTCTGACTTGAATGGGAGATTTCGATCCTTGAGCCAAGGAAGCTTGACTGAAATAAGATGCTTTTTCACGATCCCCACCCCCAACCCCATCAAGGCTACTGTCAGGTTAACACACTCCTACAACCAGCAAATATGAACCACTGACCTTGCAAAGGACCCCACTTTTGGGCATTTGGTGGGCAGATGTCCTTTCCTCTGGATCTAAGGAAGCAGGCTGTCCATCACATATCGAGGTCTGGACCTCAGGCCCTTTCTCTTTGTCACTGCATGTTCTTCATGCCAGGGCCTCTCTGCTCTTCTCGCCAACATTGGTGCAGTGAGTCAGGGCTAGAGAGAAGGCTCGGTCAGCAAAGCGCCTGTTTTGTATGCACAAGAACCCAAGTTCCATCCCTAGAATCCATGTAAGAAAATCAAACATGGGGCTGGACACTTGTAATCCCAGTGCTGGGGACACAGAGACCGGTAAGGTACCTGGGGTTTGCTGGCCCTAGCCAGTCTAATCAAATCAGTGAGCTCCAGACTAGTGAGGGAACCCTTGTCTCAAGGGGGGGGGGGCAATGACAGACAGCACCTGAGGAGGGACACCCAAGGGTGTCCTCTGGCTTCTACAGACACCAAAACGCAGGTGTGTCCATATTCACACAAACATGCGCGCACACACAGTACGGGAGAGAAGAGTCGTAACGTGCCCTGGCCAGTGTGAGTTCTCTTGCCAGCAACCCTGCCCTTTGCCACACACTGGCTTCTTGTCTGAAGATGCGAGTCTGCAGCTCAGGACTCTGGCTGGCACATCTAAAGACAATATTTTCCTTTGGGCCTCAGAGGCCCCTCTCTGCATAAACATCTGCGCTCAGGAGCAAGCATGGATCCAAGAGCTTGACAGCGCTGTAGGTGTGGAGCTGGCAGCCAGACAATCCAAATCTTTCTACCTCTTTCTTCTCACCATCAACGGGGCCTTTGAAGATTTGTGGAGTTGGGGAAGGAACAGATGAACTGTTTATGTGAGACACACAGGAGGGATTTTCCACAAGACCCTGTGGTCAATTTGGTCTTTTTTCTAATGGGCCAGAGATTACGAGATTGTGTTCCTAGATGGGGATGTACCCAGCACAGCGGCCTAATTATTTACTCCAGGCAGGAAGTTCAAGGTCCAGCCAGGGTCTGGGAATACAGTGGGAAAGTCTGTTGTCTGGGAAGACCCCTGACTGGTTATAGGAAATAAGAAAATGGAAAGGGATTGAAATTGAAATGTGAGATTCCTGTATGTGGCGGTTAAATGAAAATGGACCCCACAGACAGTGGCACTTTTAGGAGGTGTGGCTTTGTTGGAGGAAGTGTGTCATTGTGGGGAGAGGCTTTGAGGTCTCTTTGCTCCAGCTTCCCTCAATGTGTCTGTCAGTCAACTTCCTGTTGCCTGCAAGCCAAGACGTAGCCAGCACCACATCTGCCTGAAGGCCACCATGCTCCCTGACATGATGATAATGGACTGAACTGAAACTGTAAGCAAGCCACCCCAATTAAACATTTGCTTTATAAGAGTTGCAGTGATCATAGTGTCTCGTCACAGCAATAAAAAAACCCAATTAAGACACTGTGTTAGGTTTAACTGACAACTTGATCGGATCTAGATTCACCTTGGAAGGGAGTCTCATTGAGGGATTGTCTAGATCAGGTTGGCTTGTGGACATCTCTGGTGGGCGGGGGAGGGGGGAGATGTCTTGATTATGCTAATGAGCTGCTTACTGTAGGTAGCACCACTCCCTAGGCAGAGGATTCTGAACAGTGTAAGAGTAGAGACATTGAGCTGAGCACTAGCATGTACATTAATTAATTATTGTGTGATGCCTTTGACTACAGGGGTATGTGACCAGTTGCATCAAGTTTCTGCCACTTTGACTACTCCATAACAATAGACTGTAACCTGGAATTATAAGCCAAATAAACCTGTTCTCCCTTTATGTTATTTTTATTGAAGTATTTTATCATGGTGAAAAAAAAATGAAACTAAGACAATGGTATTTGAGAAAAAGGGAGAAAAGATATTTGGGGATACTCTACCCCCAACCCAGGGGTTCACATGAACGCCAGAAGGTGGTCGTCTGTCATACATGCTTCTGATAAAACTTGATTCATTTGTTTTTGTTTGTTTGTTTATTTTTTCCAGACAGAGTTTCTCTGTGTAACAGTCCTGGAACTTGCCTTGTAGATAGATAGACTAGGCTGGCCTCGAATTCACAGAGATCTGCCTGCTTCTGTCTTCTGAATGCTGGGATTAAAGGTGTGCACCACCACTGCCCAGCTAAAGCTTGATTTATCAATTAGCCTCAGTAAGAGATGAATGGCAATAATACAGAGCAGTAAGAACTTTCTATTATAAGAAGTTATGTAAGGGCCAGTAAGATGGTTTGGTGGGTTAAGGGTGCTTGCCACCAAGCCCAAAGGCTTGGAACCCAAATGATAGAGAGAACTGACTCCTGCAAGTTGTTCTTTTATCTCCACTGTGGCATATGCATACACATACACATCATCAATCTATAAATAAATAAGTAGATTAAAAATGTAGTTTAAGGTTATGTAAATGTGGCCTTTCTCAAATATCTTACTGTACTATATATACTCTTTGTCAGGTGATGGGTGATATGCCACAATGCCTGTATGACAAAAGAAAGTGAAGGGGTGACATAATTATTGCAACATGGTGTGAGAATTCTACACAAGACTCAACTGCACACAAGTCCTACAACACTGCAACACTCTAATAACTAAAGTGGCTAAAGGTAAGCAATAGGTGGGTACCATATACACTGCGGAAACAGTGGATAGAGCAATGATTCATGTCCTGGTGGGACAGAATGGGCAAGAGTGATCTCTCACACTAGTCAGAAGGACATACAACTTAAAACTTAGGAATCTCCTATTTCTAGGATTTTCCACTTAATTTTTAAAATCACAGCTGACCACAGGCTACCAAAGCTACAGAAAACAGAGCAATAAATAGAAGAACCACCACGTACCATTTCCCCAAATTCTGTGTGACATTTTGGTGAATTGTGGAGCCTAGGAGGGTCATAGCAATGCCTGAATTTGTAGCCAGTTTCCTGTAAGTGTGGATGGCCTAGGGAGTCTCAAGCTTACAGCTGATGTGTAAAGTAGAAATCATCTCCTAAGGTCTGTGTTCTGAATCTGTGTGGGCACTAACTCAGATCTAACTCTACCTTCCTCGCTTTTGAGTGAACATCAGCTAAGACTTAGGAATAATTCCCACTTGTAGATCACACGTGTGGGAAAGAAAATGTGTGGGCAGCAAGCACAACGCCCGTTTGAGTCAGGCTTCTGTTGCTGTGAAGAACACCATGACCAAAAGCAACTTGGGGGAAAAGGGTTTATTTCATCTTCAACTCCCAGGCCACACTCCATCACCATGGGAGTCAGGGCAGGAGGTCAAGGCAGGAACCTGGAGGCAGGAAGTGATGCAGAAGCCATGGAGAAATTCTGCTTACTGGCTTGCCTGTCATAGCTTGCTCAGCCTGCTTTCTTAAGTAACCTAGGGCGAGCATCCCAGGGGTGGCATTGCTCAGAGTGAGCTAGGCCCTTCTGCAGCAATCATCAATCAAGAATATGGCCCACAGAGTAATCTGCAGGCTGATCTTATGGAGACACTTTCTCAGTTGAGGTACCCTCTTCTCACATGACTCGAATTTGTGTCAAGTTGACAAAAAGCTAACCAGCATCATGTCCAGGCTTGCCTGGCTATGGAGACAAAGAAAGGGCCCACCCACCATAGTCTCCACCTCTTCTTGCTAGTGAGTGGTAGGCGAGATGTGGCAGGGTTGTCTCTCTCACTGGGAATGGGGAAATGCAGCTGGGAGATGGCCAGGAGCCTAAGTGTCTTTCACAGCCTGCCCAAGGTAGGTGAAGTGATAACCAGTTTCATGGGACACAGGTACCAGAGAAGGTGGCAGATGCCTTTTGGATCACATACTCTGTTCCGGTGTCTCAGGACATGTTGATGTATTAGATCTTGTCTTGTTGCTGCCGCAGAATGCCAGACAAAAGCGATTTAAAAAGGAGAGGTTGATTTGAGCTCACAGTTCCAAGGGATACAGTCCATCCTGGTGGAAAAGGCACAGTGGCAGGAGCAGGAAGTGGCTGGTCACACTGCTTCCACAGTCAGGATGTGGTGGGGATAAATGTTTGTATGTGGCTCAGTTTCTCCTCTTTCTGAAGTCCTGTGAGACCCCAGCCCATGAGATGACACCATCTTCACCCAAAATAGCTCTTCCCACCTCAATTAGCCTAATCCAGGCACTCCCTCACAGTCGTGCCTAGGGGTTTGTTTCCATGGTGATCCTACCCCATCAGGTTGACAACCAAGATTAGCTTCTCACTGGATTATAAAGATGAGGCAGTAAAGGCCCATCCAGTTTATCAGGGCAGTAAAAGCTGCAGTGATTTGTAGACTGGTCTATAAGCTTCATTCAATCCACCTCTCTTCCCTCACACCAGACCTTTCTGGATCCGTGTGTGACAGTGAAAGATACACAGGGATGCAGGCTGTGAGTCATGTGCCTCAAGCTGGCATCTCACAGACATAAGAAACGGCCCTATTAAGAGTTTGTTCTTGTGTCCTGTATGCTGACTGGATCCTCACAGCTCTTCTAGCCCAGACATGCTGACCAAAATCCTAGGACCTCTGTCTGGAAATTCTTCGGACAGGCCTCCTTCCTTTCCCCAGATGCCAAGGTCATTAGCAGACACTTTTTCCCATTTAGCAGCCAAATGGCAGGTCTGTTGGGACAGTACCGAGCCCTGTTTGCTTTTATGGGCTGGAAGCCTGCTTGGCCTCTGTCTCCTGAGTTCAGCTTCCAAATATTCGCTAGTCAATGGGTTAACTGTTTTCTCCTGCTGTGCTGAAGCTGGCATCCTGGATGTTGATGATGTGACCACTCATCTTTCCTGGGGAAGAAAATGATTTATTCTCATGCACTGGGTGGACCAGGCCGGGGCTGGCCCAGGAGACCTTGGACAAAGCCAGAGCCACAGCAAAGGCTCAGCCTGAGCCTGGCAGAGACAGATCATGAGAAATGCCCTGTCTTTTCCCCCACTACCACTGGGTAGCCCCCAGCCCACCATTCAGGCCTGGCCCTGAGCCTTGGAGGTTGCTCTGGGCCAGGCCTAGAAGAAACTGGTGTTTTCTGTACTCATGTATGTAGACTCTAAGACTTATAGAAGCATCTGGCTACAAAGGGGTCTGGAAAGTGGATAGAGCAGAGCTTGCTGTAATGGGGTATAATAGGGTCTGTTACAAGGGCTGGTGGGCTGAGCAGAGCCTAGCTCTTGGGACAATGATGGAATCCAGGGCAGTCCATATTAAATTACTGTCATCATTGCTACCTCTCACATCCACCCACTTGGAAAGGCCTTTCCTGACCTCTAAGCAAAGTGTCCTCCACACTGGCAGGTACATTCTCCATGTCCCCTGTTGACCATCTAGACAGCACTCCATCACACAAAGAACACCTTGCTTTGGCTTCTAAATCTCCTATCTGCACCCACCAGAGGCATAGACCCCCATTGGGAAGGGCCTAGAGTTCTGCATGCCCAGGCTCAGCACAATGCTTACAGGGACTGGAGAGTGGAGCCAGCCTCCACCGTTGTATTGTGGGATATTTTGCTTGTGTTCTGACAAATAAAGCTTGCCTGGAGTCAGAGGGCAGAGCTAGCCACTAGCTGACCTAAATTAACCATAGAGGTTTGGAGGACTGTAGACAGAGAGGAGATAGGAAGTGGTAAGGTGGGGAAGAGGGAAGATCTCCGCCCTTTTGGACAGAGGAATGGAAGAAGTAGGAAGCGACTGTGGCTGCTCACTGTTCTCTGCTCTTTCGAGTTCTTACCCCAATATCTGACTCCAAATTTTTTGTTGATAAGATTAATTAGATGAACGCTTCACTGTGGGCCCCTTTTCCTCCATTGTCGTGCAACCCCCTCTCTCTTTAGTGCTCACTCTCCCTGCACCCGCTCCACCCCCTCCCCCTCCAGGACCTCACACTCACTCACCCTCCCTTTCCATTCTTTCACGCGGTCCAGATTGTGCCAAACCCATCCTGGGTCACCCTTCCTGCTGCAGCTCTCAGGAAAACTGTCTCCTAAATCTCAACATGGTCTCCTATGCATGGGGATTCAGACCCTCCTTGGTTTCCAAGAAGCAGGGAGAAAATACCGGACCTTTTGGATACTATGTTTTTCTTCATAAACAGACCTGTAACAGAACAAAAACTAGGCACAGTAAGAGAATAAGGACAACCAGGCAGAATGAAATTGTAACAACACACTGTCACAAATGTGTCGGCATCATGACTCTTGCACTTCGGAAATGTGAACAGGAGCAGTGCCACACTGAGAGCATCTACCCAATAACCAACGGGGCCACTGCATGACTCACAAGAGGACAGTGCACACAGCGTGGATAAGCTGGCCAAGTGGATGATAGCATCCTGGGAGGATGGCATGGTGCTGGAACCTTCACCAAGTGTGGTGACTGTTGCTCACTGTTTGGAACAGAGAGCAACCCACAGTATCTGAGTATTTACTTCTGAAATTGTATTTAGCACTTCATATCACAGTTGGTTACAGATAACTGAAACTCCAAACACCAGACCACAGATATGGGTAGGCGGTGTGTTCCCACCCACATCTCACACCCCTTTTCTGAAGAACAAGATTTGTTTTGGTACAAGAGTAATTAGCACACACTCAGTAAACACCTTATGTCACAAATCCACCAAGCTCTTCACTATTAGATCTACAGATGGCTTCTGGGTACAAAATATTTACAAATCTCATTTCAGTGGCATATGGCCCAAGAGATGAAAGCGACATAGACAGGGAGGTTGGCTTTTCTCCCGACATGGGCCCTTCCCTGCAATTAGCGTCCATATTAAAATGAGGTCCATGGTGGGTCCTCCACAGAGACAGACACATGACTCTATCAAAGTTCATGGATATGAAAGAAGATTCTGGAAGGCTGGAAATCAATGAAGAGGCAGAAGAGAGGTAGGTGTGCCTGGAGAGACAGAGCACACTCACCTTCAAATACACAACACTCCACGCTCCTTGTGTCCTCTAATCCCTGTATTTGGGAGGTGGAAGAGAGAGGATCAGGAGTTCACGGCCAGCCTGGACATAGGTCCCTGTCACAAAGCAAACAAACAATAAACAAACACACGTCACACATGAGTGGATTTACATATTGTGGCCGCCTGTGCACTTCGCCATTGCTCTACCCTGAAAAGGAACAAGTACTGACACTTGCCTTGGCGTGGACAAACCTTTGAAATAAGATAAGTTAAAGAGATCCCCCAGACCCTCAGGGCACCTTCCGTGTGGTTTTATTTCCGTGACCCCTCCATCCCAGGTGTATCCATGGGACAGAGGTTGGTTGGTGACGAGAGAGCAGCTGCTACCAGAGATGAGGCATGTTTGGGGGATAATGAAGATGTCCTGGCTCAGACAGTAGTGACGGCTGCCCAACTCCACACTCCGCTAACTTCTCTCTGGCTGCACTCTGGCGTGCACCCTGAGGCTAAAGACGGGATTGCTTTTTAAAAGGATGGCATTAATGGGGTGTGGAATAAATGGCACTAGAGTGGTTATGGAAAGGAGCATCACAAGCCCTGACAGGCATTGTTTTCAATTGTCCCTGTGCATCCCAAGTTGGGCAGAGGCGAGCAGAGGGTGGCAGCTGCACTGGGCAAAATGCCAAGCACGGGCCCGCCTTCCAGCTGGTTACAGAGCGCCATGCTGCCTGATACTGTTGGTGTTCACCTTCTGACGAGCTGACGAGGCTCCGACCCCTTTTGGGGGTGATAACTGCCACATCTCCCAATGTGGCGAGGAGAGAACAGCATCCCTAGCAGAAACAAGCCACTGCCGGCAGATTCTGGACACACCCCAGAGCCTCAGAGGTTCTGAACAGGGCTCTCATTTTTGTCTTCTAAAAGAGAGCAGAGCAAACACTTGCTGGTGCTTAAGGGCTTGCATGAGCGGCTGGAAGCTTTCCCCCAACATAACGAGAAGCCCTGAGGATGAATCTGACTTGCTGCACTGCCTTCCACCTCATCAACACGGCTTCTGGACCTCAGTCCGGTTATGTCCTCAGTGTTGTGTCGCCTGGAGCCAAGGGTGTCTGCGTGCTCTGCACAGGTTGTCCTCTGCAAGCAGGTTGTCGGGCCCAGGCAAGCACACACTCCTCCCTCAGCCTGTCTCAATCCCAACACTGCATCATCTGAATGTCTCACAGAGGGGAAGGCACACGATATGACCAGCCCTTAAGGCAGCTGACTCCTTCGTCAGAGATGAAAACCACTGATGCTCGTGTCAGTGTGGGAGAGACATGCTTGTCACACTCGCCGAGAAATAACGCATCCAGATGTGCCAGGCTCTCTGGGCCATGTGCAGCATGCTTGTCTCTCATCCTTAGAACCCAGGGCCCAGGAACAGATCCCAGGACCATTTTGGGGAGTACCCACTCTGTCCTAGGACTAGACCCAGGAGTGGTTCCAGGAAGCACCTGTTGCAATCATGTTTCAGACTTTACCGCATTAGCTCATTAACTATCACGACATCCCATGGAGTGAATGTCATTACCTATACTCCACATCCCAGGACACAGAGGCTGGGGGAAGCTGGTCATATGGCCCATGATGGCACCGTTGGAAAGAGGGATGGCCAGAAGGTGACGTCCAGCTTAGCTTCCCCTGTCATCTGAGTCCCAGCCTCCAGGTAGCTGGGAGGCATGGCCATGTGGAAGCTGCCCCTAGTCCTGCCGCAGGAGGCTCATGTTTCACGTGCAGCCCCCTCTACTAAGGGAGAGACCTGAGAGAGAACTCAGATGTTCCCAAAGTGACTAGTGCCAATAAAGAACTAAAGGGACCAGAGTCTCATCCACCACTCTGGCCTGTGGGTTCTGGGCTGGCTCTGGGAATGCTGTTCGTCTAATGGTGTTGAAGGTTCGGAAACCTTTGGCCCACATTTCTTGGTATGTTCTCTGCTGTCCCATAGTTCAGTGTATTAGAGGGAGCCGGTGCCCTGGGGTCAACTCCAGGTATAGACTGTGCTGTGGGGGAGGGCAGGTGTGAACAAATGGGAATAAAGCAGGCCAGAGGAGAGCGCTTGGACCCTGGACACCCCTTATTCATTCCACAGAAGGACAGGAAGGCCTGAGTTGGAATGATCTTTATTGTACGGCCATCTGTCTTTCTTGCCTGAGAGTGGCAGTGGGTGGGCTTCTTGGAGGAGGTTGCTACGAGCTTATTCTAGAAGCTTTTGATGTGAGGAGAGATGGAAGCTGTGAGACAGGCACTCCATGTGCTCAGAGGGGAGGGAGGATGAGAGGAAGGCAGACCTGCAGTGCACATCTGACCTGCAGTGCACATCTGACCTGCAGTGCACATCTGACCTGCAGCGCATTTCTGACCTACAGTGCACATCTGACCTGCAGTGCAATCTGACCTTCAGCGCATTTCTGACCTGCAGTGCACATCTGACCTGTGGCACACATCTGACCTACAGTGAATATCATCTGACCTGCAGTGCACATCATCTGACTTGCAGTGCACATCTGACCTGCAGTGCACATCATCTGACCTGCAGTGCACATCATCTGACCTGCAGTGCACATCATCTGACCTGCAGTGCACATCTGATCTGCAGTGCACATCATCTGACCTGCAGTGCACATCACCTGCCGTGCATATCATCTGCAGGAAGCACAGGCTAGTTTGACATGTTGCCATCACAGGTGGCTTCAATAGTGGACTAGAAACTTAACTGCAGAATCCATGCTGCATTCTCAGCCCCTGCAGAAGCCAGGCAGTAGCTCATCCCCAGAGTGTGGCACCAGAGCACCCAGAGGTGTTCCTGAAGGAGGCTTCTGTGGGAGCCCACAGAGGTTTCCTAGTGAGATCTGAGCTTGCTTTACCAGCAGGGCTGCATAAGAGGATGACTAGGCCACAGGAATGGTTACCAGGTGTTTGGAAGGGGCTACATTTGGCTGTATCTAGCAAGGGGGAGGTCTTTTGCCTCCCCCCTTGGCATTGATATAAAAAGCTCTTTTGAATAAAGTTCTGGACTGGTGGGTATTGACCCAGGCCCTCCCGAAGCTATCCTGTGTTTCTGTCTTTCTTCTCATCAGCTAGACCTATCATTCTATCTAATATTTCTTAGTCCTCTTTCCTCCTCATAGGAACCCTTTAAAAGGTGGGAACAGGCCTCCCACAGGCTTTACTATAGTAAGGAATCTAAGGGAGGCTGCTAAGAGCTGCCAGTGCATGGTCTCTGTAAAGGAAGCCAGAACTGTGGATCTGTACATAGAAACACAGAACTGGAGCCAGGCACTGCCCATATGGGCTGTGTAGGCATCACCATGGAGCCATGGATTCCACTAGCCAAGGGTGCATGGCATTCTCTCCCAGCAGGCCTGACTTGATGCTGAGGGCTGCTCCTCAGGGTGGGACTCACAGCAGATGTCTGAACAGGATGTGTTTGTGGGGATGGGATGGCCTAGCTCTTTCTTGTATGCATTTAGTTTTGCACAGCCTCACTGCACAGAGCCTGGCTGTCACCTGACCATTGTGAAACCCTATCCCTGCCCCCAACACTGCACAGAGCCTGGCTGTCATCTGACCATTGTGAAACCCTGTCCCTGCCTCCAACACTGCACAGAGCCTGGCTGTCATCTGACCATTGTGAAACCCTATCCCTGCCTCCAAGCACTAGAGCCTCAAGCAGCCTTCAGGTACGGTTGAGACCTGGACAGACCTGGAAAGAGTTGTGTTGTCCCCAACCCCCAGGACCTTGGTGGGGTCCCACCCTATTCTACCAAGTAGTCACTGTGCTGGCCCCTGACAAGGGGTTTGCACATTGAATTCACGCAGGGACACGCCCAGCCAGCCAGCCCTTCCTAGGGACAGGACAAGGAGCTAGGACATTAGCCAGGGACTTTTCTCACTTAGAAATCACAGACACTTGGGGTCTGGGGCTCTGAGCAGATGAAAAGGCAAACTGTCCATGGTGGAGGGGCAGGAGGGGGGAGGAGCAAGCCAGGACTCTGCATGAGTGACTGAATTCTGCCTCCCCATCTGCTCACTGTTCTCAGGGACAGTGGAGGTTGAATTCGGAGGGGTGGAGGAATGTGAGGCAAAGACACTTCAGGGGGTTTAGGCTGCTGGCATGCAGAGGCCAGTAAGGACAATCAGAGAGGTCTGCTAATGCCAGGCAGAGTCAGAGTTTCAAAGGGATAGAGCCTGTTGGGACACTGACAAGAAGTGTCCAGAGTGAGGGACAAGGGAAATGATCCCTGGGAATCTCCTGGGGCCTCTAAGGTGGCCATCTGGGAGGAGAGCCATGGAGGCCCTGCCCAGCAGGAGGCATGACCATGGTGTCTGAGGAAGCACAGTTCTTCAGGTCGGGGCTCAGGTGTGAACATGGGAATGCTATCCTGTGACCATGACAGCCAGCACTGTTGAGAAAGGTGTCCTACAGGTGCTGCCCTACGCTGTTGGAACAGACTTCCAGTCTTCGTCACTCCACGAGCAAAGGGCAACCGGAAGCTGAAAGGCCAAGCTGCCTATCTAGCAAGGTAGAGCTCACAGAGATAGGGACAGGTGGTTTGGCAGTCTGAGTGGGTACCACCCATCTCCAGGAGTCCTCGATGGTAGCTCAGTTAAGGCAGCCATGGCCTCTTCATGAGGCTGGCACTTCAGGCCTTAAATGACCTACACAGAGGAGCAATTTAGAGGGTACTTGGTCAAAACTAGCCTGGACTGCTTCAGGTGCATCCTTGACTTATATGGGAAAACTGGGGGCTTCCCTTGTAATGGCTCCAGGGACCCCTGAGGGCAGGACACAGTGTCCCATCTGGGTTTGTGAGACTCTTTTCTCCTCTGCTCTCTGATCAGTGCCAGGCCCAAATCTACCTTCCTCTGCAGTTCTGGGCCACTAGCATGACAGTGTGGTCTGTGAGCCCTTCGGTCAGTCAAGCAGGGATTGATGGATGTGCACCTGCCTACCACACACAAAAACGTGCTCATATACTCGCAAACAAATATACTTCCAAACATTCTTTTACCTGTGTGCTCAGACGTGCCCTTGTAAAACCAAACAAACACACTCATCCACATACTTACAAAGCAGATCTACACACACACACACACACACACACACACACACACACACACCTCTAGACCAAGTCACCTACTGTACCCTTGCCAAAGACAACATCATTCCAACCCACAAAATAGAATCCAGTGCACTCCACCTTCCAGCCCCCTCCATGGGCATGCACATGAATGCATCCACTTGCCATGCAATTTATATAAACACAATCTCATCCCAGTCACACTTTCTGAAC
Source organism: Onychomys torridus (assembly GCF_903995425.1). NCBI lineage: Eukaryota > Metazoa > Chordata > Mammalia > Rodentia > Cricetidae > Onychomys > Onychomys torridus. Next base: position 115,130,510 of record NC_050446.1, read on the forward strand.
ACAAACACATGCTCGTTCATCTGTTTCCACTCATCCTGCCTCCCCGCTGCTGGAGACTGGCTGCAGGGCTGCTGCAGGTGGCCTGGGTAGCACGGGATGGAACGTGGGTACTGCAGATCTGGGGAGCCCGCCAGGGTGGAACAAGGAAAGCCAAGCCTTGAAGGAGGGAAAGACATTTGTTTATGGAAAGTCACAAAGACCCATGATTCATTCATTCATTCACTCTTTCATTTATGTTGCTGGAGGCAATGCCTTCATTTGCTTGTTTGTGAATGATCCTACTCTCCTGTAGAGGGTGAGCTCTCTCAGGAAGGGGTTGTTGTCCCTTGTCCCTTTGTCCCCAGATACTTGAGCTGGGTCTGCTATCCATCTCCACACGGAGGCTCTTGATAATAACCGTGAGGTCCGCAAATGCCTGTTTTCCCCACTTCCTCAGGGCTCTCTGCTGAAGGCAGCCTGGCTTGCATCAGATGGGATGAACATTTCAAAATACATTAGTGACTTTTCTTGTTGCCAGACACCCAAAAAGAAACAATTTGAGAAAGTTATTCTCGTTAATAGCTCAAGAGGAGCATCCACTAGGTCAGGGAAAGCACAGAGCTGGGAGGAGAGGCTGGCTGGTCACATTGTGTCCATCTCTGGAAGCTGAGAGTAAACAGGAAGTGGAGCTGGACTATAAGACCTTAAGGTCCGCCCCAAGTGAACCGCTTCCTCCATCAAGGCTCCACCTCCTGAAAGTTCTACGCCTTCTGAAACATCACTAGTTGGGGACCAAACACTTGAGCCAGGGGTGTTGGGGATTTAGCTCAGTAGTAGAGCACTTGCTTAGCAAGCACAAGGCCCTGGGTTCGGTCCTCAGCTCTGAAAATAAAAGTTTAAATAAATAAATAAATAATAAACACTTGAGCCAATGGGGCACATTTCACCTTCAAACCCCAACATCACAGATTCCAATCTTTTGATTCTTCCTGAGAAGAGACGAGATGACTGGCTCCTTCCATCTGGAGAGAGTAGACGCATGAGGCAGGATCCAGGCTGCAAACCTGCTAGATTTCAGAGCTGTGAAAACTGGATGGAGGAGGGGAGATGGGGAGTGGGGGAGCCAAGGAAGAGAAGGATGGAGTAGGGAGGAGGGGGGGAAGGAGACCACTAGACAGAGATGCAGAACATTCCCCAGACCTAAGTGACCTGGACCATCAGATCTACCCAAATGTCACCTGAGAGTCATTCAGCCCAGGGAGCAGAAGAGGAGTGTGGGGTACAGGGATAAGGGCTCTCTACTCACATGGGGTTTTGGACAAATCCTGGTCCGAAGGTCTCCTCACTGCCTCAGCTTGGGGGCTGGGCCCGATAGCGGTTCCCAAAAGGCCCTCTGTGGGTGGTTTCGGGTGGTCTCCAGATGCACGGCTGTTATTTTAGTAACTGTCAGCAGAGCAAGGAGACGGGCAGTGAGGTGTAGTTGGCACTGGCTCGTATGTGGGTTGGTGGAAAGCTGGTGAGAGAGGACACCACAGGGGTGGGTACAGCATGGTGGTAGAGGAGACACCACAGGGGTGGGTACAGCATGGTGGTAGAGGAGACACCACAGGGGTGGGTACAGCATGGTGGTAGAGGAGACACCACAGGGGTGGGTACAGCATGCTGGTAGAGGAGACGGTGATGCCTCAAGGACCTGCTGGGTTGGGAATTGTAAAGGGCCTGGTTGAAGGCTGATAGACAGGATAGTATGAGAGTGACTCCATGCTCACCTGTGACCAAACCTTGAAAGAGAAGGGAGGAGCTTTTTGAGGTTAGCCTGGGGTAGGAGCCATCCTCCATCCTCGTGGGCCAAGTGGGTAGCAGCAGAGCAGCGGTTGAAATTAGCCATCACTTTATGCTGAATAAGGGGGACTGTGAGCCTTTGCATTGGCTGTTGCCTTCTCCTGAGTCTTCCCTCCCTGTATTCTCACCCCCCACCATTCATTCCGACCTCCTCTCACGTGTCAGCTGCTGAGAACTGCTTTTCCTCCTGCCCCCCCCCCCCGCCCCACCCCGTCCTCAGTCTCTAGCCCACGATCTCTCTATCCCCTTGGCTGGGAATCATTAGCGCCATTTGCTGATGTACTGAGCGTGATTCCCTAGAGAAGAAGGGACCATGTCCAGGCTGCTCACTGCTGGGGTCTGAGAAGGTCTAGGTTTTGCTGACTGAACACATAAACAGCCAGGTAGTATCCGAGTTGTCTTCTGCTCCCGCTCAGATGGTTTTGTTTTGTGTTCAAGCCACATTGAGGTCATTACTCTCTCTTCCAGGACAGACCTGTGGGGCCTTCCTGCTGGAAGCAGAGCTGGCATCTCATGTTTAAACAACGGCGGGTGGAGCTGAGCCGAAACCAAAAACTGCACCCGTGATGCTCACAACTTACTGAGGGTGCCGTGTGTCTGTCCATGCACTGGGTGTCCTGGTCAGCTAGGCCCCTGTAGCCGGGGAGGGAAGCCTTGGTCTTTCACATGCCTGGCAGAATTGCTTTTAGTGTGTGCCTTCTATCAAAACCTTGGCCAAAACTAAAGCTCTGAGGCCTCTGCTCTTGGAGGATGCCCGGTTGGCAGGTCTCCATGGAGACCACAAAAGCACATCTGATCCCTCTTGTTTCTTGGGGAGGACCATTGGTTCTGACTCCACAATGCCAGGCCTCATGTCTCTTGGGTGGGCACAGAGAACCATATATAGGGGACCCAGAGGCCCTGGGTGACATGTGTATACCACATGGGATCCAGTAGTCCGGAGGTTGGAGTCCATCTCTACTGGGACATGACTGAGCAGCTGCTAGAACATTCTGGGGATGTGAAGCAGCTACTCTTGACAGCATTGGACTCCAGAGACCTCAGTGGCTGGATCCTAATTCCTCCCAGACTCCCACAACCCTTGCGGCTGCCCCCACCTCACTCTGCTTTCCCTTGCTCCCTAGAACTCCATCCTCCCCCACCCACCCCTTTCCTGTCTCTGTAAGTCTGTCCCACTCTGTGCCCTCCCATTCCCTGTGTGTACCTTGCTCCATACATGATCACATAGAGAAGACAACATGTCGAGAACTGTAGAAGACACTATCAGGATTTGTACAAGCTGCCTTCCCTGCTCCTGGCTGCTTAACTGGCTTTGACCCTGGCCTTGCACTTCTGAGCGCCTTGCTCAGCCTTGCTCAGCCAGGCTGCATCTCCTTTGGACCTTGTGTCCTCACTCACTCTACATGGTGGAAGGACACTATGCCGGCAGGAGGAAGTTCTTGTTCACCCTACAGGAGGCCTGCAGACAGGGAAGAGCATGCCTAACCTTGGGTATGTTTTAGCCTCATTTCTTTCTATGTATATATAAAGAAATCGTCTAAACACTGTATCCTAGATCACGTGAGTATAGAAAGTAATTGGAAAAGAAAGAGACAGACAGACAGACAGACAGACAGATGTGAATGTTCTTGGCAAAGTTGGGAACAGTAACATAAATGAACAGAAGAAATAGGCTGATGCATAGGGAACAGAGAGGTAGGGACTGCTAAACTAGAGAGCCCAGGGCCATGGGTGACTGCCACACGGCTCACCCAGTTATCCTGTGAGCTGACCCATGCGCCCACCATGGTCAAAGCCTCAGAGTATTCTGGAGAAGCTGGGGGTTGGGCTTTTATAGACGTTTGCTAATGCTTATGGTTTTAACCTTATTCTGACCAGTCCAGATCCTCTCCCATCAGGCTTGGGCTAATGTCATTCATTCCCTGGGAGAGGATCTGGCCTCAATTTCCCCACCTGTCAACAAGAGTCTGTCCATAGAGTGGAGCAGGGTCATCTGTAGAGCATACGGTGACGACATTGGGCCTGTGACATGACCTTCCACCCTGTCTGCTTACTTACTGTATTGTCATCCTGGCTGCTTTAAGACTAAAGCCTCTCATGCCTCAGGCAGAGAAGGGTTAATGCTGGGCATAGCAGGGGTCGGGGGAGAGCAGGGCACCCAGGAGTTGTGCCTCAGTCATTGCCAGTGGTCTGGCTGGTCAATAGATTCTGACTAAGCCACTCGACTCAGCCCATCCCAGGAGGAACACACAGGCCCTCTGTGATCCAGACTGAAAATACCCCTCTGGTACTTGAATGTGGCAGTGTGCCAGGCGAGGATGCCCACCTGAGGTCCTGATTAGAGACTCTTGGGTGACGCTGGGGACCAGCCTGGGCAGCCATCTGAATGGGAGGTTGACGGATAACTCAGGAGAAACTCTTTGTGCCCATCACAGAAAGTTTGCTGGCCTTGAATACTGTGCATCTGAGGAAGTGGGTGGACTTACAAACCAGCCTGTAAACGGCAGCCCAGAGGCCTGTCCCCAGGCCCAGCATGGTGCTCTACCTCTAAGGAGCCCCATCCCCACCACATGCGCAGCAGCTGCTCGGGCGCTCTGGGGCCCCTAACGCCTTCCAGTCTGCACAAGATCTGTCTGTAGCCAAGAGGGAAAGATCAGAGACAGTGACTAAAAGGACACGCTGCACCTTTGTGACAAAGAGACAAGATACACATCTGTTCCCAGATGGGAAAAACATCTGTACACAGCTGTGAGAGGTAGTTCTAACCTGGGCAGCAGCAGCTTGGAACCCAAACATGACTCGTCTCTGTCATTGGGGACAGCTGCTCCACACTGGGGCCATTGCCATTCACCATGAGGACAGTGCCACAGCTTAAGACACATGGAAAAGAAGGAATGATTGACAGAGGCACTGGGGTGGAAGAAGAAAGCTTTGGGAGGTGAGACCACCTTGCTGAAGAGACTGGGGCCAGAAACGCTGACGAGCAGGAACAGACCGTGACCATGACTGCTTAGCTGCATATACCTCTCGCTCGCTCTTCGCTCTCTAAACCTAAATCTCATGTCAGAATCTAAAGATGGACCTGGAGGTGGAGACAGTCAATGGACCTCTCTATCTGTTCCTCTCCCCAATGTGACCACATTGGATACATCTCCTTTCTCTGCATTTCACTATCGTTTGTGTCTACAGCCGGCCTGTGGAGGACTGGTGACCCAACCTAGCTCTTCAGGGCTCCCAGGGTCCAGCCTTAAAGCCTAACAAGTCTGGTACCAGGAGGGTAGTGCACACACAGTCACCAGATGTAAACAAGGCTGTCTCTGGAGCAAGGGCGGCCTAGGCATCTGCAGAAGCATTCTGAGGCCTCCACATGTAACAAGAGAATGGAGGGAGCAGCTGGGACACATTCCAGATAGCTCAGACCCAAGCATCTGCCCTTGGCCACGTGGCTGGGAATTCTTCAGTGTCTTTTCTTTGGAGTAAAATGGCTGCCCTCAAGCCCAGATACTTGAGAGGTGTTCAGTAGTATTTGTCTATAGTATTGGACTGATGGAAACTATATCTACCCAAGGACCTGAGATGACCCTTATTCTCCTCTAAAGAGCTTGGGGGTACAGGGGTGGTGGTGGTGGACAGAGCAAGAAGCTTCCAGGGTCCATCCACTGGTTGGACCGGCAATGTGGTAGTACAACATTAGCCATCTGCTTGCAACAGTGCAGTGTAGTGTTGCCATGGTAACCAGCACATCCCCGGCTGCAGCAGGTATCTTTGATGCAGCCAGGAGTTATGGAACTCCTAGCCACGTTCCTGTGAAACTTACAAGGCTCAGAAAGCTCTTGAAACATACAAGATACAGAAGGTCCCTCCCACAAGATTATAAAAGCAGCAACAATCACTGAGGAGAGGATGCTCTCAGATCACCAGACCTCATTCGGAAGCCTCTCTGAGGCCCAGCAGGATAGAATGTCATGATCAGCTAGTGATGTCTGCCATGGAGCAGGAGCCCAGGCTCCCAGTCATACTCTGCCAAAGTCACAGACTCTAGGACTGGAATCCTTCTTGGAGCCTAATGCATAGGAATGTGCCCTTCTTACTGACTGGGTAGGAGGAGACCCCAAGTATCTGGCTATCAGAGATGGCTCTGCTCTGCACCAAAGGGCATCTAAATTGCTGAGGCCAGGAGTGGGTTATGCTCGGTGGCTGATGGGAAACAGACTGCCTCATTGGAAATCCATTTCAGGAAGCAAGGTTGGTGTGGGGGTGGGGCAGGGGAAGCTGGGAAGAGGGGTGACGTGCTTCTTGCTGCTTCTAGAATGGCTCCAGGAAAGTAAAGGCTCTTCATAGCCTTAGCCCAGCATTGACCTGACAAGTTTGGCTGCATAGTCATGGAAGACCTATAGAGACTATTCATACTCTGAATGATTGCGGAAGGGCCTTAGAGAAGGGAAAGTGTCCTGAGAACTCCAGTCCTGTGTATGCCTGGTAAAGGAAGGGAGGGACACTCAGTACCACAGCCTCAGGGTGAGGCTATAGGCTAGACCACTAGACCACTGCTCTGGACTAGTACAAGGAAGTATTCGTCAGGACTCCTGTGATATAGCCTCAAAGAAAGCAAACAAGTAAAGAGGGATGTCTTAATAACATGAAGGGAGGTGGGAGGTGTGTGGTGGCTTCAGGTGCAGCTGGATCCAGGAGTCAACTCTCAGGCCTTTACTGGCTCGATTCCCTTATTCAGTTCTGGGTTGGCTTGGAAGAGGGGCAGGGGCAACCACAGGCACTGCTCCTGCCCTGATGGCAACTGTGCCAGCCTCCCTAAGCCTGTTAGCAACCATCCCAGGACAGGCAGTGACGGGGCAAGCTCAAGTCACATGACTAACTCCCCCTTCCTCACCAGACAGGAACAGAGCAGGCCTGAGCCACGTATCTATCTCTGGGCTCCCCAAAGAAGGTAGACTGAATACAGAGGGGAAGTGCCCTCGAAGTAGATTGGGTGGCATGGTGAATCGGAGGGGCGAACAAACACATGGGAAGGACTCGTGTCAGGACCTCATTTCAGAATCTTACTTCTAGGGCAAATGTCCTTTGGGTGACTCTTTTTTTTTTTTTTTTTTTTTTTTGAGAAAGAAATGTGGATTGTATTCATTTATCGAACCAGATACATCAAGACACCACAGAGATCATTAACAAGAAGGATGAGTGGGTGCATGGTACGGGGTCTGAATGTTCACACACTTGCCTCCTCTGTCTGCCGAAGGATTTCTATACTTAGACTCTTCCACTCCCGGATGGTAACTGCTAGTGCCTGATTTCTTGGGGGACTGTGCAGTCTGCTGTGATTGAGAGAAGAACAAGATCATTTTTTTAATCAGCTTCCTCCACAGAAGCCTGTTTGCAGCCGGCCCAGACCTGGGAGGAAAACACCATTTAGCTTCGCCTCCCTAATCTCCACTGTGGGTCCCTAAATCACCAGATGTCGCTCAGCACCACTCAGCCAGAAACGAGCAATGCTCCACAGTCATCCCCTCAGAGTTATGGTCCCTGTCACCTCCTGCTGATGGCTCCTTTAGCATGAGAGGAGCACAAGGCCCGAAGACAGTGGCAGGTCCCTGCCACTATGTGACTATACCCCTGTGGGGTGGTCACTGCTCCTCCAGATCACTACTGGCTGCACACACACTGTTTCTAACTCCTAACTCATGACCTTCTTATGTTCCCTGGAGGTAACAGCCTTGATTCACAGCCTGACATCTTCTGTGTGGTTGATAAAAAATAAATGTCACCCAGTGTAATAACTGAGACTTTGCACATGAAAGTCTGGGCTTTACACTGTCATAGACAGACAGCCGGCCTGTCAGTTTTCAGGTAGATGATCTGCCCTGTGGGTTTTTTTTTTTTCTTTGTCTATAAAGGGAGTGTGGAGGGCAGGCAGGCCAGCTAGCTTTCTCTTGGCCACATGAAACCCTGTGAACCTAGGAGAGGCTCAGAGCTCTCCTCCATGTTCTTCTCTGGGTTTGTCTTGGCTTGTGCCTTGGGCTGAACCAGCTAGGAAGAATGAAGTCTACCCCAGGCCCTATGAATGTGACCTGTGGTGAATATTTCCTGTGAATTGAAGCATCCCCCTTGCTTCCTAAAGGAAGCTTGTTAGAATCCAGAAAGCAAAGGAAACTTAAAGGCCCAGGAAGCAATTGACCTGTAGGTGATTCTCAAGTTCTGCCCTGCCGTCACCACCACCACCACCATCACCATCACACCATCACCATCACCACTACCACCATCACCACCACCATCACCATCACCACCATCACCATCACCACCACCACCACCATCACCACCACCACCACCACCACCACCACCACCACCACCACCATCACCACCACCACCACCACCATCACCACCACCACCACCACCACCACCATCATCACCACCACCACCACCATCATCACCACCACCACCACCACCACCACCACCATCACCACTACAACCACCACTACCACCACCGCTGCTGCCGCCGCCGCCACGCGCGCGCGCGTGTGCGTGCGCACACACACACACACACACACACACACACACACACACACACACACACACACGCAAGCGCAGTTAGGTGAGCAGTAATGGTGTGTGTGTGTGTGTGTGTGTGTGTGTGTGTGTGTGTGTGTGTGTGTGTTGGGGGTAGAGTGGGGAACCTCTCAGACCCAGCTACCTCACGTTGTTGAAGGAGCTCCAGGCATGCAGCTGTAGTGCCTCACACCCAGGCTGAAGTGAGATGTTCAATGATGCTTGTCTTAGTCACCCACGCTCCTGCAAGTAACCCCAATACTCTCGCTGGTTCACTAAGCTAGCCTTGGGTGGGATGATCGGGTCTGGGTGAACTGAGGATGTCTCACCTGGGTAAACAGGGTTTGGGGCTTATCTCCCTAGGACAAGCCATGTCGCAGGACCATATTTGGAAAGTAAGTCACTGCAGATATGGAGTGGAAGGCACCCTCTTTCTGGATAAGCCAGGGACCCCCATCTAGCAGCCAGAGTCTTCATGAATCACAGAGGAGGCAGACAGTTAGAGGGGGTGGCCATGAGGGGACCCAAGCAGAGCCTGGATTGAAACAGGGAAGACCACTCCTGGACCTGAATTTAGGGCCTCTGCTCCCTCTGATTTTCGCTGGAGAGAGGGTGTCTGGTTAGGTGGTATTTTGATAACAAGCCCTATCTCTGGGAACTGTGCCCATGTCAATGAACTTCCAGGAATTTCCTATTGCTTTTAAGCAACAAAACAAAACAAAAATGATCAGGAAATGCTAGAGTCTGTCACCCAAAGGAGAAGCTGTTGCAAGAATTTGTCTCACCCGGGGTTGTAGAAAGGGTCTACCTGTGGTGAATGGGGAGACTCAGTTCCCACCCCCACCCCCAGCAGCCCCTGGTGGCCCTGTCTGTGTCGTTCCCCTGGACTTCTGTCCCTGCAGTCCCCATGGTTCCCTTCACTGTGGTGGCTCTCCAGCTCACAGCATAGTGCTTGCTCAGTGTGTTCCGGGGTCCTCTCTAATCCTGTCCCCACTTCCATTTCCACCTTCTGCCTCAAATCCTAGAGCCCGGTGGCTTCTGGAGAGCAAGGAACCAGGGGACAGTGTAGAGAGGCCGGACTGTTCGGGATATCAGCCTGACCCAGCTGGGGTTGGTGACTCGGTATCCCCTCTCCAGCCACATCCCATCAGGAAGATGGGGAGGGAACACAGGCCCAGGGATAATCAGAGTTTAGAATGGGGGCCTGATTACCTGCCTGGGGAAACAATGATTTATGGGTAACTCTGTCTCCTCCAAGGTTGGATGGGAGCTAATTTCCTGGCAGTCTTAAATCAATCCCCCACGCGCCACGAGGAAACTCAGGGGCTGTCATGCGCCTCGTGTAACCACTGACTTGATTAAAATGAGGGTGTGGAGGATCCATGCCCACCTCCCTGCCAAGGCGGGGGCTCAGCAGGAGCTGACAGCGCCATTTATCCCCGAGATGGTGGCAGCCCACACACGGCTCACTTAACTTCATGTTTGGCTGCTGATGGGATTTCATTTATAGATAATATAAACAGGTTGACAGGGCCCTAATTAACTGATTTGTGGTCCCCTGGGAACAAATGGTTATTAATATTCATCAACATTTGTCACACAGGCAGATGCCTGGCCCCAACATGATCGTAATACGTCCTCCACTGGGCGCACCACAATTCCTGATTTGTCTCTGGCCTATGGGCTCCAGAGAGCAGCAGCAGCCGCTAATGGCCCACTCCAGGAGACTGCCACTTTCTTGAAGGTCTTGATGGTGGCATTTATGCATGATTTGCCCATGACAGCGGGCCAGGTTCCGCAACATTCTCTTTTCTTACCAGGTGTCCTTGGCTCCACTTTCCACCTGGCCCTTCCTTGAATCTCCCCTCAGACAAATCTAGAATTTCCTCCTCCAGGAAGTCTTCTGGGACTGATCTCTGCTATCTTTCTAGGTGACATTATTTGCGGCTGTTTGGGGGTTTATATTCGGATGTGCTAATTGACTATTTCATTTTGGTTTATCTAGCTCTTCTCTGCCTCATGAGCTTTTCTGAAAGTTAAGATCAAACATACTTCTTTCTTTGGAAGTAGAGTCCGATTTTCTGCAGTCATTTGTGCGTAGTAGAAAATTGAATAACCAGCTGGGCGGTGGTGGCACACAACTTTAATCCCAGCACTCGGGAGGCAGTGGCAGGTGGATCTCTGAGTTTGAGGCCAGCCTGGGCTACAGAGCAAGATCCAGGACAGGCACCAAAACTACACAGAGAAACCCTGTCTCGAAAAACCAAAAGAAAAAGAAAAAGAAAAAAGGAAATCAAATAACCACCCACGCAGCAATGGTCATAGCTGAAGGCCCTTCGGGAAGCATGTGAGCCACTTCCTGTATCGCTTTGGCCCCCTGAGGCACGTGTGTGAGGGCAACTGAGGCCCAGTGATGGAATAGCAGGAGCCCAGGGAAGGGCGTGGCCAGCTGATTTATTGACGGGCCCAGAAGCACTTCCTGTTTGGTGGTTCTGTGCACTAAAGCTGATCTTCCTGTGCTCTGTGTGTTCTCAGTCGGTCTGTCTGCCGCAAGCCCACTGGGACCCTGAGCCCTGACCCTGCCTGTGCTCCTCTGAGGGTGCTTGGAAGGTTGACAACAAAGGCCACCTCTCCCTAGGCTCTGTGACCTTTGGAAGGTCAGCTGACATTTCTGAGCCAAAGGCTTTTTCTAGACTCCTGGTTCTCAACCAGAGATCATATTTTGCCCCCTCAGAGATTTCTACCAAAGTCCTGAAACACCCCACCTTGAGAGGGGGAGGCTGGGCCTGCAGCCACTCAGCCTCCTAATAGACCAGGCTGCTGCAGGGACACCCAGGCCACAGGCCAGCTGGATTGAGGTGAAGGGGCTCCTATCTCGGAAATCAAGATGTTTTAAAATACTGGACAGGGCTTGACACTCTGTCTCAGCCCTACAGTGGTCGACTAGTGTACCACATCTTGGGTCCTATCCCCACCACTGCAGAAGGGAGCAAACAAAGATTAAAACACCGATGAATACCCACATCTCTACCTCCCAGGCTGCACAAGATAGCTGAAGCACCATAACCCCCCACTCCCCATCAGGCCCCATTCCCATCCTCCTCCTGTCCCCATCCTCTCCCTGCCCCCCATACCTCCCCCACTTATGTCTCTGGGGCACAGCCCCTCCTTCCTGCTTAGGTATCCCACTAAGTCACATATTGCATCCCTGCATACATCTTAGCACATGATGCCTGCCTCCTGCAATGTAAGGTCATTTATGTCATACAGATACACTGAAAACTCTAGGCGCTGGGGATGTGGGTGGCTCAGTGGCTAAAGCGATTGCCTACAAGGGTGAAGCTTAGAGTCTGGAACCCATGTAACTGCTGAGAGGAGGCATCTCCCCTGTAGTTCCAGCCTCAGGAGACAGGGATGAGGCTCTCTAGAACAAGCTGCTCACCATGACTAGCCATATGGAACAGGCCTGGGGTTGGTCGAGGTACAAAATGGTAGAGTGATCGATGGCTCCCCAACATCAGCCTCCTTCGCATGCATGCACACGTGTGCTTACACACATGCAATCACATGCACACATACCCTACATGCATGAAAATGGCCAGAGAAAATACAGACAGAAAACCTGATAGAATATTCTAAACATGTCGCGAAATAATGGCCTGTTTGGGTGGATTCCTGCACTTCTTACTGACTCTTCCTTTCATCCCTAGGGCACTCCCACGCCACAGATAAGAAAATGAGGCCTGGAGAGGTCAGAGTGACTTTTTCTAGGCCCGCAGCATGTTTGGACCCTGATGGGCTCTCACGAAACTCCAGTCCTCAGAGTCAACTTCCAATTCCCCTCCTGAGTACCTGAGTGCGGTTTGATGCCACTTTCAAAGGACTTGAGCCGCAGGCATGCCTGGAATCGGCCCTGGCCTCTCACCCCGGTTAATGACTGCTCTCCCCTGGGCTGGTGTCAAAAGCTTTCTATGACTTGTGTGTCTCTGCCCCAAATGGTCATTTTGTTTCACGGAGCTCAATGGGAGTGCTGTGGTGGAGAGAGCATTGGAGCTGGCCCCAAAGGCACTGGTCCTTTAAGGCTGCCCCCTCCAGAGAGCTGGCTCTGCCCAGGAAGGTAATTTGGCGGCCTCTCTCCTGTACTCTTTGATCCTCGTGAAAAAAGGTTAAAAGGAAAGCGATTTCGGAGAAAATGACCGACATGATTAGGTGAAATGGCTTTTCTAGCTCCAGCTGAGAGGCGGCAGCCAGAGGCTGGGTTGGGGGGAGGGGAGGCCGGGGGAGGGGAGCCTGGAGTGGACCTGCAGCTGGGACCCCAGGAGGAATCTCAAGATGGGGATAGCAGAGGAGACCCCCCTACTCTCACCCCCACCCCACTCTTCCTTTCTGCTCTATATAAACAGGACAGTCTCACAGACTAAACCACCAGGTTCTTCAACGTTGTTGAAAAGCCTTTTCTGTCTTGATCCTGAAACAGCTGTTTGTAATAATTTTGGATTTTTTTTTCCTCTTCTGCTTTTTTAAAATTTTATGAGACAGGATCTCACTATATAACCTAGGCTAGCCTGAAATTCACAATCCTCCTGCCTCAGCCTCTGGAGTGATGGGATTACAGGCTCATACCACCATGCTAGCCTTGCTTCCGACTCTTACCTTAGCAGGTTGGTATTTAAGCAGCATACTTGTAAACAGCCTCCTTGTCCTCCAAACCTAAGCAGGTGGCCAAGGAGACATACACAGAGGGTGCTGGGGAAGAAGACAGAGAGCGTGCACACCGGCAGCCACTTTGAGTCCGTGAAGCATCTGCAGTCCGTTCTGCTGGCATGGACCCTTCCACGCGTGCCCTGGGTGCTGCCAGATTCCCTTTTCTCCAAAGTCCAGTGAAGCCTCATTATTTCAGCCATTGTCCTGACTTCTCCTATTACCAGCCAAGCACTGTGAGTTGGAAGGATAACAGGGCAGATGCAAGGTCTGGCTTCCTGGCCGTGATTCTTTACCTCCCAGAGCAGCTTGAAGCTAAGAGACTATTGAAGTCCCTTAACTCTCTATTTATTTTGATGTGTTTGCCTGAGGCTATGTCTGTGTTACACATGTGCAGCTACCAGCAGAAGCTACAGGAGCCCCTTGGGTCCTCTGAAGCTGGAGTCCCAGGTAGTCATGAGCTGTCCGATGTGAGTGCTTAGCTGCTCAGCACCATTAACTCTCTTTTTACACCAGGCGCCCTGCTGGCCAGTGAGGGCTGTCCTTACTGTGGCCAGAGAGTGTTGTGATTCCAGGAGAGGAACCCATGGGTCTCCCCACCCCGATCTCCCGTGACACCACCACACAACTGGAAATTTGCCTTCCTGGTGCAGCTCTGGGGAGTAGGGAAGGCTCTTGGCTTGGAAAAAATAACTTTGCACGGTGATAAAACCATCCTATAAGGACAACTGGGTGGTGACATGGTACTGTACACACAACGGGGTGCAGACTCTCATGCGTGTCCCCTCAACATTCCCAGCAGCATTTGCTGGTGTTCTATAACCATAGCCAAGTGCCTTTCCAATGACTAGGCACTGTCCCGCTGGGAAGCTAATGGGACGTCTCATGCTGCCAAGTCACACTCAGGAGCTGGCCACCTTCCAGTCCCTGGGAACTCGTAGATGAGTTGAACCCAATCCCCCAGTATCACGAAAACCTGAAGCAGAGAGGAAATGTGTGCATGGCTGTGTCTCATGCTAGATCCACTGACGCTTGGAGTCAGCCACCACAGGGAGCAGGCCACACATGGTGTCCACTTGGATCCTGGGATTTGAGAGCAATGTGTGGCTCTGCTGTCTGTCCACTACCAGCCCCAAGTCCAATGTGAGTCCAAAGACTGAACTTCAAAGACAATGAAAGACTATTCCAGAACGTTCTAGAAACCTTGGTTTATGGTGACTTAATTAGACGGCTGCATTTCCAGCTGTTCTGCCCTTCTGGATGGGAACATGTGCCTGTTGGCCTTAGTGTGCTGCGGGGAAGGAGGCTGTTAATAACTGCTCACCCTCTCTCCCTCCCTCCCTGGATGCCTCCCTCCCTCCCTCCCTCCCTGCATGCCTGCCTCCCTGCCTCCCTCCCTCCCTCCCTGCATGCCTGCCTCCTTCCCTCCCTCCCTACATTCCTCCCTCCCTCCCTCCCTCCCTGCCTGCCTCCCTCCCTCCCTCCCTGCATGCCTCCCTCCCTCCCTCCCTCCCTGCATGCCTCCCTCCCTCCTTCCCTTCCTGCATGCCTCCCTCCCTCCCTCCCTCCCTCCCTCCCTGCCTCCTTCCCTCCCTCTGGACCCGCTGGACCCTCAGCTCTTGGTGTCCCTGACTGGAATCCTAACTGAAGTCATGCACAGTGTGAGTTTTAAAAACTCATCTTTTAGGACTGGGCATCTTTATTAAATCAGGGTTGGGGGGTATGTAAACAGTGTCTTTATTGTTAGAAAACTAAAGAGGAAAGAGCTCATGGACACAGGAAGACACTGGACTCCTGAAGCCGATGGCAGGCCATGTTTGGAAAATAATAGTTCAAGGCTGCTGTTGACAGAACCGTGTGTGTGTGTGTGTGTGTGTGTGTGTGTGTGTGTGTGTGTGTGTGTGTGTGTGTGTGTGTGTGTGTGTGTGTGTGTGTGTAAAAGATGTTTAACAGGAGGTTCATCTTCTCAACCAGGGTGTAATTGTATGACTTCAGTCCCGGTATACACGGCAGAGCTCCAGAACCACACACACACACACACACACACACACACACACACACACACACAGAAAAAAAAAGAAAAAGAAAAAACAAAACAAAAAACAAATAAACAAACAACAAAAAACCCTTTTTGTTTTCAAGATTTATTTTAGAGGCTCAGCAGTTAAGAGCACTGGCTGCCCTTCCAGGGGACCTGAGTTCAATTCTCAGTGTTTATACAGCAGCTCACAAGCATCTGTAACTTTAGTTGTGGGGGAGTTGACACCCTCTCCTGGCCTCTGTAGGCACCAGGCATATATATGGTACACAGACATGTGTGCAAATGGAACTCCCATATATAGACACAAAATAAAAACAAATAAGCTGTTTTTTGTTTTGTTTTTTTATTTTGTTTTGAGACAGGGTTTCTTTATGTAGCTTTGGAGCCTGTCCTGGAACTCGCTTTATAGACCAAGCTGGCCTCGAACTCACAAAGATCCGCCTGCCTCTGCCTCTTGAGTGCTGGGATTAAAGGTGTGTGCCACCACAGCCTGGCTAAGATTTATTCTTAATCTGTGTATGCTACGTGTCTTTGTCTAGATGTGTGCACAGGAACGCATGTGCTCAGAGACTGGAAGAGGGCATCAGAGGAGCCGGAGGTGCAGGAGGTTAAGAGTTGCCTGATGTGAGTGCTGGGAACCAAACTCCAGCCTTCAAAAGAGCAAGAGACATCTCTAACTCCTGAGCCACCTCTCCAGCAACCATGCCTCTCCATTTTGTACAGCTGAAATATTGTGCCTGTTGATGAATGGGTCCCCACCTTTCCCTCACTAACCGCCATTGACCCGGAGTAGATCACTAACCGCCATTGACCCGGAGTAGATCACTAACCGCCATTGACCCGGAGTAGATGTTTTACGTTGCCCGGGAATGTGAACAGGTAGTGTTTTCTGTGACAGTCTTATTCTCAGTGTCCATGTTTTGCCTCGTGGTGTATTGCAGTGTTTTGTTTTTCCTTTGAGGATGAATAGTTTTCTACTGTCCACACCACACCATGTTCTTTAAACATGCCCATCCATCAGTGGGCATTTGGGCTGTTCCCTCCCCTTTTAATGGATGTGGGAGTTAAGACTTTTTGTGATCCAGATTTCAGGTGTTTTTGTTTTGTTTTGTTTTGTTTTTTAAATAAATAACCCAGAAGTGGAATAGCTGGTTCAGATTACACTTTTTTTTGCATATTCAAGCAATTTAATTCCCAAAACAAGTAATTTTAGCTAAATAGTTACACACATTTTTAGAAGGTTGCTAATAAACAAAGATTATAGGCAGTTTTGAAGCCAGACTTGAAAGCCAAGATAAGTACACTCCTACTTTTCTTAATAGAGTATCTTTTATTCTTTGACAATTTCATACACACAAACAATGCATCTTGCTCATAATGCATCTCCACACTCTCCCTTCCTTGCCTCCCCCAACCCCAGGTATTCCCAACATATGCCCCCACCCCCCTCCCCCACGCTTCACACTCTCTCCTTTTTTAAATTAGTAACCAGCTGAGTGTAAGGGGGTCGCCTGAAGTGTTGACTGATCCTTTTACCTTGACCTTCCACAGCTGCAGTGAGTTTGTGAACTCAATGGCCGTGTCCAGAAGACAGCCTCTCAGGCTCCTCCCTGCCCTCCAGCCCTTCATTCTTTCTGCCTCTCTTCTACAACGTTCCTTGAGCCTTGGGCATCGAGTGAGATGTTCCCTGAGCCTTGGGCAACAGGTGAGATGACATCCCATTTAGGGCTGAACACTCAGGAGCCACTTATTCTCAGCACTTTGACCACTTAGGAGTCTCAAGGAGAGAAGATTCTCCAGCCACGGTTGAGGGCAGCACTAATTTATGGAATGGATGCTGGCATAGCTGCGTTAGGTTGAAAGCTGAAGTTCTCAGATCCAGGTCCCATGTAGTGGAGGGGAGTGTGACAGCTGCCCATGTCAGCAGCTGAAGTGTGTTTGGAGAACTCTCTGAGGCAATCCTTGTAACTTACCTCCTGGTCCATAGATGGAGCCTTCAGCTCTGTCCTGATACTTCTACTTTTTAAATTGTTTTGATGTTACGTACATGAGTATTTGTCTGCATGTGTGTAAATACAGTTTATATGTCAGTGCCCAAGGAAGCCAGAAGAGGGTGTCAGATCCCATGGTATTGAAATTGCAGATGGTTGTGAGATGCTATGTGGCTAAGTGCTGGGAATTGAACTTCAGTGCTCTTAACTTCAGAGCCATCTCTCAGCCCCTGATAGTTCTATTTATAATTGCTGAGCTATGGCTTTCTTCCTCTAAGTATTTACATGACTGTCCCATCACCATTTTGGAGTAGGGATTGCCTTGGGCTATCTGTTGCCCTGCTAACAGATTGAGCAGCCCAGCATGGTGCCGGTCAGGTCTATGGTAAAGGCAATGGAGCTACTGATACTTTGTAACAGATGTGGACAACCACAAGATCCTTGACACATCTTAGGTTTGTGGTTCAGGGAAGGCACTGAGACAGATTGTCCTTATTAGTAAAAAGATTTTAAAAATATTTTTGTTTATGTGGCTTTTTGTGTGTATGCCACATGTGTGCAGGGGCCCTTCATAATAAATAAGCCCAACATACTAGAAATAGAGGGAAATTAACTCCATATAGTAATGACTATAAATAAAAACCTCAGTTAATTAGTTGTCAATGTGGAAAACCAAAAGCTTCTTCTCTCAGATCGTGCAAGGATGCCCACACTCAGTACTGCTCTTCAACTGGGTACTAGGCATCCTAGCCAAAGCAAGGAGGAGAAGAGGAGGAGGAGAAAGAGGAGGAGGAGGAGGAGGAGGAGGAGGAGGAGGAGGAGGAGGAGAAGAAGAAGAAGAAGAAGAAGAAGAAGAAGAAGAAGAAGAAGAAGTCAGCAAAAAGTGTTTCTATTTGCTTATCCTATCATCTTCTACACACACACACACACACACACAAACCTCTGAAGACTTTGAAAAAGAAAGGAAATGAAATCTGTTAGAACATAGACACAAATCCAGCAAACTTGCAGAACACAAACACAGAGAAGGTTGGCTGCTTTTGTCCATGAGCTGCCTGAGAAGGAAATTAGGGGAAACGATGTCATTTTCAAGCAGAGAGCCCAGACATGAATCCACACATATACCGTCAGCGGATTTTTCCCGAAGCTGCCAAGTCTACACAGCAGTGGAGGGGACAGTCCCTTCAAACGATGTTGGGAAAACCAGACCCAGTGTGCTGCAGGAATAGATTAGAGCCTTCCTTCACACGCATGAAAATCAATCCCAAATGCATTACAGACTTGTGGACATGAGGCCTAAACAATGGAAATACAGAGAAGAATACACAGGCTGGTCATTAGCCAGTAGCTTTGGTGGTGGTGGTGGTGGTGGTAGTGGTTGTATTTATTTTTAATATGACATAAATGCACAGGCAAACACAGCAAAAATAGACAGATGGGATGGCACCAAACTAAAACTTCTGCATAGCCAAGAAACAATATTTAAAGTAAAAAGACAACCTACTAAGTATTTACTAAGTAGAATATTTGCAAATTATCTATCTGATACAGGATCCATTTCTAAAACATGTAACAAAGTTCTACAACCTAATATTAAAACCAAGCCAAACAAACAAACAAACAAAAACCCTAAAAACTCCCAAACTAAATATCAAACAGGAAGGGCTTGAGTAGACATTTCTCCAAAGAAGCACACCTGTCACTAACTGAACAGCCCTTGGGAAAGGTGTGGGCATGGCCGGGCACTTGTGCCCCCTCATTTCCTTCATGGATCCTCTGTCCTGGGTACTCCCATCTGCAGGTGCCAGGATAGCACCATGAAGAGATGGAGCTGGGCAGGAACAACCACAGTCCTCTCAGGTCTGCCTCCTTGCAGCCAGGGGGCAAAGCCTTTGTTGGAAGGCTGGATGGCCACAGGTTACTGTCATGTAAGCTAGCTGACACTGTAAACTGGCCCTGAGAGAGTTGAGGGCGGGATTTCCTGTCCTGGAACAAATCAACAGCAAAGAAGATGGGGTGGGGGCTCAAACTCTATGCCGCTTTTGTTGTTTACCCAGACTCTGTAAAGTCCAGATTTAAAGGCAGAGGTCTATTTAGGAAGGAAGGAAGGAAGGAAGGAAGGAAGGAAGGAAGGAAGGAAGGAAGGAAGGAAGGAAGGAAGGAAGGAAGGGAGGGAGGAAGGAGGAAGGAAGGAAGGAAGAAATGTCTTCTCCTTAGCAAAACAATTGGTGTGTAGTAGTTCTTTTAGAGTGGATACTACCATGGGCTTTTAAATCCCTGAGTCCAGTCAGCATCTGCTCTCTGAAGTCCATTGCTGGGTGGTGGTGTGGGGGTGTGTGTGTCTTGAAGGTGACTGTCACAGGCTTTCCCCTGGTGTAGTTGATGACTGTGCTCTTAGAACTCCAGGCTGGGGAATCTACTAAGAGCTGCAGGCTGTCCACAGATTATGACACCTGCCCCATGGCTGTCTGGTTCTGCACGGACATCAAGATTCTCGGAGCTGAGACATATTCATCTTCTCTGCATGCTCACGTGCATGTGTGAGGGTGGACAGCCTCGGGTGTCAGGGCTTGTCACTTGTGGTTTTTCTCTATGCATACCAGGTTAGCTGCCCACAAGTTTTCCCTATTTCCTATCCCCACCTCCCGTCTCTTTGTAGGAGTGCTGGGATTATATTGTTTGCTGGCATCACATCTGAGTGGTAGGGATCTGAACTCGCTCCTCATGCACAGAAAGTGCTTTCTTTACCCACTGAGCCTTCTCAAAGGCCCTTGGAGTCATGCTTTCAGACCTATTCACTTTTCAGTTACACCCAGGTACTGTGTTAGCTTGGATCTGAAATGTCCCTCTAAGCCTTGCTTGGGTCAAGGTTTTGTCCCCAAGGAGATGATGCTACTAGGAAGCAATAGAACCTATAAGAGGTGGAGCCTGGAGGGAGGTTTCAGGTCATTGGTGGGGTGGGGTACCCTTAAAGGGGGTTGTGGGGTCTGGTTTCCTCTTTTGCTTCCTTTGCTTCCTGGCCAGCATGCAGAGAGCAGCTTACTCATAATGCAACCTAGAGAGGCAGGGCTACTTGAATAGGAACTGAAACTTCCAGAACTGTGAACTCAAATAAACCTCTCTCTCACTAGGATCATGGTCATGGGTATGTTTCCCATTCACAGAAAGCTAACTAATGCAGACACCTAAATAAACAAACAAACAAACAAACAACACTCTACCCACACACCCACACATGAGAGTATAAAATTCAGTGAAGTAGGGTAAATGAGAACACTTGCAGACGTGATGGTTAATGACAAAGTCTGAGGCTTAGGACAGAGGCTAGAACTTGGGAATAAGGCAGATGGGAACCACCGGCCTGTGGCTGGTAGATAGTGCCACAGTGAAGAGCCCAGAGTGAGGGCTGAGACCTGGATCGTCTGTTAGAGGCCATAGGTGTGGTCATTACCTTTGTGTTGATTGACAAAACCTGACAGAAACAACCTAGTGAGGAAAGGGTCTACTTGGGAGGATCTCAGTCCATCATGGCAGGGAAGGAAGATGGGGCTGAGCAGCTCTCGGCAGTGGGAACGTATGGCAGAGGCTCTTCACATCACAGTGGACCCAGAAGCAAAAAGCAATAGAAAGTGGTTGGAGTGTCACAGTCCTTCCCCCGCATAGTGGCTGACTTTCTCTAGCTAGACTCCATTCCCCAAGAGTCTCCAGAACGTCTCAAAATACTACCACCAGTCATGGGCCAAGCATTCAGACCTCAAGCCTGAGGGGGTGGTTCAGATTTAGACTGTGGCAGTGAGCAAATACAGACTTGAATAATTCTTTTCCACATGACACATCTGCTGTTGGGATGCTGAGAGGCCATAGCCTAGCTTGGCTCCTGCACTTCCAAAGTCGGCTTGGAAAATAAGCTCCATCCATGTGGCAATATGGCCCCAAGAACTTCTTGTGGGGGATTTTCTTTCCACTCTTCTGAGCATTTGTTTCCTTTTGGAAAAACAATTCTTATTTTAATTTTTCCGAGTTTCAGATGCAGCTGTCACCATGGTCTCTGGGAGCCTGAACAGAGCAGCCAACATGTGACAGATCTTATGGAGGTAGGGGACAAGGGGCAGGGAACAGAAGCTGTGGCCTGACCCCCAGGAGGATTGGGAAGAAAAGCCAGAGCAGAGAGTTGGAGAGGATTATCAGGAGGGTTGGAAGGGCTGCTGATCCCTCTATCTCCTAAAATCTTCACAAGTAACAACTAAAAACAAAAAGAACGGCAGGGGATGACTCCATGGGTAAAGTGCTTGCAGTACAGACCTGAGTTCTGATCTCCAGCACCCATGTTAAAGCCAAGTGTGGCCATGTGTGCTTGCAATCCACGCAGTGGTGGGTAGAAAGGATGCCATGGACTCGCTGGCCAGCCAGTCTAGCCAAAACAGGGGACTCCAGGTGAGTGAGTGACACTGTCAAGACACTCTGACCTCCACAAACATCTTCATGAACAAGTGCACTGCATACACACATGCCCATGCACACACACAAACATGCACACACGCACAAGAGGAGGAGGAAGAGAAAAGAAAATCAGAAAGAGGGCCATTGGATGATAGGAAATGGAGTCATGGAGTCAGGGATGATGTTGGCATAAGGGGCATGTCTAACTCTTGCTGGATTGCATCTAGTCAGAGTTGGGCAAAGATCAATGGAAGGTTCTGAGCCAAAGAACCCACTGTGCTTAGATGGTAACAGGATACCAGGGTGGGGGCTGGGCTGGAGCACAGAGATGAGAAGCCCATCACAGTTTGTTGTACAAACTAGGTGGAGAAGGCAAGAGGATGCTAGCTTTGACACAGCGTCTGAAGATGGGGCCTACACAACTTCCAGGTGGGGAGATGTCTAAGGTGGTTCCCAGGTGAGGTGCCAAGGCACTGGACACATGAGTTTGTAGTTCTGCAGGATCCACATATTTAGCTAAGATGATCAGCCGGTCTGGGAGGCTGTAACAAAACTCTATTCCTAGAGTAGTTTATGAACACCAGAAATGTACTTATTTATTTTTATCAGTGTCGGGGCTGCAAAGGCCAAGGTCCAGATGCCAGTGGAGTCAGAGTTAGGGAGGCCCTTTCTGGACCCCAGGGGTACCGTCTCTGTATATTTTTGTAGTGGCAGCAGGTGACCAAGTTCCCTTGTATCTCTTTCATAAGGGCACACCTGCCATGTCCTGAGGGAGCTCCACCCTCAGGACCTAATCACTTGCCAGTGCCCCTCCTAACACCACCACTTCTGGGGCAGGACTTCAGTATGTACACTGGGGGAGAACACAGTGGATGCCAAGTATTTTCATCTGCCCACTCCTGACATGCATTCAGGGGCTCGGGGCTCAAGAGGCTTCAGGGTAGAGAAGCACATGTGGGCACTGTAGTGGATAGCCATCCCAGCATTGGCCTGGAAGTTCCAACCCCCATTGTGGCTTTGGTAATGGTCACGCCCACAAGGCAGGGCGGAGAAGCAGAAGACCCAGGATTGGGAGGAGAGGTCTCTCTATTGGTTCTGGGACCCTGGATGCTGGAGGTAGACCCAGCAGAGTGCTCCAGAGAACACCGCCGGACTGCGCCATACCTTTGCCAGACCCTGCAACCTACCCCTTCATTTGTAAGTTACCCCACAAAATAAACCTCCCTTTTAACTGCGTGGAGTGGCCTTAATAATTACACCAATAGGGCACTGTCAGCATGTGGGGTCATTTAAATCCTTGAAGATTTCCTGGAGAGAGAACAGCTGGTCCCAGCCCCATGCTCACTGTGTGACCCTACACAAGGCCATCCCGACCCCAGCCCCATGCCCACTGTGTGACCCTACACAAGGCCATCCCGACCCCAGCCCCATGCCCACTGTGTGACCCTACACAAGGCCATCACGACCCCAGCCCCATGCCCACTGTGTGACCCTACACAAGGCCATCCCGACCCCAGCCCCATGCCCACTGTGTGACCCTA
This sequence comes from Onychomys torridus, assembly GCF_903995425.1. Classification (NCBI taxonomy): domain Eukaryota; kingdom Metazoa; phylum Chordata; class Mammalia; order Rodentia; family Cricetidae; genus Onychomys; species Onychomys torridus. The sequence continues at coordinate 115,153,600 of NC_050446.1, forward strand.
CACAAGGCCATCCTGACCCCAGCCTCTTGTCAAGGCCACTTACCACCACCATAGCTCCCTGATGGTTTGTATACTGACAGACTGGAACAGCTGCCCTCCAACATCCTGTACTGATCTGTAATCTACAAAGCAGGACTTCAAGATATATTGACCTCTGCCGAGGAAGAGCAGCTACCCACAGACCAGCATGATCCTACCAAGGTGAGACCTGGATCAGATGGGCCATCCCAGGACTGGCCAGCCCTGGTGCACCCGCCACAAGACACTGGAGATCCCCACATCCCCCAAGCTGCCAGGCTGGGACTACCAGCAATCAAGCCCCTGGCCACATTTAGTTTTCTACAACATGAAACTGGGACCATTAGGAACCAGTCCAGTGGGATGCCTCAGTTGGGAAGCCTGGCAGCCTTCAGGGACCCATGGCTGGGAATCTTGTGGCTTTACAAGCAGAGGAAATGGATCCATGTGACTTCAACAAGAACTTTCTGCAGAGTATCCTTCCTCATCACAGGGCATGCCCAAGTTATTGCCACATGTGAGTAACGCCTTGGACACAAGATGGCTGGTGTCCATGGAGGTGGGGTAGACTTCCACACTGGTAAGACAGTAGTCTATCTAGTTGATGTCTTTGAAGTAGGGCTATGGAACATGGAGGAAGCCTGTTTCTAGGCCAGACAGAACATTCATGGAGACAGAAAATGACACAGGTGCCGGAACATATTGAAGAGGTTTGTTGAGTTGGATTGAGGACTCTCCTGCAGCCAAGGTCAGAGTGAGGAGGACTCCCTCCCAACAAGGTCAGGGTGAGGAGGACTCCCTCCCAACATGGTCAGGGTGAACCTACCAGGTTGTGCCAACAAGACCAGAGCAAACACACTTCTCCTCTGTGAGTGATGGGTGTGGTGATTAGGAATACAAAATTGAGGACACACTCCCTTGTCTGGAACCCTGCCTCTCTTCATTTTTCATCCGTGTCACCTTGGACAAGAGACACAGCCTTTCTACGTCTAGAACCTTCATTTGAAAAATGAACTCACACATGCAGAAGCCAGAACACAAGGTACCGCACAGGGCCTGCTGCGCCGACGACTTGGCCACATTCCAGATTTTTTTTCCTGCTCTTTGAACAACTGCCCAGAACACATCTGGATTCAGACTCCATAGGCACATGTTAAGAACTCAGCCCGTGAAGATCTCAGCTCTCCCCTCTCCTCAGCCATGAGATGAAGTCAGGGTGACTACAGCATGGGCAGCTCAGGGCTGGCAGCAGAAGACCTTAAAATCACAACACAGAGCCAAAATACAGCTTGTAACTCGGTGAACAGACAGAGGAGCCAAGCGGTGTTTGGGATGGCGCCAGGAAAGTGTCAGGAGCCAGCATATGATAAAGGACAGACACTCAGGCAGGCAGGGGGTGCAATGGGAATGTGAGATCACCTGCTGTCCTTGGAAAACCCAGCAGAATCCACTAGACTCTCACCTAGTCCAATCTACACACATTTGGGGTCCTATATCAGCCAATTATAACACCCACACAAAGCACGAAAAGAAACCCCAGAAGTTTCTGGAGAAGAAAGGGATGTAGGCAGAGCCCACTGACCAAACTTGGCCTTGATGTTGGGATAGAAAGAAATCAGTGGACAGTGCACCAATTCACAAATGAATGAACCCTGTGATTAAGAATATGTAGTTGTGATGGTTTGGAATCATCAGGGAGACACATTCCTGGTGTGACTCTGTGTATGTTTTACTGAGAAGAAAAAAAATCTGCTCCAAATGCAGGCAAGAACCATCCAATCTCTCTTTTTTTTTGTTTTTTTGTTTTTGTTTTTTTTTTGGTTTTTCGAGACAGGGTCTCTCTGTGTAGCTTTGCGCCTTTTCTGGAACTCACTTTGGAGACCAGGCTGGCCTCGAACTCACAGAGATCCGCCTGCCTCTGCCTCCCGAGTGCTGGGATTAAAGGCTGATGAGACCAACCCATGTACCTGCACATGTCCCTTTTATGAAATGGTGGGTGTGGTGATTAAGAATTTAAAACTGGCTGGGCAGTGGTGGCACATGCTTTTAATCCCAGCACTTGAGATGCAAAGGCAGGTGGATCTCTGTGAGTTCAAGGCTAGCCTGGTCTACAAAGTGAGTTCCAGGACAGCCAGGGCTGTAACACAGAGAAACCCTGTCTTGAAAAACAAACAAACAAAAACAAAAGAATTCGAAGCTGAAGCTGGGTGGTGATGGTGCACTCCCTTAATCCCAGCACTCGGAAGGAAGGCAGAGCCAGATGGGTTTCTGAGTCTGAGGCCAGCCTGATCTACAGAACAAGTTCCAGGACAGCCAGGGCCACACAGAAAAACCCTGTCCCCAAAAACAAACAAAAAAGAAAGAAAGACAACATTCAAAACTGGAGACAGAATGAACTACAAAATTCGCAAAAGGAGTAAGCAATCCAGACAGATGCATTTATCCCTCTCTGCTTCCTGATTGGGTGCAATGTGCCCAGCAACTTCGTGCTTCTGTGGCCACATCTAGAACCACCTTCAATGGCATGCCTTCCCCACCATGATGGACTATACCTCCTGCAGCTGTGAGCCCAGATAAAACTTTCCTTTCATAAGTTGCTTTTTCAGGATTTTTGATATAGAAATGAGAGAAATAACATAACATGACTGTCCTACCCCAAAGAGATCAAACCCAAATTCAATAGCTAATAGATCACTTGGGTATGATCACAGCAAGTCATTGAGGTCCAGATGAACAAAGTTTGAAAAGAGAAGAATGAAAGAAAAGGGTACATAGCACATTCCTTGTGAAGAAGATAGGACTGGTTGACCAGATATCTAGTTCCTTCCTCTCCATTCTCTAACATGTGGTGTTCCAGGAAGATATCATGAGGAAAAAGGTCTAAAGGGAATATAAAAAATTAAGTCATAACTTTCATTTTACAAAACAAAATAAATGATAAGTGTAGTCAGGTGCTCTCACACATAGGATTATAGTAACAAAAGTAAGCAGTTGATCTGGAGCCAAGAAAAATTGATGAAAGTTCATACCCATATAGAGGTAGGTTTGATGATATAATATTCAGAGGATGGTAGATTATAGAGGAAAATTGGACTTCAGAACTAGCAGAGAAGCATAATGTTCTACACAATCTAATCCGTATCTTATTATGTATATCAGAATAAACTCCAGATGTACTGGTAAATTAAATGTAGAAATCATCAGAGTCCCAGAAGAGAGTAAATGAATATTTACATAATATTGTGGGGTTTGTAAACATAAATATGGAAAACACAAAAGAAAAGTTTGCTGAATGTAAAACCAAAATTGAAGAGCCTCCTTTCCTTCCATTTTAAATGAATTCTTTCTTCACACTGCAGACTTACTTCAAGCAACATTTCTGGCATTCATTCATTCATTCATTTTTGGTGATTCGTTCCCAGGCAGGTATTTTTTAGGAAAGGAAATCACACACTTATTCATGTCAGGGTCTTCTATTTAGGGACAGATGGACTACCACGAACGGTGTCCTCACTGCAATGAGAAGTATCCTGTGTGACCCCATGCTGCTGGGCATGAAGAGTCATTCCTCTCACTGATACAGGGTGGAGTCAACCCAGCGACAGCCATGGACTTCTGTCACCAGAAGTCATACCCAGGTCAGCAACAATGACTGCAAAGCACCCTCCCCAAGTCATAGATTCACTACAGGACATACTGCACAACAAAGCCTGTTCTCTACCCCCAGGACAGGAAATCGATGGTCACCATGCCCAGGGCAGATGGCTGATTTATAGGCTGCTGGCGTTGTCTTCCACTGAGGAGCCTTCGTCAAAAACACAGCCCTCTCCCATGGCCAGGCAGCATGAGACCATTTGTATGCGTCACTGTGTTCATGTAGGGAACAGATGGGAAGCCTTCTGTAGGGGACATGGTGTACATCGTTGCATTTCTTGAGGGGACAGTGGGGACAGTTCCAATGAGCCAGCTTCCCAGGACCAGCCCCAGCTGCACTCGGGACAGGAGAAGGAGGTGTCGGGCAAGCACCAGCACACAGCTCTAGCTGCACCTTGCAACTCTCACAAGACTTTGCAGCCCCGAGCAAGTCCAGTTTCCTGATGCATTCTTATGACCTTCTTGAAATATATCTGTGCTCTCTTTATATAGACTATGTCACGTGATGCAGAATTTACATACTTGCTCTCTGCAGTGACCTTAAAGAGTGAGAAGCCCCACTTTGTTCTTTGGAACTGAGTGCTCTCTCCCTTCAGGACCCCTGTCCTGATGTCTGTCTTAATGCTCACCCTGTCCAGGGCCTCATGGTGACTGCCTATGGCCCCAAGCCTAGAACTCTGCTAATAAAGCTCTTCGGTAAGAGTGATTTCATCTCAACTCCTCTCTATGGATCCAGTATTTATATTATTTGTAACTAAAGGAAGGGAGAGGACCTCAAAGCCTGGCTCCTCCAGCTGCCAGAGGGGAGACCCAGGCAAGGTTAGCCAACGTCCCTGTGCCTGGGCTTCCGGCTCTCTAAAGTAGAGGAGTTCATGACGAGCTGCCTCTGGGAGATGGCTACATGAGTCAGGACACCGGCACTTCCGCTGGCCTGTGTTCTCTCGATACTGCAAGCTTGTTTTTATTAAGTCATGCCATGCTTGCTGGCGTCAGGGACCTCCCTGCTGCTGCACCCAACCTGGAAGGCCTTCCCATGCCACTCCACTGTCACCTCTGACCTGTCACATGAAAGCGGCTGATACCAGCAGAGCACTCACTGCCTCTCTGTGGAGAGTTTACCACTCTCAGAAAAACCTCTCTATTGACATTGTCTTGTCATAGGCCAGTCATTGAGAGATGAGGGGAAGGGTGTTGCCTAGTGTTCTTGGTCTTGGCCTCATTTGCCTGAGTAGCATTTGTTGGTTTGAGTGGAACTTTCTGGACTCTTTCTCTGTCCTCTGGGTCAGCTGCACCTTCTGGGTCCCAAGTCAGTATCTTAGCCAACTTCATACAGAAGCTCACTGATCTCATACAGGTGTCTGGGCAGGTCAGGGGTCAGGTGCCTCAGCTGCTTCTGCCAACAGCTCCCTGTCCCTCATCCACAGGCTCAAGATGCTGCCACATCCAGATTTCCACTGCAGGAAAGGGATAACACAAAGGGAGAGCCCCAGCCCGAAGTTCCAGGGACAACTTCTCTTCGCTCTGATTGGTCAGATTCTGGCCACATGCCCATTCTCAATTCTAGGAAGCTGAGAAATGTGGTCATCTGAGCATCTCTACAGCCTGCTGGAGTTCTGGAATGTGATTGGTTACTGGGAGGAAGAAGATAACAAAGACAGAATGTTCTAGTCCATCCATCACCTCCATTCCCCCACTACAAAGTCCAGGCACTTGTGAGCAAAGAAGTGAATGATTGCCTAGGAAGAGGGTTCTGGGTGTCTGGTTCTTGCTTTGTGTGTGTGTGTGTGTGTGTGTGTGTGTGTGTGTGTGTGTGTGTTAAGTGTGTGGTATGGTATGTGTGTGTGTGGTATGGTGTGTGTGTGGTGTGTGTGTGGTGTGTGTGTGTGCGCGCGCATGCGTGCATGCGTGTGTGTAGGGGAGGGGGGTATGTGTGTGGTGTGCATGTGTGTGGTTGTGTGTATGTGTGTGTGGTGTGGTGTGTGTGTGTGTGGTATGCATGTGTGTGGTGTTGTATGGTATGTGTGTATGTGTGGTGTGCATGTGTGTGATGTGTGGTGTGTGCTGTGTAGTGTGTGTGATATGTGTGTGGTGTGTGTGGTGTGGTGTGTGTGTGTATGTGTGGTGTGCATGTGTGTGATGTGTGGTATGGTGTGGTGTGTGGTGTGTAGTGTGTGTGTGATGTGTGTGGTGTGTGTGGTGTGGTGTGTGTGGTGTGTGTGGTGTGTGTGTATGGTATGTGTGTGTGTGGTGTGGTGTGTGTGTGGTGTGGTGTGTGTGGTATGAGTGTGTGTGGTTTGTGTGTGTGTGGTATGTGTGGTGTGTGTGTGTATGTGTGGTGTGGTGTGTGTGTGGTATGTGTGTGTGGTGTGCATGTGTGTGGTTGTGTGTATGTGTGTGTGTGGTGTGGTGTGTGTGTGGTATGCATGTGTGTGGTGTGTGGTATGGTGTGTGGTGTGGTGTGTGTGTGCATGCGTGTGTGTGTGTGTGTGTATGTGGTGTGTGTGTGCGTGCATGCGTGTGTTTGTGTGTGTGTGGTGTGGTGTGTGTGGTGTGCATGTGTGTTGTGTGGTGTGGTGTGTGTGTGGTGTGTGTGTATGTGTGCATGCGTGCATGTGGGGTGTGTATGGTATGTGTGTGTGGTGTGCATGTGTGTGGTATGTGGTGTGGTGTGGTGTGTGCATGTGTGCATGCGTGCGTGTGTGTGTGTGTGTGTGTGTGTGTGTGCATGCGTGCATGCGTGCGTGTGTGTGTGTGTGTGTGTGTGTGTGTGTGTATGTGTGGTGCATGTGTGCGTGCGTGTGTGTGTGTGTGTGTGTGTGGTGTGTTGAGGGGTTGAGCGGCCCCTATGTGCCTGTTTCTGCTCCCTTCAGCCACCTCCCCCAGCCCTGGATTCCTGCTGGAGGTGGAGGAGTCAGAGGACAAGTGATCCCCCCTCCCAGTGCAGAAGTGTCCCCATCCCTAGCCACCTGGCCTGTATTTCCTTCCCAGTGACAGACTGGAAGGCCAGCTCTGTCCCAGCCAGATGAACACCATGCCAGGCATGCCACACTCCTCCCTGCTGGGTCACAGCGCTTGGCACCAACCCTGTAAGACTCCTGTTTGCCAGGGACATCCTCTCTGCCAAGAGACAGCATGTTGACCATGGACCGCATGGTGCCGTCTCCGTTTCCCTAGGGCCACATCCAGCTGCAGGCTGGGGCAGGTGGCAGCGGTGGGGAGGTCTGCACTTGGTTGCCTGAGAATAGTTAGTTTGGGCAATGACAGGTCTGCAGAGAGCCCTTTCCCCTCCTCTGCCCAGCTTTCTCCCTGGAAACCCAAGAAGGGGTGGTTTGTACTGTCCATCTATCTCTGGACACTCTAGGGTGTTCTGAGGGGAAGGAGCATATGGAACAGGCTTCCCGTTTCCACCTGTCTTCCACACAGTTCCCATTTGGGCAGCAGCAGTTGGCTTTTCCTCTGCAGAATTACCTACACCTCAGGATATTTAGTCCACACGTGCCCAGAAGATTCCATTCCCATAGGCAGTGGAATGAAAGGTGGTCACATGACTCCACCAGGCCACTGAAAGCTGGCACTGAGACTTAGGCCAGAATTCTGGGGGATAAGGAGGAAGGTGCTTTTCCTGACTTGTGAAACTGTAGGATGCCTTGGGGCTCCTGGTCAGTACCTCAGGCCTCACAGGAGAAAGCCTGCCTACAAATGGATCCAAAAGGAAGGCAGAGGGTGGACTGAGAAAGGGGGTGCCCGAGTCCATCTCTGCCCAAACTCTGCTTTATCCTATGACATTTGCTGAACACAAGCCAGCAGGTTCTTCCGTGTCCAGCACCCACTGAAACAGAGCTTCTTAGCATGAAAAGACCTCTGCCTGCTTCCGGCTCTTCTTCCCTGACATGCAGCATGGCCCTCAATAAGCAGGGACCAGGTCCACCCTCAGCCTTGGGGAGGTCACAGTTCCCATCACTGTGGCATTTCTGCCAATTCCAAATCAACCTGGCTGAGTCCTCTCTTCTTCCCCTTCAGCAGCCCTCACACTCACCCCAGCCCGGCCTCCTTCCCCTCAGACCTCGTGGGTTCCATGGAGTGTCTCCTCTCTTCCTCCTCTTTTCTCTCCTGTGTCCACCTGAGGCGGAGACTCCATTGGCCAGCCCTGAAATGACTCCACAGCTGCCGGTGGTGGGGACAAGCCTGCTGCAGGGTCAAGCACCTCGGAGAGCCTTTCCAAGCTCCCTGATGCTGTCTTCTCCTCTCAGTGAATACTGCTGATTTCACCAGCACGCAAGCTGCGGAGGAGACAGCCCGCTTGGTAGAGTGCTTGCCTGGCAAGCACAAAGATCTGAGTTCGATCTTCAGCACTCGCATATGAAACCTAGTGTGATGGTGTGTGCGTGTAATCCCCGCATTGGGATGGAGGTGGGATGGAGACAATCAGAACCTGAAATGTGATCACATACACAAAAATAGAAACTTTCTTATCATAAAACCTACCATTTGAGTCATGTTTAGGGGTTGGTTCTGTGGCATGAAGCAAATTCACACGGCTGTGTAGCCATCACCACTAGCCACCCACAGAATCTTTCATCTGACCAATCAGGAATTCTAAGGGAATATTTGCCCTCCGTCCACCTTCCCCAGGCCTGGGCACCCACCCTCGACTTCCTGTCTCTATGAAGGTACCCGTGTAGGTACTTCATGGAGAGGAACCACACAGAGTTTGTCCTGGTGAGACTGATTTATTTCACTGTAGCCTGCCTTCCAGCTTCGTCCATTTGAACTCTCCTCCTTTTGGGAACTGACTACTAGTCCATTGTGTGAGTGTCTTCATCTAGTCCTCTAGCAATGGGCACTTGCATGATTTATGTCATCTGTATATTTCAAATAATGCTGAGGACGCAGGCATGTGCATGGACTCCTATTTCCTTAAGTCGTGGAAGTCAGTTCTTTGGAACATGCCAAGAGGTGGAATCAGTGTGTCTTATGGTGTGTTAGTCAGGATTCTCTAGAGGAAAGGATCAGTTTTATCAGATTGGCTTACCAGCTATGGCTGTCTCACATTGGAGAGGTTGAGAATCCACGAGGTGGATATCTCTGTGGTCCCAATCTGATTCCGATGTCGAGTCTTGTTCTAACATCGGTGAAGGAATGCAGCGGCAGCAATGGGGTAGATGAACCAGCTTGCAAGAGTGAGACCAGACAGGTGAAAAGCAGTTTCCTTCCTCTGTGCTCCCTCATCTGGGCAGCCACCAGAAGGTGCCACCACATTTAGGGTGGTTCTTCCCGATTCAAGTACTCCCGTCAAGAACAGCCCAGAGGGGAGCACCTCACAGCTTGCCTTTCAGTTGGTTCCACATCCAGTTGAGTTGACAACCAAGATGAGCCTTCACGTGCAGTAATTCCAAGGTTTTGTTGTTTCCTTGTTGGTGCTGTGGAGCGAGCCTGGAGCCTCACGTGTGCTTGGTAACTGTTATTTTCACCTCTTCAAGGAGCCACCATACTGCTTCCATGGCAGCTGTACCGTTTTACATTCCCACCGCCAGTGCATAAAGTTTACCATTCTCCACATATTTACCCCAAACATGTTACTTTCTGGTTGTGTTTGTTTCCATAGAAGCCATCTTAGTGGGTATGAAGTGGCTTTTCACTGTTGGTTTTTATTTTATTTTATTTTGGAATTTTATTATTTTTCTTTAGTGTGTAGGAGTGTTTGCCTGCATGTATGTATCTGCACCACTTGCATGCAATACCCTTTAAGGCCAGAAGGGGGAGTAGGATTCCCAGTGACTGGAGTTTCTGGGACTGAAACCCCGGGGCCTCCAAAAGAGCAGCCAATGCTCTTAACCACTGAGCCATCTCTCCAGCCTCCTTACTGGGGTTTTAAATTTCTATTTTCTTGATGGCAAGCGATGGCTGTGCACCTTCTAATGTTCCTATCAAGACTTACAGCCCTTCTCATTTGTTGCATTCAGCCTTTATTCTTCCATTCAGCAAGTATTTCCCAGGCATCCATTATTGTTCTCTGTGTTAAACAATGACCAAGGCAAGAATATCAAATGAACAAAGCAAACCTTTAAAGGCCATGCCTCTGGGGAGCTGACAATCTTCATCTGCTTACAGCATGATTCCTGCTTCTGGGAGTGGAAAGGAAAATGCCTATGACCCCTAGCAAGGGCTAGACACCAGTCAGCTCCCTTCCTGTACTCCCATACTCTCTCTTCCATGCCCTCCCTCCAGCACACACACCCCCCACCCGACAGTGGTGCTGAGGATTGAACCTATGGACTTTAGAATGCTAGGCAAGCCCTCCACTAAAGAACTATACCTTTGGCTCTTTTTCATACTGTTGATTTTGAGAAAGGATCTTGATAAGTTGCCCAGGCAGGGCCTGGACTCACTCTGTAGTTGAGATGGCCCCAAATTTGTGGTCTTTCCGCTTCAGCCTCCCAAACAGCCCTCATTGTTTCATCTCCAGGTCTCTTATCTCTGCCATCTTTGCTGCTCCTTTCTGTGGTCCGCCATTTTGGCTCCCTTCAGCCATCTTGGCCCCCTCTGCCACATTGTTTCTGAGCTCCTAACATTACATCTCCCCTGCATTTTCTCTTCATGGGCATTTCAGTTTGGGGCCAGAGTCACCATGCCGGGGGACCTGGTAGAAGGCTCCAGCCCTCCTTCAGCCTCTATTGTCTGTCAGCCCTGCCGCGAGCAGCTGTGCTTTGCAGCCTAGTTGAAGCCAGTATGAAGAAGCTGCCATTGCTTATGGAGAACCTTTTGTCTGAAGCATTTACTAGAATTCTGCTACAGAGCAAAAGGTATGTGAAGTCTGGGAACGTAAGAGAACTCAGGTCCTTACAGTGAGGACAGGCACGTGATATAGCTGTGAAACAAGGAACACTGACCGTGAACCATGGGCTGAACACAGGCCACCATCTATTCACTTCCGGAAGCTTTTACCCAGTCATGGGTCTCTCAGCAAAGACCAACAAGTCTTCCATGTCCTTAGGAAGAGGTGAACAGGGCCCTAATAAAGGCCCACCTTTTTCTCCAGGCTTCTTTTGGGCTTCTTTCCACGTGTTCATGGAGGGATAGGCCTCAGTGCGTTCCTGGCTCTCTGGAGGGTTGCATTCTGTACCATACTGTCTGCTGCTCCTGGACTGACCGAGTAACGTGAGACAGGAAGGCAAACACAGGAGGCTGCCAGCTGGGCTCCTCCATCAGGACTTTTCAGACCTGCAGGGCTGAGCCAGGCGTCCCATACAGATGGGCTCTGTTAGCTGCACACGCAGGCCAGGGGCTCAGTTCATGTCAGGCTTGTGACGGATGGTGATGGGGGCCAGCATTGCCAGCCACAGGAGACTTGAAGAATATCGGGCAGCACCAGGCTCTGGACGTGGGTTGGGTCAAACCTGAGTCCCCACAGTGTGACCTCTACCAAACAGAAGCACCCAGACAAGGTCCGACAGCCATGGCCAGAGCAGAAAAATAGACTCTCTTATGAAAATGGAAGAGGGAACTGATACCCCATGGGGTCCCATCTTCCCTCTTTATGACTACTGTCCAGGCCCCTAATGTCTTTACTTTGACCCTGTATGTAGAGAACAGACATCCATACATGTCATGAGCTACCCATGCAGGGAGCAGCTACATTCACTGCTCCCCTTGGAAAGTTCCAGGTGTTTGTGTGTCTCCTCAACTGTGCTGTTCTCTGAGCTGAGCCAGAGTCTGAGAAGTGGGTGCACAGGCATGCAGACAAGCCACGCAGAGTCCCTCCTGACAGCGTCCCTAATTAGCTTATGAGACTAGAAAGCCCTGGCAAGAGGCCAAGATGGTCCCAGCACCCGGAGGAGTCTCCCTGCTTGGCTTACCAGGCAACAGGATAAAGGTTTCATCCTAATCCATCACTGTCATACAACAGACAAGTCTCTTTGGGACATTATTTCTGTGACCATGGGTGCAAAAATGGCTTTCAAGCGGCTGGAAGTGGAAGGTGAAGTCCAGTGTCCTCTGCCTGAAGGTCAGCCCAGACAGGAAAGGCAGAGCCGAGAGAAAGCAAGGAGGAAAATAGAGATGGAAGGTGCTACTGGTACCATTGCTTTCTCCTGTCATCAGTGTCTCCCCGTCCAAGCTCCGTGACACATATTGATCCCAGAATCAATTGACTGAGTTAGACCACTTTCGAGAGGAAGGGGGGTGTATCGACATTATCGGGAGCTAGCATTACTTTGGGCTGTCCCCTAAGCCAGAATGGATGGCCACACCAGACCTTCATGGTTTACTTTACGTCTCTTTATCCTGGGCCCTTTGCCAGAGGGAAACCACCTCCACAGAGATGACTGAAGACTAGCTAACTCACAAGGCCCAGGAGTGGGATAAAGCGTCCACATGCATCAGCTGTTGGTGGGATGGTTTTCTTTATTCGCCTGCATTTAAATTCACTGCCTGTTTAGAATTTTCCATTTCATAAGCTCATGCCTCCCTGTGTGAGAAGATAGTCTTTAATACACTTTTTTATGCTTACTCAAACTAAATTCATTTCTCCTAGTTGGAGCTAAGATGCAGAAAAGGCTAAACCTCACCCATCCAGCCATGCCTGCAATCGTCCGTCCCCCCTCGACTTTTCCATGAAAAGAGTCTGTCGACTCTTATCTCTTGGTTTAGTCTGGATCCTTGTTATTGTTAGCCAAGCTTAACAAGCATACATACAGTCTGTCAAAATGGGGAAGACATGCACATAACACTTTTCAACTATAGTTCTTTAAATGTACCCTTCTCCATGACCATACAAAGACCATATATTTCCTCTTTGTTTTCTTTGCTTTTGGTTTTGAGATTGGGTCCCATGTAGCCCAGGCTGACTTTAAGATCATTGGTCAACAGAGGATGACCTTGAATTTCTCATCTTCCTCCTTCTAACCCTGAGTGCTGAGATTACAGGCTCAAACACTAATACACCCTCTTGTTCGCTCATGAGCCCTGTCAACAGAGTCTGTGACTGCCCAAAAGCACAGCCAGACACAGACAACGTCTTGGTCTTTGTCTGGGTATTTCCCAGTTGCTGGCTCCCAAAATGCCAGTAGAGGCCCTGTCTGCTTGCCGCTCACTTTGGGTGGAGCTCAAGGGATTGGCTGTGTCTTTGCCTGTGTGTGAAAGGCCATTGTCTTTGCAAAGCCTATCTTCCTTCCCACCTTGGACTTGGGGTGGTCCAATATCTAGAGCGCTTTGTGAATGGATCAGAAGGAAAAGAAAACACAGAACTACCTTGGAAAACCACACGGCCTGCCAGGCCCTCCCACCCTCCGTGGAGACGGCCCGGAAGAAGGGCAGTTCTCCTGAACAGACCTCTGTGAGCCCTCTCTGACTGGGCCTGTTATCAATACCTCAAATAACTTATTTGGATATGAAAGAAACCTTCAACCCAAGAGAAAAAATTATAAACATCTCGGGGAATAAAATGCCCATTCCTGTTCCCAGCCTCCAGGTCTGGCACGTTTCCATAGGTCCTGTCAGGGCCGGGCAGGGGCAGATGATGGATGGGACATCAAGGCCCCGGCTGAGATGGGTCTGTGTTTTCACAAGCAGGCACACATTTGATGCTGCCTCTTAAGGGCACAGCCTCGTCCCTGTCCCTCTGAAGGGATTTGCATGAGGCAAACCAAGAAGTGAGTCCTCCACAGATGGCAGCAGGGACACTGGGTTACTCTTTCTTTTCTTTTCTTTTCTTTTTTTTTTAAAGAAATCTGGGTATGTTTTCCGAGCCACCATCAGTTCTGTGTGAATTTAACTATCATATTTTAAAATTATTATAAAGCAAAGCTTGTCTTTGTATGGACAAATTTTAATGCATAGAACTCTTTGTGTAAACACCACAATAGTCAGGATTCCCTCCCTCGCCTCTAAACCAACCTACTCATCCCTTTCTCTTAGAGTCTCACCCCCACCCCTCATTCCCTCCACCCTCACCCCTGCTCGGGTACAGCCCCTACCCCCAGCCTCCTCTCTATGGTCAAAGTTACAGAAATGGAGATGCATGGTGTGTTACTGTGGAGCCTGCTAGTGCCTGCCACATTCAAACAAGTTGGGTGTTTGTCTATGGTTCCTGCCTTTGTGTGGCCGGGCAAGGTCCCACCTCCTGCCTGGAGCGCCTGATTGTTTAACCAGGCGCCTGCTGAAGGCTGCCCATTCATTAGGTTCACAAAGGCGCAGGCAGCTGGGTCACCTGGCAAATTGCTTACTAGGGTAAACGCTCTACTTCCTGCTCCTAAGTCAGAGCTCTGAGAGCTCCCGGCCTCCAGCCACTTTTTCCAAAGGGAAATCAGACTGTAAGTTGTGTCCTGACACTCTCACAAAGGCAGAGATATATCTCAAAGTGGCGTTTGTTTGCCCAGGCTGGCCTTGAACTTGTAACCCTCATGCCTCCGCCTCCTCCAGCAAATCCTACCATCTTGTGCCACCCCAACAGCAAAGTGGCATTCATTTGCATTCCTCTAAAGGCTAAGGATGGGAAAGACCTTGATCCTGCACAATACCGCCTTCTGCATATTCTCCACCCAAGGGCCAGTGCAAGGCCCCGACTGGGGTCTTTGTTTCCTTTCAGATGAGTTTTAAGATATTGTTGTTGATGATGATGTTATTTGTAGTACCAGAGATTGAACCTATGGCCTCAGACATGCTAGGCAAGTGCTCTAGCACTGAGCTACAGCCCTAGTCTGGGGTTTAAGGCTCCTTTACATATGTTGGCTACATGTGCTTTGTTAGATATGTGACTGCTCTTCAATAGTCTCTCCTAGTAATATACTGGACTCTTTGCTTTCTTTTTTTAAATTAACATTTGTCTGTTTATTTATTGTGTGTGTATGTGTGTGAGAGAGAGGGGGAGGGGGAGAGAGAGACAGCACATGAGCATGTGTGTGGGGTGCCAAAAACAGCTTGAATACACAGCTGCCATGACAGGCTTAGAAGCCCAGACACAGCTTCTAGCAGGCAACACTGGACCCAGGAAAGCCATAAGCTGACTCCACCCAGGAAGGGCCTACATCTTAGGGGAAATACCTGACATTCCAAACATTCCCTATACCCCTAGACAAATGTCAGCCAATCAGGGTCCTGAACCCTGGAAATCCCCTCACCCCAACCTCTGCTATGATAAAAACCCCACTCTGCCTGGGCTCAGGGCTCTCTGTTTTCACCATTGAGTAGGATAGGGAATCCAAGCTCCAAGCCTGAAAATAAAGACTCTATGCTTTTACATATGGGATTTGATCTCTGTGGTGGTCTTTTGGGGGTCCCTGTGATCTGGGTACAACATTTGTGGGCTTGTCTGGGATCCCACAAGCCCATCAGGAGGGACCACCATGTTTAGAGCCTGAAACCAGCTGATAAATGTCCTATATGTCTATCTGTCTGTGTTTAGTTTCATGTGTGCCTGAGTCAGTGATCATGATATGGAATGGTTAAGGACAGATGCACCAGAGGATAATGATCACAAGGGTCTAGAACCCTGGTAGTGGGGAAAAGAACCCCACATCTGTTTGATTGAGGACAGAGAGCCTCAGTTCTGGATTTGTATAGATGATGCAGGCCACTACCATGGGATGCCAGTGTCTTCCTTTTGGGTTTGTCTCCAGGCTCCAGGAGAGCTGTTTTGTTGTCTTGTGTGTTGTGATTTTGCTCTTTTCCTGACTTACAAAAACTGTAGACTCTTAGTTTAAGATTTTTGAGTTGGTCAGCTGACACTTTTTCCCTGGGAAAATTGTTTGCCTTTCTGTTGGAAGTCCTGCCTATGTGAATGTGTGAATGTGTAAGAAATGTGGCCACAAGTATGCATGGGTTTGTTTTGTTTTGTTGTTGTTTGTATGTGTGTTTTATACCTGGGCTTGTGTGTGCATTGACTCCTGATTGAAACTGTACATGGACAGCTTTGGGGCCAGATGCCCAGCAGAAGAGACAGAGGGTCCTGTTGGTTGAACTGGGACAGACTAAAAGTACTCTTACCCCCACTGCTTCCTTGTTCTCTGACCTGGAGCACATGCAGCAGCGGGTGGGGGAGCACATTGTTGTGGTGCTACATGCCAGGTGCATGGTGGCCAGGGCAGGGACTCCAGTCACAGCAAGGAGTGGCCTATAGGAGTGCCCCTCAGAGGGCCTGGTCAGGGCATGGAGTCTTCATGTTGGTACAGTGTTGATGCAAATTTAGAGTTATCTTTTATTGTATATGCATGTATTTCTGTCTTATTTAAAATTGCTATACAGTATATTCTAGACTACTGAGGGGAACCACAAGGAAAACTTTGGTAAGAGTTTCTGTGTTTAAAAATTGAGAGAGAAAGCAGGAGACTAGAATAATAAAGAGAAGGAAAGGAAAAGAAACATTTGTCTGAAGTAAATGTCTGAGGAATCAAAGAAACAGACCAAAGGTACATGGAAGGTTGTAGAAGGCCAGAGGGGATGTGAACTATGTTGTGGTTTCTCATACCTGCAAATACTGAATTCGAAAGTTAATTCTGGTTGGTTTTCATATTAAAAATAGCTGATAATTCTTCACTTCAAAACATTTATGTTAAAAATAGAGATATATACATGTATATGTATGTGGACACATATGTGACTTAGATCTAACTGTGCATATATGTGCAAGTAATTATTATTTAGAAAAACATGTTTTAAACAGCAACCATGTGGCTTTCCTCCATCTTGGCTGGTGACCTCATGGGCAGCCACGTGACTGGCAACCATCTTTTACTAAGCTTATAAAGATCTATTCAGGTTAACAAAAGCTAACAGAGATTTATATTTCAAGTACTTATGCCAATACTTGTCTTTGCCAAGTATTC
Source organism: Onychomys torridus (assembly GCF_903995425.1). NCBI lineage: Eukaryota > Metazoa > Chordata > Mammalia > Rodentia > Cricetidae > Onychomys > Onychomys torridus. The sequence continues at coordinate 115,170,093 of NC_050446.1, forward strand.
AACAGCAAGCTTCTAGAGAATTTAAATAGATGGCTACATGTGTTTAACAAATAAGATATTTGATAAATATTAAAGCTGCACCTAAATGCTTTTACACACAAGAATGTACCTTGCTCTGTCAGTGAAAGTTTGTAATTTAAGAGTCACCTAGATGATAGTCACCAGAAATTGAGATATTCATTTATTGTGATGTAACAAGACAATGACCTAGTCAAAGGGCTTGGAATAGCTTCTGACTCCATGAGTCTCGACCCTTTGGAGGTTAAAAAACCTTTTTACAGGGGTAGCCTAGGGCCACCTGTATGCCAGGTGTCTGCACTGAGATTCATGACAAAAAAACTGCAGTTATGAAATAGCATTGGGAAAGTTGAGAACCAGTCACTTGGAAAATGTTTCTCCTTACTCAAGGTCTAGTCAGGCTTAAGAATGTATGTCTAGCCTCTTTGTCATTGCTAAATTTGTTAAGCTTAAGCTCTCTGGATAAACTGAGTCATATAAATGTTTATATTGATACTAAAAGGAACTTAGGGCCCTTCCATTAACATATTTTGTTTTGGTTTTTTTACTGAACCTGTATTTGATACTAGAAGAGCTTCAATTCAAAAATCATTGTTTTAAGGCTACTTATTGTAGACTGTTAGAGAACACAAGTAAACAGTCAGCCATCTTATAAATAACCAAGTTCTTTAATTGTAGTTATCCTAAGTACTGATGTAATTAATTACAGGGATAAGCTTTACTTAGTCCCTTGCATATGTTTTCAAGGTTAAGCTTAAAACGAGTAACTAGAAACAAAGTTTATATATTCAGATATGCCTGGACAGCCCTCATACTTCAGAGGTCTGAAGAAAATGGCATTTAAAATGTTGATCTAAAAGCTTATTATATCAGACAGACCCCCAGATCCTAGCAGTGACCGAAGGTCTCCAAAGAAGATCATATATGGGGCACCACAATGTCTCCACCTGGATTATGGCAATGCTGACCACAGGGCAAGATGCCCTAATGCAACACCTAGCACCAGGACCCAGCCCAGACTGTGGACAAGCAGCAGGACACTGGAATATTGATTGCACCTCTTTTGCCTCGACAAAGTAAGATCAGTCATTCCCATGTCCCTTTTCTACAGGAAAAACTCTCCTTATGTGCCTGATGGCCAAAAAAGATTGATGCTGTTCTGATACTTGTGCCTCCAATGCCATAGAGACCTGGGTATGGACCGGTCCCTGCCACTTATAGAATTGGAAGCTGCTTAGTCTGCACTCAAATTTATTCTTCTCAGATCTCTGATAATATTGATGAGTAGGCTAGCTATAACTTTTTCAGTTGGCATCAGACAACCAGATCCTTCTGCAAGACTATAGCCAGCTTGTTAGCACATTTTTAAGAAAATGTTCTAAGATATAAAAGTTTAAATAAGTTATAAAGGTCTAAATATGGGTCTAAAAAAGGTCTGAAGATATGAAAATCTATGCAAGTTTTGAGGGTTAAGAATGTTTTAGGGTATATAAAGGTCTGAGGATATGAAAGCTTATAAGATTTGAGGATCTCAAAAAATGATTTAAGATATAAACACAAGTTATAAAGCTATAAATAAATGACTTAGATTATAAAAAAAATGTTTCAGATTGCTTTTCCCTTCTATGATATAAAAATCCAGAGCTTAAAATTTGATAGGGTTCTGATAAGCTGGTAGAGCAATGACTACCTACTGTTCAGTCACAAACTCAACATTTAGATTTGGTTGTCATCTAAATATAAACTTAGAAGTGCTTCTCATCAGGCCAAAAACAATCTCTGTTCAATTTATACCTGGCTCTCTGGACAGAAAGAAAATGCATATGCTTTTAACCCAAATCTGTAGTTCTTGCTAGGACTCAAAGGTATGAGTCCACTTCTGCTGTTTTACAGATACCCATTGTTAGTTATTTAAGTGGCGCTAGGAACATGTCCCGAACATGACAAGACCACAGAAGAGTTTTATTAAAGAGGATAGAGGTGACAGGCCTGTGTGAAACACACGTGGTGGGAGAGAGAGAGAAAGAGAGACTCATGCAAGATGGCACCGGCTTTTTAAAGGAACTCCTGTGGGTACTCCACGCATGCGCGTAGATTACATGGCTGGGCGCGCGCTTTACGCAACCACGTAAAGCCACAGAGTCCTGGTCCCACGAGATGTCTGACCCGGAGATGGCTATTCTGAACCGGAAATAGTTAGGCGGTCCGCTGGGCAAGCCCAACCGTATGGACATGTAATTATCTATCACCCATCACCTGCTTTGTCTACGATACGGAATTCAATGCAGATTGGTACTTTTACATCATTTTACAAGATAATTCATATAGGTCTCAGAGGATTAAAAGAATTATAAAACTTGGACCCACTTCACAGAGGTCGGAAGGACCCCTGATAAATACAGCTTAAATTTTCCCCATTTGTCTATTCCTAAGGGTGGCATTTTTCTCTCTCCTGGTCTTGGGACTCCTCCCTTTCCCAATTACTAGAACTATTGGCCTAAAAGTTCCAAGTAAGTTCATACATTTTTAACTTCTGTTTGTAGTTTAAATTTGTCTCAACAGGTTTCCACTTGGCTGACGATGACACATGCAAGCTTCAGTTGCTAACTAGACTGCTCCAAACAACCACAAGCTCTGGACTTGCCAGGGCCTTAAGAATGGCAATAGATATAGATATCACTGCCCTAGAAAAATTGATCAGCTGATGATTCTCAGGTCCCAATACCCTTAAACCCCTGGGAAGATAGTACTCATGATTGTCATTTGTATTTGCTGAGACTGTAGGGGAACCCAAAACAGCTTAGAAGCCCAGACACAGCTTCCGGCAGGCAACACCTGGACCCAGGGAAAACCATAAGCTGACCCCACCCAGGGAGGCCAGTCTCTAAGGGGAAATACCTGACATTCCAAAGTGATCTGCATCTAAGAGGAAATACCTGACATTCCAAACATTCCCTACACCCCTAGACAAATGTTAGCCAATCAGGGTCCTGAACCCTGGAAACCCCCTCACCCCAACCTCTGCTATGATAAAAAAAAAACCCACCCTGCCCTGGCTCGGGGCTCTCTGTTCTGTTGCATTGGACAGGGAGTCTGAGCTCCAAGCTTGAAAATAAAGACTCTTTGCTTTCACATATGGGATTTAGTCTCCATGGTGGTCTTTTGGGGATCTCCCATGATCTGGGCATAACAATTGCAAGAGTTCAAACACGCTATGGCATGCATGTGGAGATCAGAGGACAATGTGTGGGCATCAGGTGTCTCCTTTTGCTGTGTAGGTTCCAGGGATTGAACTCAGGTTGTCAGGCTTGGCAGCAAACCCCTTCCCCCACTGAGCCCTCTTGTCAACCCCAGACTGAATTCTCCATTATTTCTCTAGGGTCTTTCACAGAGAGAAGCGTTCCTCAAGTTAGTTTTGCCTGTTTTTGTCATTTACTGATCTATCAGTGGTGTTTGTGGACTGGAATCACATCTAAAACCCTTTTTTCTTAACCTAGGGTCATAGGGATTCCCCTGTTCTTTGCTCAGCCTGTTTTCAGTTCCTCACAAATCTATACCACTTTTAAAGTCATCAGAAAATGGCCGTATCATTTCAGCGTTGCTGTCTGCTACTATCATTTCTGGTGAGTTCTGAGTTTCCAGGTACTTGTGCACCCAGGGGCTAGAGATTTCATCCTGGATGTTTCCCATTATGCAGTGAGACTCCATTTGGTTTGGGTCTTGCCTGGAAGTGTCACAGGGTCGCAAGAAGGTCCCCTTGTCCAGAACCAGGGGGTTCTCCATGCTCACCCTAGAATTAGTATTGTCTATCCATCTGATAAGTTTGGGCATCAGGGCCAGCTTGATCAAAGTTTCTATATCTTTATTTTTTCTTTTTTGATCTTGATGTGCTCATCTCCTTGTCCTCAGCCCAGCTTTCCAAGGTGACTCGAGAGCTTTGAAGCTCAAAAATCAGATTCTTCAAGAAAGAGATTTCCAAGGAAAAGATGTTCTTTGGTTGGGCCACTCTGGGCACGTAATGTTGTGGGCTGGATGGATTAAGCCTGCATTTGCTGATCTCATTATGTGGCAAAGGGCATAGAATAACTCCAATATCTTAGACCAACTGGGACGGCTGTCTCCAGGAGTGGGTCAGTTTTCATGAGCTTTGAAGGCTACTAAGGGGATGCTGAGTGTCCCCAGAGTGTGGTGGGAAAATCAGAGGCTGAATAGACAAATAGACTCTTCCCAAACTAGAGAGCTCACTCTTTCCAACCCTGAGAACTGAGTTTGCAGAATGTTCACAGTATACACCATTTAGTAGACACTCGGTAAAAAATTATTTTGTAGTGAGGTTGAGTTAAGAGTGATTAGAAGGGTGAACATCCGTAATGACAGTTAAGTCGGCTTCACAGCACTCCATCACAGTGGTAGACACTCTCACTGAGACAGATGTTTTGCTGTAGTTGTCTCTATGAAGAACTGTCAAAATATTTTGCAGTTAGGTGATGATTTGGTATCTATTAAAATGCTATCCCCCGAAGTCTCTTCCCGGCACACACACAGCATCCAGGGCAAGGCACACCAATGTCAAAACATTCATTTTACAGCATCTTATCTCAGTTCCCAGGCTAAGCAAGTGCTGTCAGAAAATGACATGTCACAAAGCTCAAAACACGGACAGTTCTTAGGAAGGGAACTGATGGTCGAGTTGATACAGAAGCCCCAGGTGGTTCCACTATCAAATGCTGTAGAATTCTGAAAAGGGTTGAGCCTTCAAAACTCCTGGTCAAGGTGGGATCTGAACAGAGTCCTGAGGACCAGGAAGCTGATCCTGGAAGCCAGGTCACTGTTCTGGTGGAGAACAGGGACCCCAAGCTAAGCTGTGGGGTCCAGCAAAGGTGGGGCTATTATATCTAAGGCCCCTAGCACACTCAAAATTTGGATGGTTCACAGGGATGCCTATATCCCCACCCCACCCCTTCCCAGCACTCTGTCATCCTCTTGGCTATGACTTATTATTTACTTTAAAAAGAATTGAAAAGCTAAATCATCCAGGGAAGAAGATGCCTGGAGAAAAGCTGGTACCAGCTTCCAGGGACCTACAAGCATGCTGATCCCCCAGCAAGGCTTTGCTATTCCACATGAAGGGTGTTGCCAACCAAGGAGCCCACTACAGACTCCCTGCTTGGGGGCTGGTCATGGGACACCTCACCCAGCCCCACCCTCTCACCCCACCCCCACTCCCGCCCAGTTTAGCACCTGTTAGGATTAGGTACCAGAAGCAGAACTGGCTCTCTTCCTGTTGCGCTTTAAGATCCTTGCCATGGGAAGCCTCGTGGGGGAGGGGGCTACACTTTAGACCGGGCTGCACAACTTCAGCAGGGAGCAGATGGAGGGATCACCTCCTCCCAGGACAAAGGCCTGGGTGGCAGGCACCAAAGGACTTTTGTATCTCCAGTGCAAAGGTATGAGAAAGGGAAATAATTTTTTTTAGGCAAATGATGGAATTTACCCATAATCTCAGCATGTGGAAGGCTGAGGCAGGAGGATTGTCAGTTTGAAACCCTGTTTTACAAAAAACCAACAACAGGAAGCCGGGAGGATGGCTCAAGGGGTAAAGTGCTTGCCACACAGCGTGAAGCCTTGTTGGGATCCCCAGCACCCATGTAAAAGCCATGCATGGTGGCACATTCCTGTGGCCCTGTGGCCCGGTGAGTGAAGACAGAGACTCTGCTCAACCAGCTGAGCTGAAATGTGTGAGCCCCACATCCAATGGCAGACTATTGTGTCTGATCTCTGAAGCCCCAGCAGGTGCCCTGCTCATTGCAGCCAGCAGACCAGGCCTTGTTATTGTCCCTCTGTCCATCACCTGGGTTGCCTTTGGCTACAGGCTCTCTGCTCCAAAGATTTTCTCTGAGAACATGTAGCTATCTGCTGTTAACTTTTTGTTCAAACAACACTGGTTTCCATGGTGAGGCATTGCATCCTAAGGGCAGAGTGAGGGGTTAGACAAATACCAACTCAATACCTCACAGATTCTTCTTCTCCCGAGGGATTCTGGGAAGTAAGCATGCAGCCTCCTTAACAAATCAGGCTTGGTCTTGCCTCGGGGCCTTTGCATTGGTTGCACTTTTAAAATGCAGCTTAAGTCCAGCATGTACCTCCCTCTCTGTGGCTACCTCCTCTGGGTAGCCTTCCCTGGTCGTGTCAGAATGATGAATCCCTCTTCCATTATTCTGTGAGCTTTCCAGTCCTCACTGTCACCCAGTCCAGCATGAGTGAGGCCCTGGGTTCCACCCCATCACTGGAAGTAGAAAAAGAAAACCCAGGCCAAAATGGCCTCCCTGGACTCTGTGGAGGAGAAACTGAAACCACAGTTGCCTGCCGGCTGTGGCCAGCCCAGCACACTGGTTGGCAGTGGTTGAGAATGCTCCCAGGCAGGACAGATCAGGTAGGCTCTGCAGATTCTATGCTCAGCTGCAGCTGTGGGCGGGTTCAGACTGACTTTTCCCACATGCAACCTGGGCCCCCAGAAAGTGACGGGCAGCTACCAGGACACACACTTTCTCAAGGCCAAGCCCAGGGCCAAGAGCCAGCCAAACCATAAGTGCACATTTTATGCCCCTTCCCTGCCACTGCCACTCACGCCCACTGGTCACAGCAATCATCTAAGCAGGCTAAATGAGACACACTTCCTGTGTGTGGTGGTTTGAAGGAAAAACGTCCCACTAGGCTCATATGTGCAAACACTTGTTCCCCGGCAGGTGGCACTGTTTGGGGAGGTTATGGAACCTTTAAGAAGAGGAGCCTTGCTGTAGGAAGTGCATCACTGAAGGCGGTGGGTTTAGAGTTTATAGCCTGTTTTATCTCCAGCTTGTTCTCTTGGGTTTGTGTTTGCAGTTGCAGATCTCTCTTGGCCCAGCTCAGGCCACCTGCAGCTGTGCCTCCCCCACTGTGGACTCTCCTTCTGGAATCATAAGCCAAAATAAACGTTTGTCTGTAAGTCACTTTGAGTCATAATGATTTATCACAGCAACAGAAAGTAACTAATACACCCTACAAAGCGGGGAAAGAGTGTTTTAGCTGATGGTTATCTATCCACCAAACGAAACATGTCCCTAAACAATGACCTAGAGTGGTTGAATACAACCCTGAGCTAAAACTTGTCTGTCTTATTGGTTCTGTGTGACTTCATTTGCTGAATGCCAGAAGCTGACATTCTGAGTGACAAGCCGCAGTGGCAGCTGGTGCACACACCTCCCATGGCCATCTGTCAGGGACCCTGAATCTCAGTGGCACCAGCCCCCCTAGTAAATTGACCTGAAGGCCTCTACCCAACTCAGGGATGTGGTTGGGAGCATCACTCCCTCAGCAGGTGGATCTGCTCACATTTTAGCTCCGATTTCCACTGTAAACTGCAGCTGCTGTCGCTGCCTGGGGACCCTTATCTTTTTACGTGTTACTATAGATCAGTTGCCCGCTACTGTAATAAAGAACCCTCCATGGGCTCTCTGGAATGTCTAAATAAGTGCCACAGAGAGCCTGGTGGGTCAAGAAACCAGACAAGCTGCCCTTTGGGGTGAGGTGTGAGGCTCAGGTAGGTGGCTCTAGCTCCCAGCTTTTTAATGTCAAGCATACATTTAGTCCCCTATGGAGAGGTAAAGGGGGTGTAACTGGGAAGTGGTGGACACACCAGGAGGCATTAGGCTCACCACAGCAGTAAGCATTGGTGGAAAAGCACCCACTGGCTTTTTTTAATTGATAATAATTAAATAACAATGCTTACTTCATTCCCAACAGTGTCTTCGCGGTCACATGGTGATGGGGTAGGCCATAGATAGTCAGGCATTAGAGCAGTTTACATCCAGTGGGAACAGTGAGAGCCAGGGGATACACTGACACTATAAAAGGGTCACAGACACCCACAGCTCAAAAAAAAAAAAAGTCAATCTCAGCCCCTCGGTTGAAATGTGTCATGTTTCTTGCTTTCTCCTCTGTGAGTTTCAGTTTCCACTGTCGGGATGTGGGAACTGCTTGGTCAGGATAGTAACATCAATAGAAGCTCACTCAAACTGCGTACTGAGAAAGAATGTAGCAGGAAATGTAATAAAGATATGGATGGGCTAAAGAAAGGCACAAGGGTACCATAGCCCCTGGGACTAGTGGAGCTGTGGCGGCCGGTTTTATTATCACCTGTGGCCACACATCTGACAGGAGCAGCTTAAAGGGGAGAGGGTTTGTTTTAGCTATGGTTTCAAAGGGTTCAGATCATGATTGTTGGCTCTGCATGTTTGGGCAGGACATCATGGCAGTGGCCCCGTGTGGCAGAGGACCTCCTTTACATCATGGTGGACAGGAAGTAGAAACAGAAGAACAGGAAGGGGCCAGGAATAAGATAAAACACAGACCCACCCCACTCTCCTACTTCCTCCAGCTCAGCCTCGTCTCTTAAAGTTTCCAAAATTTGCCGGAGCTGTGATGGCACACACCTTAATCCCAGCACTCTAGAGGCAGAGGCAGGTGGATCTCTGTTCAAGTTCAAGGCCAGCTTGGTCTACAGAGTAAGTTCCAGGACAGCCAGAGCTACACAGAGAAATCCTATGTTGAAACAAACAAAAGTTTTCAAAACCTCCCAACATTGCACCCACAGCTGGGGCTCAAGCATCTGGCCCCTGTGTTTATGGGGATATCTCATATTTCAATTCTAACAGGATCAAGGGAGGGAGAAGTCTTTCAAATATGGAAAGAGAGAGAGAGGTTGTGTAGAATGTGAAGGTGGCCCCCTCCTGAGAGAGAAGAAGCTACCCCGAGTCACTAACAGGTGTAGCAGCCCTGGAAACAGGTGCCAACGCTTACTGGTCTTTCCTCACTGTCACCTGTGTAGGCACTCACCCTCCTAACTGGAAACTGTAGGGGGAAAGTGCCCAGTGATGTGGGTCACAGCCAGTCTCCAAGGCTGGAGGAGGGTGCCCCACAAAAGAGACCAATTAGCTGGACTCTTACAGCCATCTCTTCTAGGGAAACCCTCCAGGGAAAGACGTACTCTGAAATATTGGCCTTGGAGCCTAGACATCACTGATACTCCAGTACCATATCTAGGCACTACCATGATTGAGTCAGCTTTCAATTCCACGGAAACGAAAAAAGTCCCTCATTTAAAAATCAGCCCACAGATTATAAAAAAATATTTTGTGAGGGTCTTGTGAGGTGGGTCAGCAGGTGAGAGCAATTGCTACACAAGCATGAGGCTCTGAGTTCAAATCTCCACCAACCACAGAAAGAGTCTAGTACGGCCACACACGATCATGCCCATAACCTGGCACTGCAGCAGGGGTGGAGACAGGAGGATGGCTGGGGCTTGAGACGACAGCCTCACTTCATGTTCAGTGACTTCATCTCACTGGAATAAGATTGTAAGTGATAGAGTAAAACACCTAGTGTCTTCCTTTGGCCACTCAAGACCTGCACACACATGTGTGGGTGTACCACACAAACACTCGAATACAGAAACACGCACAATGCATTATTATGATAACTTACAGTGTAAGTTTGGCACGCAACTTAAAAGGAGTCTGTACAACTAACTGGTGACATTCAGCACCAGCCCACCGTTTTCACTGTTTATGAGGAAAGACTCTGAGCATCAGTGCCAAAGAAACCAGGACACTGAGTGCAGCCGACAAAATGTCTGTATCCTTCAAATGACAAGCAATGACCATTTCTCAACAGTCACTGTAAACACAGCTTCTGCCATGAGAGACAGACATATTCCAAAGAAACTTCATCTTTTATGATTCATTTTTGTCATGAGGTATAACTTATTTACATTCTCATTGATTGTGTTCTACTAATTTAAAATGATTTCAATGAAGATGAATTATTTTAAAATTTGAAGACCCCAAAAATTTTTAATTTTGTGTGTGTGTGTGTGGTGTGCATGTACATGTATGTGCATGTGCCTGTGGAAGTTAGAGTTGGGTGGTGAGTATCTTCCTCGATTGCTCTTGACTGTATTTATCTTGGCAAGGACTCTTGTTGAACCCAGAGCTCACTGATTAGCTCAGCCAGTCCAGCCAGCTTGTTCCTATGCCCTTCTGTCTCCACCTTCTGAACGCTGGGGTTACAGGTGGTTCACCATGCCCACCCACCATTTACATGGATGCTAGGGATCCAAACTCTGGTCCTCATGCCTGCATATCAAGTGATTTGCCCACCGAACCATCTTCCCAGTCCCTAAATTTTCAAATTCTCCATTTTAGTCTGTGCCCATATGCTTGCTGTGACATAATAGGATGATCACCAAACGCCTTCCAAGAATGAAAAGTGATATTTAAATCATATTCTGCAGATTCAATGGGAAAGAAAGAACAATGACAAATTCCCGACAAAGCAAGGCTCCTACGTGTGTCTTTTCAATAAACTGATGCTTATGAGCCTCAGCCACAATGATACTGGGCTCGATTGTACAAGCTTCAAAAGCTATTTTAAATTTTTCTCTTAAATATCAATATTTATAACATGCCAAATATATCCATTTGTTCATTTCATATAAATATTCTAGATGTCTATATATAACAAGGAGTTATATCCAAATATGCATTAAACTTGTGATAAATATTCAGAGGACAGTCACATGACTCCTAATCCTGGAGGACATGATGCTGTGTGCAGCGCATCTGGCAGAATTCAGCAGGAGTCAAGTTGGTCAGCAAGCACCTTGCCTTGTCTGCCCATGGGCTGCCGAGAAAACAGAAGGAAGTAACAAAGTCTCCCAGAGTCAAGGAACCATTCCTCCAGTGTCAAATGGCAGGGTGACCTCATGCCTTCAGAGATGATGACTACTGGGCCTTGAGGCAAGTCGAAGGGCTTGGAAGTGTGGAGAAAAGGATGCCTAGAGACTTAGAAAGAGGCAACGTGGGGCTGGGGTCCCCTTCCCTGCCGTCAGATGAGCCTGCTTCTGTGGAGGATTGTGATCTGACAGGATAAACCCACCCACCCTCCCTCCCTCCCTCCCTCCTTCCCTCTCTCCTCCCTCCCTCCCCCTCCCTCTCTCCTTCCTTCCCTCCCTCCCTCCCTCCCCCCCTCTCTCCTTCCTTCCCTCCCTCCCTCCCTCCCTCCTCCCTTCCTCCCCCTCCCTCTCTCCTTCCTTCCCTTCCTCCACCTCTCTCCCCCCTTCCCTCTCTCCCCCCTTCCCTCCCTCCCTCCCTCCCTCCCTCCTCCCTCCCTCCCCCTCCCTCTCTCCTTCCTTCCCTTCCTCCACCTCTCTCCCCCTTCCCTCTCTCCCTCCCTCCCTTCCTCCCTCCCTCCCTTCCTCCCTCCCTCCCTCCCTCCCTCCCTTCCTTCCTTTCTTCCACTGCTTCTGTTAGGTGTTTTGCCACAGTGAGACGGTAATGAATACTCTGTGTGCAGGTGTCTCAGACCCATGCCTGAAACAGCACAGCAGCCACACAGAAAGGGTAGAGGACCAGTCCTGTGTGCTGAGTAGTGTTTCAGGCATGGGTCTGAGACACTTACACAGTCTGCCATGGAGGTAAAGGCGTGGTGGCCGGAGGGGAGGCGGCCACTCACGTTGGGTCCCCAGCCTGTGCTGGCTGTCTCCTTTCTGTTCAGACTCAGCTCATGGGATGGTGTCACCTACATTCAAGGTGCGTCCTCCATCTCCTCAGTTAAACCTATTTGGGAAAGCCCTTACTGACACACCCAGTGTGGTGGACCAGCCCCCACATTGATTTACACCAGGGACTCTTGAGGAATGAGGGATAAGATACTTAGTTAGAAATAAAGAGAGGAGAAAAACAGAGAAAACACAGGATAGACTCAGTGGGCCTGGATCCTTATGCAACTTTATTCCAAAGGGCTATTTATAACAATGCCAAGGGGTGGAGCAAAAGACCTCCCCCTTGCTCAATACAGCCAAGTATAGACCCATACAAACACCTGCACTCAGGCCTGTGGTCAATCAGCCTCTTATGCAGTCCTGCTGGGTACAGCCACTGGGAAACCTAGTGGGCTCCAACAACCCAGTGCTGTGTCTCCTAGGTGATTCTAAGTCCAGTCAAGCTGAACATCGAGGTTAACCGTCAGCGTCTAGCACCCAACACTCATTCTGGGCCACTGTCCCTTACTGCTCCTGTGCCTCTGGGTGATAGCCATGCAGTCGCTTCTTTATGTCCCTCTGCAAAGGGCTGTTGTGTGCTGTCATTTCAAGAGACATATAGTGACAGTTTGGCTAATGATGGCTAGAATGTACAGCAGTGGTCTTGGAAGACTATCGTGGAGCTGAAAGGTCCCTACTACCCATGACACTGCAGCTGTGTGATGTCACAATGCAGTATTCTGCTCAGACATCTGATGTGTGAACAGCCCTGTCACCCTACCAGCCACTCACAAAGGGGTAGCACACGGATTACACACTGCATGATCTTGCTGAGGATGCTGAACAACCGTACCACTGGTTTATAAATGTCCTTAGGGGCTGGAGAGGCGGCTCAATGGCTAAGAGCACCTGCTGCTCTTGCAGAGGACTCTAGTTCCCAGCACCCTCAGGGGGACCTCAAACCATTTCTAACTTCAGCTTCAAGGGATCCAACGTCTTCTTCTGGGATCCACAGGCACACACATGCACGCATGCACACACATGCACGCATGCACACGCACATGTACATGCACAGCAAAGAAAATAAATTTTAAAAATCAAAGAATTTTACTTAATTGCTGTTATCACAATTTACCTCCTTCCCCAAAGTCAGCACCTCTCCCAGTCTGTGCTGTACCCCAGCCCACAGTCCCTGGAGCTTATAATCAGAATGGGCCCCAGAACTAGCCACACCCTTGGGAAGATCTCTAGCCTAGAGGTTTCTAACCCACTGCCATGAGGTTTGAGATTTTCTTTTGCTCCAGTTTCCTCAATGCTACATGAAAGACATTTGTGTAATAGAGATGTTGTAAGACGAATTGCTAAACTGTCTTATCAATTAAAAACAAAAACAAAAACCCAGAGCCCAATATTGAGGTGAAAGCCAAGAGACCAGAGGAACAGAACAAGCCACAGCCACAAGTTCTTACCCTAGGAAATCCTCAGCCCAAAGAGAGGGCTAATTCCTCTATACCCACTCCTATGTTTAATATAGTGGCTTTTTCCTCTGATCTTCAAATAACCTTTATTGGGGTGCACAAATAAAATATCACCACAAGACGTGGCTGGTCTGTAGTTAGAACAGCCTCTCTGTGGACATGAAAAGCCCAGCCCCTTCCACTTTGTGGCTCTCACCTGCTCAGAAACAGGCTTCTCACAATGCCTGAAGACATCCGCTGTGAATTAGAACCCTCAGCCTGCACCCAGCCAGCAGCAAGGGACAGTGGTCTCCTCATGGTAATGCTCCCTCCATGGGATACCACTCAGAACTCCAATACAGCACCAAGGCTTATCCATGAACTGGAACACAGTGGCTACACCTCCCAGCAAACCTGGGCAGGAACTATAACATGCACTCTGCACACCTTGCTGAGCGACATCCCTACCACAAAAGGATGATGCAGATACTAGGGATGGGGTCATGCCAGTGTGCTGCTGGGTGTCCACACAACCTTCCCACCTTGGCTTGGTGCACCTTTTCCTCTTGTCCCATTTCTCGAGGGACTTGGCACCCAGGGCTCACTCTCCCCATCTGTGATGAGCCCTTTCTATTCCCAGGAAGTGTTCATCTCCATGGCTACTAAACCTAGTACTGAACAGCTCCAGGGACTGACTTGAGCATCTCTGACATGCCGTGTTTTGAATTTGTGAAGAACATGTCCCAGATTGGCCCTTTCATTGATTTACAACCCTGTGCTCTTCTTCTGAGGGGAAAAAAAAGTGTTCCACTCCGTTGGTCTGTCAGCTGTCACCAGGAGGTGAGTGGGAGGGGCCATGCCCGGCAGACACTAGGGTGTTGGTTGCAAAGCTTCCACCAGCTGTTCAGGCCTGGCCAGGAGTGCCTGGGCATGTAAGGTCTGAGCCCACATCTGCTAGGTGCTTGCAGGGAGGGCACCCAACAAATGGTGTTAGAAATTTGCTGGTGGGAACAGTAATTCTGAGTGGTTGGGGCCTATGCAGCCTGGGATAATGTGGTGTGTGTAAAGGAACCATGAACTGGAGCAGAAAACAAAAGAAATTCCACATTTAAAAGAAAAAATCACACACACACACACACACACACACACACACACACACACACACACACACAGTAGAGCTGGAGAAATGGCTGGGCATTTAAGAACATCACTGCTCTTGCAGAGGGCACAGGCTGGGTTCTCAGCATCAAAGTCAAGCAATTCACAACTGTCTAACTGCAGCTGCAGGGATCCTCTTCTGGAATGGTATCCATGGGCAATGGTGTGTATACATACATACATACACACACACACACACACACACACACACACACACACACACCCACACACTTTTTTTTTCTTTAGGAAATTACTAAAAATTAGTAAGCATTGGAATTAAGTATTCAAGCTGGTTTGAACTTTGCTCTTGGAGCCTGAATTGGAAAATCCAATGTACTGAACAGCTAAAGTACTCCATTCAAGACAGTACATGGGAAGCCAGCTGTAGCAGAGCATCCAGCTATGGAGCAGTGGAGACTGTAGTTAGAAATTTTCCTGTGTCCTGCCCAGTCCTGCAGCCGCTCAGACCCAAGTAAACACATTGAGGCTTATATCAATTACGAATTGCATGGCCATGGCCTGTGGCTCAATTTTCTTCCTTGCTTGCTCTTATAACTAAACTCAGCCCATTTCTAGTAATCTGTATGTCTCCACGTGTTCTGTGGGTTTACCTGTGTGCCATTACGTGCTGCTCCCTGGACGGCAGGATGGTGTCTCTCTGCCTCTCCTTTCTCTTCCTCCTATCTCTCCTGGATTTTCCTGCCTGGCTCCATCCTGCCCTGCCACAGGCCAATGCAACTTTATTTATCAACCAATCAGAGCAACACATATTCACAGCATACAGAAAGACATCCCACAGCAGGAGACAAAGGAGTTCATCCTCAGGCCAGCCTGAGCTACATGATACTATTGGGGGTGCGGAGTGGAAAAGCCATGCTGTGCCCCACTGCTGTATCCACAGTGTTGTTTATCCCTATCACTTCGTTAAAGGGAAATACAAACTTGATGAAGAGGCTAGTTATTCACAAGAAGGGGCCAGGAAATGAGCAAGAAAGTCTCAGACATATCATCCTCCAGGTCTCCCTGGCCGTGTGTACCCTCAGTTCATCAATATTGCGCCTTCTCAAGTAAAACTTTTCCTTCTGAGTTAGAGTGTCACATAGCCCAGGCTGGCCTTGAGCTTGCTGTGTAACTGAAACTGACCCTGAACTCCTGATCCTTCTGCCTCCACCTAGCAAGTCCTAGAGTCCCAGGCTTGCACCACCACACTCCGCTTTCCAAGAGAAACTGCTAACATCCCTCAGGACACTTTCCCTTTCTTTTCCCCTTCTCATCTGTAGTAAATAAACTATTGATTTTGTTTCCAGGGTAATTTAAGAAGCAATAGGGCTCCAGCTGGTAGCAAACAAATTTAAGTGTTACAATTAGTTATTCTGGTCATTGGCATCAGCCTGGTGATAGTTGGAGGAAAGGACTGAGTGTGGGCTGCCTGAGCAGGATGCTGTAGGTGACATTCCAGGATTAGAGACCAACTACCCAAGGATATTGGATGCTGAAAAGACTCTGCTCCCTACTCATGACCAAAGCCCTCCCGTGCTTCTAGAATGCTCTGCTATGTCTCTCAGCCTTTCAGTGTTCCCCTAGACTTCCGATTGCTCTTCTGGTCCATCTCATTGAATTTTGCTCTCAACACACAGACTCGGGATTTCCAGGTACCTCACTGTTCAAGCCTCTGAGCACCCCCCCTGCACCCCACTGTGCATTTCCCATGACATCACAGCACTGAGGGCTAGAGCCAGTCTCTTTTGCTAAGGATGAGAGCTACCCCAGTGCAACCCTCCTCTCTTGTTCCCACAAGGCTGTGCGTGGGAAACCCAAAGGCCCCTGCTTTTCATTTAATCGTGAAGTGGCATTGGGCCAAAAGCAATAACAATGTGACAAACTTTTCATGGTGACTGGCTACGCTGATGAGCTGTGCGTACATGTGCAACTGTGCACGCGTGTGTGAGCGGGGAGCAGAATGGAAGGTTACTGCTTCAGTCAGGTCATGACTGGCATTGGAAAGACAGCATCTGACTGCTTATATTAAACACAATGCAGAACTCATTTTTTATGTTTTTAGGGGTGGCAGACATGATAACTGCTTAACATGGTACTGATCACATCTTATTCTTAGTGCTCTGAGCAAAGTCCCTATTCGGTTTTCATTTAGCAAACAAGGAAAATGAGGCACAATGATATGAAGCCACTTACCCATGAAGTTGTCACATGTGCAGTGCTGAACTTCCTCTGGAGAAGGTGGGTGTGGGCATGTGACTCCCTCTGTCCAGCCCCATGTGGGAGGACCGGAGGAGTGTGACTTTGGGGTTGATACCTTCCATAGCACAGTGTTTTCCCCCAAGTACGTTTCAGATCCGGGGTGAAGGAAGAGCTGCTGCCTCAGGCATGTGTGTGCAGCAATGAGGAAGAAGTTTCCCTTCCTGGACATGGACTCAGATTTGAGCTAACAAACTAAGGCACCAACCCCGGTAAATGAGGCCATTCTGTGTGCTTTGCTGGTAGATGGTGACGTGGCCAAACTTTTATATTTCAAAGACCGGACAGATGGCTCAGTGGTTAAGAACTGCTCTTCCAGAGGTTCCCAGCACCCACATGGCAGCTCACAATCATCTGTAACTTCAGTTCCTGGAGAGCTTTCTTCTGGCCGCCACGGGCAGCAGACCCCTGCACCCACGCAGGCACCCACACATGCATACATGCAGGTACACATACACATTAAAATAAGTAAATAAGATGAGCGGTGGTGGCGCACGCCTTTAATCCCAGCACTTAGGAGGCAGCGCCAGGAGGATCTCTGTGAGTTCAAGGCCAGCCTGGTCTATAGAGCGAGATCCAGGACAACTAAGGGCTGTTACACAGAGAAACTTTTTCTTGGAAAAAAAAAAAGTAAGTAAATACGTCTTTAAAGAAAATCTTAAAAATTAATTATATATCTTGAGGTAGGTCTCACTATGTAGCCTAGACTGGCCTTCTCAAACTTGTGGCAATCCTCCTGCCTCTGCCTCCCAAGTTCTGGGATTACAATTATGTATCACCATACCTGGCTTTGGTTAAATGTTTTTTTAAAGACTGTGTTAGTGTCCATTGCTCTGTTTCTCTAATGTTTACAATCTCTTTAGGGTAAGGTATGAAAACATGCTCCCTTAGGTAGAGACTCTTAATGTAACTTAGCTTGTTTGGTTTTAGCTGGTATTCTTAGAAGCCTCCTCTAGCATGCACTCAGTGCTGGGCAATGTTCCAAATACCTCACAAATGTTAGCCACTTAAGCTGGACACTCACCTTGGGTCAGAGATTGTGAGTGCGGATCTTCCTGCACTGAGTTCGGAAACAGCCATCACTGGCCAGGCAGTGTGTGAGCATCAATGTCTTTAGTGTTCTCACCCCACAGCCCAGAGACCTTGCGAAGCCTGACACATGACAGAGCTTCAGTAAGTTGTTGAATGAATGAACTTTAAGGTCCCATCAGGTACATTATTTCAGAGAACGCCCGTCCCTATGGCAGAGAAAGGGAAAAATCCGAGGAGAGATTTGCAGGCTAGGAAGCCTGGGAGTGGGGAACTGCCACTCTGCCCTCAAAGTCAGTGAAGACAAAGGGGGAAAGGGATCCTGCCTCCTTTATCCAAGAGGACTGCCTTTAGACGTGATCCGGGATTGTCTTGAACTCTTTGGCTCACACACAATACAGCCTAGGGAAAGCCTTGAACGCCCGTCCCAGGGCCCTGCCTGCTGCAAGAAAGGGATTATCCTCTTGGAAGAGCACCCTCAGGGTGGGGCTTCTCAGAACTCAACCCTTACACCACAGAGGTTCCACAGATCACAAAGCTCTCTAGGTGCTCCCTTGAGGGGCAGAGTCTGTTTGCTCTGGACACAGCCTAGTACAGTTCCACGTAGCAAGGGAGGCCTGCCCTGGGGGAGAAGGGATTCCTTCCACACACCCTCCTTCCCTCCCTGCATCCTTCCCTCTCTCCCTTCCTTATATCTCCCCTCCTCCTTCTCTCTCTCCCTCTCCCCTCCTCCTTCTCTCTCTCCCTCTCCCCTCCTCTTTCTTCCCCTCTCTCCCTCTCCCCTCCTCCTTCTCTCTCTCCCTCTCCCCTCCTCTTTCTTCCCCTCTCTCCCTCTCCCCTCCTCCTTCTCTCTCTCCCTCTCCCCTCCTCCTTCTCTCTCTCCCTCTCCCCTCCTCCCTCCCTCTCTCCCTCTCCCCTCCTCCTTCTCTCTCTCCCTCTCCCCTCCTCTTTCTTCCCCTCTCTCCCTCTCCCCTCCTCTTCCTTCCTCCCTCTCTCCCTCTCCCCTCCTCCTTCTTCCCCTCTCTCCCGCTCCCCCCCTCTTCCTCCCTCCCTCTCTCCCTCTCCCCTCCTCTTCCTCCCTCCCTCTCTCCCTCTCCCCTCCTCTTCCTTCCTCCCTCTCTCCCTCTCCCCTCCTCTTTCTTCCTCTCTCTTTGTTTCTTCCTTCCTTTCTCCAAGCATTACAATCTTGTCCTCCTCATGCCTGGCATGGTAGGGCACACTTTTCATCCCAGCACTCAGGAGGCAGAAGCAGGCGGATCTCTGGGAGTGCAAGGCCAGCCTGGGCTACACAGCTAGTTAATTCTAGGACAGCCAAGCCTACACCAAGAAACTCTGTCTCACAAAACCGAAAAGAAAAAAACCTTTTCCTCAATCCATGATGTCCTTGGGGAACAGGACGGAGGTTGTAGGGGCCTATGGCTCCCTCTCAGCCTCTATTAATTAGAAAACAACAGCTAATGTAAGACTCAGAGACACTTTGCTTTATAGATAATCAGATATTAATTCATAAACAAACTCAAGGACTCAGGTGTTTAAGAGTTTCTTGAGGGTCACCTCTTATTGCAACTTCATTAAGAAACTCACAGAGAAGCACAGAACAATCAAAGAGAGGGCGTCAGGCCGGGATTCAGGGCTGCAGCATGCTGAAGCCTTCATTAGCTCGCTCGCTTCCGTGAAAGCTAAGTAGGCTGCGCTCCACTCGGGGACTAATCCATTAGTCACTGCAGCATCTCCGAGGACTGGGATGTCCATTTGAAACCTAATTTGCAGCTGCTTGCTCACTTTAGTGGTTTTAGAAGCGGATTCATCTGCTTCGACCCTACTATATTTGGTTGCTTGACACAAATATTGAGGTTCTCCCCTCCCCTGTCATGAAACTGCGATGTAATATTAACAATTTGCCTCCCTGATAGCAGCTCCATTTGTCAAAGGCTTGGACCCAGGCCCATAGAGAAATGTCACTCTCGGCCAATTGGTGATTTTTTTTTTCAAATATCATGCATATTGATTTCCAGGGAGAAAGGAAGGAAGGAGGAAGAGGAAAGAAGGGGATGGCCAAGAGGTGGGGTGTTCAGACAAGGCCTGGGTAAGGAATGCAGCGTTCATACTCATGAAAATGTCCCTCCCCCTCAAGGATGGACAGAGTCCAGTCGGACAGCAGCTGTGAGGCCCAAGCTGTGACCAGCACTAAGAGAGGCTAGGTGCTCCTGGCCCAGTGTTAGGTATCCAGGCTGCCCTGGGGATGGGGTGCCAGGCCTGGAGGTTGGGGAGCAGCGGAAGTGGTGTTTTTCTGTTGGCTTTGTGGCTGCACATAAATCTACTGATATTTTAATTATCATCTGCAGCCTCATAGCCCTGCAGTCAGTGGCTCATCTGCCACTCAGGCTGTGGCCTGGTGGACCTTCTGATCCCATGGCATCAATATTTGGGCTTAAATTAAGTAACGTTCCATTTATCAATAAGACTTGGGAGCCAAAGGCTGGGTGAAACCATGCTAGCTCAGAGAGGCTGAGAAGCAACTAGCTGACCTTGCTTTTTGGCCGGCCGTACCACAAGAGACATTCCTTCCTTTGTCCCGAAACCAAAAGGCATCTCAAACTCTAACCATTCCCCCTTTCCTTCCTGTGCATCTTCTCTACCCAAATTGCTGGCTTTTGTATGACTAATTCTACTCAGCTAGTCACTGGCTCTGCCCCCCTGATTCAAGGTTAAATCCATTTAACTGTTATTTATTTTATAATCTTAGAGTGTCACAGTGCAATCAAAATATTCAACAACATTCCCCCTTTTGTCCAAATAAAAAGAAAAGGTTCTAACTCTAACACAATAAAACTATATACAATAAGAATAATTATCAGTTAAGAATTACATTTACGCCAGGTGGTGGTGGTGCACGCCTTTAATCCCAGCACTCAGGAGGCAGAGGCAGGTGGATCTCTGTGAGTTCAAAGCCAGTCTGGTCTACAGAGCAAGTTCCAGGAAATCTAGAGCTATTTCATAGAGAAACTCTGTCTCAAAAAACCAAAAACTAAAAAAAAAGCACTGTACAATAACCAGTCCATTCGAATTTGGCAAACTCAGAGATTTTATTATCTATCCTATCTTGGTGAGTCTAAAGTTTTATATCTAGACCATTTTCTATCATAGTTTGTACTACCAACCTAAAATCATCTTCTTAGATAAACAACTTAAGCTCATCTCAACATTATAAACTTTACATCTCTTATATGAGTTTCTTTTCTGAATTTGGTAACAAGGAAAACTGTAAGATTACAACTATCTAGTCTTCAACTCCATCAAAGACCCAAGAAGTATATAACATTACCTAAGTAAACAGGAAATACAGAGCAAACAACTTCTAAAACTATAGAAATGGCAGGGACATCTGTCTGCCTGGACAGTCACCTAAGGCTCCTCTGCAACCTTGGGGCATCCATCTTTGGCTTCAGTTCTAGAATGTCTGACAGACTTTTCTGTGAAGCAGGAATTCTGAAGGACTCTCCTAACTTGTCTTGGCAAAGATCAGCAGTCTCTTTCTTTTGTGTCCTGCTTGTTCAATTTGGACAGCATGTTGTCAGCAGTTAAGGCAAGGGCAGTTTCTGCCCAGTGGTTAGCTTTGCCACAACCAAAGCAAATGCATATGGAGGTTCTTCGATGTCCATCATCCTTTTTTGAAGTACATTGATAATGCCAGGAGCAGACATGTCTCACTGTCGTGAAAAGCCTTAGGTTATAAAAACATCTTAAATACCATATTCTATAGGTCTCTGAAATGTTTGAAGATTGCCTGTATATCTAAAATGTATCCCTGTTTGACCTCAAAAACATACCTAACCTAACATGAGTACAAGTTTATTACAGATGACTAACTACTAACCTGTATTTCTTAGTTATACAGTACATTTTTTAAATGAGCTGCATAGACACAATACCTTGAACAAGAGTAGAAACGTGTATAGTATAGCAAAAATAACCTTAAATTTGTATCAATGTACAAAAATCCATACCAATATAAAATATTTGAGATTAATAGTTGCTTTTTATCCTATCATTCCTATATTCCCCTTTTCCTTTTCAGAAAGAGATCCTTGAATCCAACCTCACTTGCTTAGTTTCTCCCCAACAATGACCAGTGACAATTTGTAACCAACCCCCCTAAATGATGACAAACATCCATAACACACACACACACACACACACACACACACACACACACACACACACACCTGTCGGTGCTTGCTACCTAATTCTTGGTCTGAAATCCTCTCAGATGACAACAATAATAAGTATCCAGCTGCAGCTCCTGCCCCCCAGCATACCCTGCCCCCACCTTCTCTAATAAGTCAGGCTTTAGCTGGGCATCAGGGTACACACCTGTAACACTGCACTTGAGCAGCAGGAGGCAGGAGCAGAAGGGGCCCAAGGCTAGCCTGGGCTGCATAGGGAGTCTGAGGCCAGCCTGGGCTACATTACATTCTGTCTCAACAAGAAAAACAAAAGGTAGTCAGGCTTCGGAAGGAAGATGCCTGGGATTATCTCATGTTCCTTCACCTATGAAATCTTCCCATGAATTCTGGGATGTGGTTTTTCTTACACGTTCATATGTTTCCACGATCACGCGCTTCCACGCTCACCAGTATGGTACTTTTCCTCTTTGAATTGGTGGCATTGGATTGTCTTCTCTACTCTGCTGATTTTTTGTTTGTCTTGTTTTTCCTTTTCTGTTTTGTTGGGGGCAACACACTCCCCTCCCTGCAACACTACATGGCCTGTGGTTTGTCCATTGGTTGTCGGGACTTGAGAAGGAGCTGCCTGTGGCACAGCCCGCTGCCTGCAGGGACCTGGACCTCCTCCAGCTGTTCTAATCAGAACAGTAACTGTCGGGTGCGAGTCTGGACCGGGATCTAAGTGCAACCACAGCTTGGCTGGATGCAATAGACATGTAACATCGAGAGAGAGAGAGAGAGAGAGAGAGAGAGAGAGAGAGAGAGAGAGAGATGTCTTTGTCCCCGCAGAACCTCCAGTCCCAGGACAAGGGTTAAGATGTAATGAGCCAGCTGCCCTCACCAGCCACTGCAGAAACAGGTGGGCCCTGCCTTAGTCAGACTTTCATTTTCTAACTGCTGTATTCCTATTGAGCTTAGGCTGTCAGCACTGTGCCTGGGGCTTCTGTACAGTAGAGTCTGTCCTCAGGGAAGGACAGAATAGAGCTCAGAGGAGGGAGAGAACAAGAGAGTTGAGGCTGGGGGCTGCCCCTCTCTGCTCTGCCTGGGGCTCAGGGAACAGGGTCCACAGTCAGCAGACAGGTTGCTTTCCATGGAGGATGCTTGTGGGGGTAGGTCACTTCCCATGGAGGATGCTTGGTAGTCTCGGGCTGGGCTTGTCAGATAAAGGGTTCTAAAGAATTTAAGTACCAAACACCATTTGCCCTTAGCAGCAAAGGCTCCACTTTCCTTAACCCGGGAAAGGAGCCTCAGGCAGAAACAGAAGATCAAGTGTGTGGAAGGAAGTAAAGATTCACACAACCTGAACCAACAGAAAAGACTTGGTGAAATCCAAGGCTCAACATACGTGTGGAATATTACCTTGGAGCTTCAGGCTTCTAAATGAACCCATAGTGGGCAGATTACATGTGAAAACGTGCATGCCAGAAACCAAGCACACAGACTTAAGGAACCACACCTATTACCCCCCTGAAATGGAGGGGAAATAACCCACCTTAACCACCGCTTCAGCCCCACTTGGCTCTGCCTTCTCCAGTGTGTTGGTGTGGTTTTCAAGCGTGTCCCCGCATGCTTACATAATGGTTGCTTTGGTGGAGTTTGTATGGCGGGCTTCTGTTCTCAACATCTGAACTCTTCTCCCGGAACTATTTTTTAAAAGATCTTCCCTGGAAAACTTTCCCACCCTGGCATGTTATCCTCCTGGGGTCAGATCTGTGTCTTGTAACTACTCCTAGCTGGAAAGGAGGAGGGAAGCCCAGGTAAGATGGAACTGCGGCTGAGCACTGGGTGGCCTGAAGCTTCTCTCCTTGATACCTGGCTCATCACTACAGGACATATCTATGGTCCCTCACATGAAAATTCTAGAAATCAGAGCCACAGTCAGTTACTGGGACAGTCCCCTCATAGAAGTTTTCATCCTTAGGAAGGTCATCTACCACTTTTGACATAGGGTCTCTCATTGGCTCTGAAGGGTCTGGGAATATAGAAATATAAAATTATAAGTTTAAGAGATGAAAACTAGGCTGGGTGGTGGTGGCGCACGCCTTTAATCCCAGCACTCGGGAGGCAGAGGCAGGCAGATCTCTGTGAGTTCGAGGCCAGCCTGGGTTACCAAGTGAGTCCCAGGAAAGGTGCAAAAGCTACACAGAGAAACCCTGTCTTGAAAAACAAAAACAAACAAACAAACAAACAAACAAAAGAGATGAAAACTGACAGTCCTCAGCTCTAAAGGTTAACTGCTAACAAAGGCTTTCTGCTTACAGCAGCTCCTCTGTCAACAGCCAGGGGTTAACTTTTAACCCCTTCCCCCCTGATAGCCAACAACTGCCTGGACCAAAGTTAACTTTTAATAGTTGTTTCTATGTGACTTCTAACATGCATCCCATGCCTTATGGTCCTACATGACTCCTAGCATGCACTCCGTGCCTGATACTATGTAAAAAGGGGGCCAGTAACCGCCTCCACGGCCACAGTCCCAGAATTCCAACATTGGCTGTGGTCTCAGCTAGCTGATAAGCTTTTGTGCCCTGCAGTGTTTTATTTTAATTTTAATTTTTTTATTTTTATTTTTCTGGAATAAAGTTTGCTTCTGGCTTAATAGACTTTGGTGGTCTGTCCCCCATTATTGCATAACCCTGGACCCAATAGCTCATTGGCCTGGAGTTCAAGACTGACTGACCAGTGAGTGTAGATGTAACTGTCTTATTAAATAAGAAACACAGAGCCAATGCAGAGATGAAAGCCCAAGAGGTCAGAGCACTAGCTAAGAGCTAAAAACCTTTTCTTACCCTCACTGCCGCTGCTGTCCTTCCCTCAGAAAGAGACCTACTTCCTGTGTGTCTGTCCTTTTATTGACTTTCTGTTCTGCCTTCTCATTGGGTGTAAACCCAGCAACATGACCTCCTCATCACTGCCTGTCTATACAGACCTCCAGGTCTTCTATGGTTGGTATTGAGATTAAAGGCGTGTATCTCCATGCTGGCTGTACCCTTGAACACATAGAGATCTGCCTGTCATGTGTTCTGGGTTAAAGGTGTATGCCACCACTGACTAGCTTCTGCTATGGCTTGCTATTAGCTCTGACCCCCAGGCTACTTTATTTATTAACATATAAATAAAATCACATTTCAGTACAAATAAAATAACACCATAGGTGAGTCCCAGATATTCTCCTGTCTCCACCTCCCCAGTGTTGGGATCATAAAGTATGTACTACCGTATGTGGCATCTTTTGTGGATTCTGGGTATTGACGTCACATTCTTGTATTTGCAAGGCAAATAGTTTACCAATTGAACTACCATTCCAGCTCTATCTTTTTAATGACACCCATTAGCCAGTGTGGCTACTTTATTCAGATTACAGTGACTCATAACTTGCATTTATGTTAAAGGCTTATTCAGTTTATTTTTATTGGAGTGTGTGTTGTGTGTTTGTTCACATGTACACCTGCACGAGTTTATGCGTACCATGAGTTTATGTGCATGCAGGAACCCACAGAAGTCAGAAAAGGGCATCAGGTCCCTTGGAACTGGAGCTACAGGTCGCAAGCCACTTGATGTGAGTTCTGGGAACTGAGCCTGGCTCCTCTGTAAGAGTAGCAAGTTCTCATAACTACTGAGCCCTCTCCAGGCCAGGACTGGGCGCTGAGAAAATACCCGTAGCTGGCTGACAGGCCACTGTCTCCCATTACATCTGTTCCTTGAGTTCAGCCCTCTGCACAAGAGAGATGGGGCTCGGACACTCTCCCTTAGTCAGGGAAGGTTAAAGCAGTTCAGACAAAACCATCCCCGAAGCCAGTCATTTCCTTCCTTCTGTTGGGTTCCAAACCCCTGGCCAATGGCTGAGGTGCCTATTTAACATATCAAAGCGGATGCTGGCCACCCGGTTCTCCCTGCATCCCTCAGTCCCTGCATCCCTCAGTTCCTGCCTGTTATGGGCCCTCCTGGCTGACACACCCTCCCCCTCCCCCCAAACTGTCCAGCCCAGGGGCTGGGCTGCCCTTCCCTATATAATCCAACCATCTTGGTTACCTGCTCTCTCTGTACCTTTAGGTCTCTTGGCTATTGGCCCTGGTTACCCTCTCTCCCCTCTCCCTTTCCTTCCCCCTCTCCCCACATGGCCCAGCTCAGGGTCATGTCCACTCTGGATTCCCCTTCCTCTGGCTATGCTCTCCCACATATCTGTAATAAACTTTCTCCTCCACCACACCGAGGAGCAGTCATGGCCTTCCTTTTCCTTCTTATTTCTTTTCTTCATTCACCCCTTCCTTTCCTTACCTTCCCCTCCTCCCTCTCCTCCCCCTTCTCTCTCTCCCCCTCCTTCCTCTCCCCTTCCTTCCCCTCATCCCTCTCCTCCCCCTTCTTCCCCTTTCTTTAAATCCACACTTTGACACTTGTCACACTGAGAACAGAGGGAAAGTTTCGGTTGCACTCTTTATTTCTTGTTTTAGAATGGGATAATTAAACTTGGCCTGGAGTGTTGTCCCTCAGGCGCTTGCTCTAGCGTTCTCTCTCTCTCTCTGTCTCTGTCTCTGTCTCTGTCTCTGTCTCTCTCTCTCTCTGTCTCTGTCTCTCTGTCTCTCTGTCTCTCTGTGTGTGTGTGTGTGTGTGTGTGTGTGTGTGTGTGTGTGTGTGTGTGTCTCCCCTTTCACCTTCTCTGATCTCTGGGACAGTGTCACCTTCAATGGAGGGTTATAACCCCACTACCACAACAAAGGACCCCCTGAGGGTGTCCTGGAGAGGAAGTGTGCTAACCCACCCCTTTTCTAGAGTGATGACAAACTGATCTGGGCCGGGGACCAATCGTGACTCACAAGGCTCCAGGGACACAGTCCCTGGTTCTGGTCCTCCTGGTGACTGGCTGAAGGTGGTTCCATCAAGGGCATCCGGGCTGCCTAGCTTGGCAGAGTCTGAACCCTTGGCCCAGCTGTAGCTGTTTGGGTTGTGACACAGACATGTGCCATAGAGACAGACAACCCGGTGAAATGACTCAGCTGGCTGAGAGCCCAGAAGATGCACGTCGTGCCTTCCCACAGACAAAATAAGATTATAGCAAAGCAGAGCAGAAAGTCCCCGGCCTCAAACACTAATGCTCTGCATCCCGTCAGCACAGAGGCACGATAATTTGCCCAAATCCAAATAGTCCAAGAAAGAACAACCCCGCAAGTCGAATTGCTTATTAAGCCCAATTATCCCTGTCCACATCCATTTCCTTGTTGGAGAGCACTTAGCACTGTCCCCAGGCCATTTGTTCCAGTCACAGATGCCCAAGTGTTCCTGCAGACAGGTGACCACTCTCAGAAATAAATCAGAAGAAAGTGGCAGGTGCTACTTCCAAGAAGACACAGTGGGACTCTGTACACTCCGTACCATGCTCTTCTTTGGGTCATGTCAAGATAGTGCCGCCACCTCCATCACACTGGGATCCCCTGGTGAGCAAAGCCCCCTGCAAACCCACACTATAGTCAGACTTTCTTTTGGGACCGCCAGCCCGCAAATAATGACACTGAGACCTATTATTAATTATGAAGGCTTGGCCTTTAGCCTAGGCTTGTTCCCAACTAGCTCTTTTTTTTAAATAGCTTTCTTTTTTTATTTATTCTTTGTGTCTTTCACATCACGCATCCCAGTTCCACCCATCTCCTGCCCCTCACATCCGACCTCTGCCCCTGCAATCTCACCCCCAAAATAAAACAAAATAAAATTTAAGATAAAAAAGGAAAATGTGGAAAAAAGGAAGAAGGAGAAAATCTCGTCATGGAAGCTGCAGTGTGACACAGTGAGTCACACAGTAAACTCGTTTATCCATAGATTTTTATACACAGGCATTCACCAAAAAGGTCATTTGGTTTGGTTCAAGGTCCCTGGTCTCTGCTACACCATCGACGCTGAGCCCTCACTGGGACTCTTTCTGGACAACCGGTTGCTGCCTGGTGTCATGGAGATACTGTAGCCCTGGGTCCACAAGACCACACACCCCCAACCTGTGCTCCCTCAGATCACAGATGCAGTGGAAGTTGGGGTGGGCCAAGTCATAACCCTGGTTCTGGGCCTGGGTAGTTGCAGGGTTGGTCATCCGCCAGTTCTCCCTGTCTTTACCACCAAGGTGAGCTCTCCAGCATGGCCCTGGCTAGTTCATCCCTTGGAGAGATGAACAAGGGGTGGGGCCAGTTCTCCTGCTTCCATGTCCTCAGGGTCGGATCTCCCACACCTGCAGGGCCAGCTCCACTGTGCTGCCCAGGTGTGGCATAGGGCACACTCCCGAGCGCTGCAGCAGGTGAGGGGCAAGGCCTGCTCTCCTGCTCTTAGGACCTCAGGGCCAGCTCTCCCACCTGATGAAAGGTGAGGTGGGGAAGGGGGACGACATTTCTCTCCTGCCCATGCCACTACATGACAGATGAGTAATGGGGACAGCTCTCCCATCTTCCTCAGGCCCAACTAACTCATAACTTAAACTAACCTGTTTCTATTCATCTACATTCTGCCACACGGCTTTTACCTGTTTTACATTCTGTGCATCTGACTTGCTCTGGGTCTTGCTGGCATCTCTTGCTATGCCTAGCTTCATCCCAAATTCCTCTCTCTTCCTGGAAGTTCCACCTATTCTCTCCTGCCTAGCTATTGGCCATTCAGCTCCGTATTAAACCAATCAGAAGGCACCTTGATAAAGACAGATTATCCCACAACACAAAACTGATTATATGGAGTATAAGGTAGGTGGGGGAGAACATGGCTCAGTAGGGAAAACATGAAGACCTGAGTTTGAATTCCCCATACTGTGTAAACATCATGCTGTAATCCTAGCACTGGGGAGACAGAGACAGGATTCCTGGAATTCACTGGTCAGATGGTCTTGCCAAAATAGATGAGCTCCAGGTCTGGTGAGAGATCCTGCTTCAAAAATAAGGTGGAGGAGTGAAAGAAGGTACCCAGCATCAACAGTTGTTCTCAATACACCATACACACACACACACATACACACACTCACATATGCATACATCACAAACTCACATACATCACACACTCATACACACATATATACATATCACACACTCACATACATTTATCACACACACATGCATCACACACATACACACACACACACACACACACACACACACACACACACACGGTAAGGGATATGGGGAAACCTTCCTTTTCTTTTTTTTCAGTTTTTGTTTTTCTCTTGACTTTATTGAACTATGAAGTGGGTTATGTTTGTTACCCCAGCATACTCTTGTACACTCTTACCATCACACCAACATCTTCCTTCATGGTATCAAACAGGTACACACTGGAGGTCTGTGTGGTGGTTAATATCAGCTGCCGACTTGGCAGGATCTATAATAACCCAGCAGACAAGCCTCATAGCATATCTATAAGTGAGGTTCTAGACTGGGACACCCTGAATGTGAGCAGCCCATCCCATGGTCGGGGGTCCCAGACTGAATCAAAGGAGAAGCGAGCAGAGCACCAGCATTCTTGCCCCTCTGCTTCCTGATTGTGCAGGTGATGGGACCTGCCGCCTCAAGCACCTGTCTCCATGCCTTCCCCACCTCGGTGCACTGTCCCCTCAATGAACCCAAACAATCCCATGCCTTCCCCACTGTGGTGGACTGTCCCTTCAGTCCATGAGCCCAAACAATCCCATGCCTTCCCCACCATGGTGGACCAATTCCCTCAATGAACCCAAATAATCCCTTCCTCCCCAAACTTGCTTTTGCCATTTGTAACAGCAACAAGGGAAGTCTCTAATACAGTCACGGCTCTCGAGACTCACACCACAGAGTGCTGTTGTCAAGCTCCTCCAGGCCGTTGCAGGACTGTTAGAGGAGGCAGATGCCACCAGGAGCTGCACTCCAGCCAACTGTCATCCAAGAAGCTCACAGCAGGTCAAGTGGGGGTGGAGGCAGAAGCTGGGGTGACAGTAGGCATGAGCACCTGCAGTCGGGACACTTGTCATTTGGGATTGTTTGAGCTACAGACCTTACTCACTCCAGAGCGTCTGAAGTCTGTTAGGAGAAGACAAGCAGAGATTGTGCCCAGCCAGGAGGCTAGAGGACATGTCTCAACTGCAGCTCAGAAATCAAGTGAGTCCTGGGCGCTTTTGTTCCATAAAGAGCAAGCTGTGGGGAGACGCAAAAATGTAGGAAGATTGCAGATGTAAAGTGACAGAATTAATTTCGTTTTATTGCTTTTTCAAAGGCGACTTGGCTCCGTGTGCAGACACGCGCTAACTCCTTCCTCCTCCAATGCTCACTATTTGTAGTAACAATATACTCCACATACATCTTCCCGGGGACCACCCCAGCCCTGCAGCTGCAAGCCGGGAGAAACAAAAACACATGTCCACACAGCTCTCCATGTAAGCATGTCACTCAGACTCACCACACCATGGGGACCACCCAGATACCTGTCTCCTGGTGGGTCAACTAAAACAACAACAAAAAAACAAAAAAAAAAAAAAAAAAAAAAAAAAAAAAACAAGGGCTGTTGAGATGGTTCAGTGGGTGAAAACAGTTGCTGCTCTAGCCAGTGGCCTCGGTTTAATCCCTGGAACCCACATAAAGATGGAGGAAGGGAAACCATGTTTCAAAACAAACAGACAAGACAAAAATAATCACTACAATTTTAAGGTGGTATAACTGCTCTGTACCCTGACTGTGGTGGGGTACATTGCAGTCTATACTCATGTTGACGGTCAGCCCATGCTGTGGTGTGGTGGTTTGAATGTGAATGGCCTATAGAGTCATAGTGTGGATACTTGGTCTCCAGTTGGTGGGGGAGGTGCGGCCTTCTTGGAGGAGGTGCGGCCTTCTTTGGGGAGGTGTGGCCTTGTTGGGGGAGGTGCGGCCTTCTTGGGGGAGGTGCGGCCTTCTTGGAGGAGGTGCGGCCTTCTTGGGGGAGGTGTGGCCTTGTTGGAGGAGGTGTGGCCTTGTTGGAGGAGGTGTGGCCTTCTTGGAGGAGGTGCGGCCTTTTTGGGGGAGGTGTGGCCTTGTTGGGGGAGGTGTGGCCTTGTTGGAGGAGGTGTGGCCTTCTTGGAGGAGGTGTGGCCTTCTTGGGGGAGGTGCGGCCTTCTTGGGGGAGGTGCGGCCTTCTTGGGGGAGGTGTCCAACTTTGAGGTTTCAATATACACATGCCATCCCTAGTCTCTCTCAAGGTTGTAGATAAAGAAGTGAGCTCTCAACTATTCCTTCCCTCTGCCCTCATGGACCCAGAAGACAAACACTTTCTTTCATAAATTGTCTTGGTCATGGTGTTTTATCACAAAAATAGAAAGGTAACCAAGACATGTGTTCACCGTCACAGACTTGGGACCCACAAAAAGCTCATTTGGCTATATGGTCCTTTTAAAAAAATAATTTAATTTCTAAAACATATGTGGTTTCAGGGGCTGGGGAGATGGTGTGATGAGTAAGTGTTGTACAAGTGTGAGGAACTGAGCTGGGATCCCTGATGCCCACATAAAAAGTTGGGTAGGGAGCCACACACCTTAATCCCAGTGTTGCGGAGGTGGAAAAAGGCAGAGTCCTGGGTCTCCCTGACCAACTAGTCTAGCCAAAGCAGTAAGCTCCAAGCTCAGTAAATAAGGCAGAGGCTGGAGAGACAGCTCAGCAGTTAAGAACACTGGCTGCTCTTCCAGAGGACCCCGGTTCAATTCCCAGCACCCACATGGTGGCTCACAGCTGCAGAGTAGTTCCAGTTGCAGAGGATCTGACACTCTCTTCTGGATACACGGTCACCAGGCGTAGCTGCAGACACTTGCCCATACACTCTACACTACCATAGACAAAACATAAAAAAGACAGAAAGTGACTGAGGAAGTGCCCAACACTGATGTCCGGCCTCCACACAACATGTGATCACACATGCATGTCCGCACCTGTACACGCCCACACATATGTACACCCACACTCACAAACTTATTTGGTTTAAATTTGACTTCTGCAATCTAACTTGATAGTCTCGATGAGAAATTCTTTGGAAAAGAATCAGATGGTCTTTTTACTGAAAAGAATCTTTGGAGAAAATATGTATGTTCAATACTTTGAATGAGCTGATTCCCTGAGGGTTTGTATTGTAAAAAATTGTTATTTTTTTAATTTAAAATTTTTACCTGAAGTGTTGACTCTGTTGGCATTGCTGTGACTGAGCGTAGTTCAGTGGAGTGTTTAGCTCAATTCAGGTGAGGAAAAATGTTTATTTATGCAATTAACCAAATACATGAAGGATTCGCTGTTCAGAAAACACGGAAATGCAGTTTTTGAAGTTAGAATGAGTTTGATTGGTCAGGCCCATCACTCCCCAGGAGCTCTCAGGTTCAGGCCCCTGAGGTGTTAACAGTGACCCTGACTTAGAGAAGAGAGGGCGAGGTCACAAGTCAGACTCGATTTAATTCCTGATGATGTTCAAGGGATGGAGAGGAAGGTAGATCAGAGGTGGGC
Source organism: Onychomys torridus (assembly GCF_903995425.1). Taxonomy (NCBI): domain Eukaryota; kingdom Metazoa; phylum Chordata; class Mammalia; order Rodentia; family Cricetidae; genus Onychomys; species Onychomys torridus. The sequence goes on from NC_050446.1 coordinate 115,202,257, forward strand.
TCTGCTGCTGTTCCATTCTTTGTTTCTTTGGGGGGGTCATCGGAAATTGGGAAACCTGTGTGGAGTATATGAACACACACACACACACACACACACACACACACACACACACACACACACAGAGAGAGAGAGAGAGAGAGAAATATGTGTGTGGGGGTGTGTGTGCCGAGGCCAGGTCAACACCAGGTGTCTCCCTTCCTCTGTCCCTCACTGAGCCTGGAACTTTCTAATTCAGCTAGATGGGCCAGCCAGCAAAACCCAGAGACCCCACATCTCCCCAGTGCTGGGGTGACAGGCATGTGCCACCATACCTGGGTTTTTGCTGAGTATTGGACTCAGTGCTGAAACTAGTATGATAAGCACTTGAACAACCAAGTCATATCCCCAACCCGAGAATAATTCTTCTTCTTCTTCTTCTTCTTCTTCTTCTTCTTCTTCTTCTTCTTCTTCTTCTTCTTCTTCTTCTTCTCCTCCTCCTCCTCCTCCTCCTCCTCCTCCTCCTCCTCCTCCTCCTTCTTCTCCTTCTTCTCCTCCTCCTCCTCCTTCTTCTTCTTCTCCCTCCTCCTCCTCCACCTCTTCCTCTTCCTCCCTTCTCCTCCTCCTCCCCCTCCTCCTCTTTCTTTGGGATGGAGGCACCAACAAAAAGAGAAAGGAGAAGGCAAACAGGCTGCTGGCTCTTCACAGAAAACTATATAAGGAGACGTGCTGATGTGTCAGAGATGCTGACAGCCAACCCTTCAGGGCTAACTGAACTCTGCTGTTTATTTGCCAAGCAATTGTTATCACAGCTTATAAATTTCCCCAGGGTTTCTGAGCATATAGCTCTAGATGAAACTTCCAGGATAACTCTTTAGAAGAGATCATATCAGCAGGAGCATCAGCAGTCATGTCGAGAGCATGAGAACAAAGCTAGAGGAGTGAGAATCCAGGAAGCAGCTGAGGGGCCTGAGGTGTTCATGGAACCGCCATCTGTCCCCTGGCTATCTGCCTCCAAGCTTAGGCACCCTAGAGAAAATAAACAACTGAGTGATTCGGAGAAGCACAGGGGCCTGCGACTTTAGCCAAAGTCAGGAGTCGAGAAATTTGATGCCTATTTTTCAAGCACCTGTGACAAGCAATGTCCTGATGTGACAATACAGAAAAACATGTCTAAGGTTCCTCTTCCTAGGTGGGCCCTTCCTTGCTTGAGATGATGGGCCATTCTGTTTCTTGCCCATCCCTGTGCAAACATCCTCGATACTGTATTCCTCATTTTCCACCCAGGCAAATCCTTCTTTGAAGAAGATAACAAGAGAGCTCATCCCAGGAGCCACTTCCTGATCATCAAACCTTCAAATATAAATTTAAATGAGCTTCCCCTGCTGGTGTGCCAGGGCTGGGTGTGCCAAACCCTGGAGGTCTCACTGCTATTTTGCTAACACAGGTGCAAAGCAAATCCTCAGATGACCTTCTGGTGTGTGCTTGTTAAGTAGAAGGATGGGCCTCAGAGAGCTAGTGGAGATGGTGGGCTAATTAAAACTGAGGTGCTGTGTGTGGAGTCAAGTGGGTGCTTACAGAGTCATCAGCCAGGGGGTCTGGTGCACCTCCAAGTTCTGCTTAGTTTTATGGAAAGCTGTGAATGGAAAGAGTGACCTTACCCAGCTGTTTGGTGAGCCTGAGAGCCCGCTGCCTCAGCAAGGCCCTCTCCAGTCCTCTTCTGAAGAAAAGCTTCCATCCTCTCCATACAGGTCCCTGTCCTGATGCTGCCCTGACTGGGTAGGGGGTGAAGGGAGGTGGAGTTAGGGACTCTTGGCTTTTCTTCTGAATGAAGGGGAGGGACTCCATGACCTGTGAGGCTTTTCAGAGGGTCCCAGAGGGCTCCAGAACATAGCGGTGTCTCTTCTGTCTCTTGCCGGGCACTGGTTCCCAGCGATGATCTTCCCCATGGTTGTGTCTCTTGTTAAAATCTACAGAGGAATCTGAGCCAGAAATGACGGAAATGATTGATTCTCCCTGACTCAGAGCAAAAAGAGGGAGCCAGGGATGGGTAGAGACAGGTCACGATACACAGTCCAGATGTTTCTGCAGGGGAAGGTGTTTTGGGCATGAATTTGATGTTGCAATAAAAGCCATTTGTTTTTAGAAAAGAAAGTTTTTTTAGTCTCGGTGTGTGTGTGTGTGTGTGTGTGTGTGTGTGTGTGTGTGTGTGTGTGTCTGTGTCTGTGTGTCTGTGTGTCTGTGTGGTGTATGTGTGTGTAGTAGAATCCTCAAAAATGTTAAAAGCATAATTTTCATGAGCTGGTCAGGAGCATCTATCCAAGCCACATAATTAACGATAAACTAATGGGGTGGCAGAGTTGATTCCCGACAGAAAATGAACATGAACCCCAGGTTGTCAAGGGAAAGAAAATGCACTAGGAGGCAGGCTGAGTTAGAGGCAGCCACTTCTGTATTTTAATGGACAGTAAAACCTGATTGCTTCAACTGTCTTTTATACCACTCAGGAAAACAGCATACTTTGTAGAGTTAATTTTTTATTTTACTATTATTACTATGCGCACATGTGTGTGTGTATGTGTGTGTGTGTGTGTGTGTGTGTGTGTGTGTGTGTGTGTGTGATGAATGTGAAAGCACATATGACCTGTGGAGGTCAGGGGCAACTTTGTGGAATCAGGTCTCTCATCTTGACATGAATTTCGGGTACCAGGCTTTTATGGCAAGCACCTTTATCTGCTGAGCCATCTGGTCTGCATGCCCCACATTTTTAAAAACATCATTAACTTAGTATTATTGATTTTGCATGTGTTTTCTCTGTTCAGCTTCTAGTTCCCCATAGTTGTGAAGTATCTAGGCCCTAATCAGTGGTAGAGTCGAGTTTAATATCCATTATTCAATGTGGTGGGACCAGAAGTACTTCTAGTTTGGAAGGAACTCAAGTCCAAACAAAGTCAATTTATGTCTCAGATATCCTGTGCACAAGTAGACTGAAGGTAATTTTATAAAATATTTTTATATATTTATTTTAAAGTGTGTGTGTGTGTGTGTGTGTGTGTGTGTGTGTGTGTGTGTACATTAATGTGAATGCTGGGAAACAAACCTGGATCCTCTGTAAGAGCAGCAAGCACTCTTAAGCACAGACCCTTATAAAATATTTTTGGTGGAAGCAGCATCACATCACGGCTTTCTCACCTGTGGTATCACATCAGCACTTAGAAAGTTTCTGCCAATGGAGAAGACTGTCATGATTTAGCAGTGGAACCAATAAGTGTCAGAGCACCTTGGCCTGTTGAAGCCAAGGGGGTGTGTTGCAAAGAGATCACACCATTTATCCACTCTCACTCAAGAGGTTGGGTGTGTGTGTGCAGAGGCTAGCTCTGAGTAAGAGTGGAAGGGGAGAGAGCGTGGAAAGAGAAGGCAATGGCTTTTTTATTAGGTGGTATGGCGCATGTGCATAGGGAGAATACCGTGATGACAGTGGAGCTGTGTCGTGTTTTGGCGGCTGATGATGACGTGCTGTGTAGCTGGAGCACTGCAGGTGGGCTTGCAGTGGGTTTTCCAACAGAGACAGCTCAGTGAGCAGAGTCCCCTCTATGGAAGCACGAGGAGTCGTATTCAATGCCCAGAACCAATGTAAAGAAAGTCAGGGGTGCCGGCTGGTGTAACCCCAGCCCTGCAGAGGCAGAAACAGGCACGTGTCCTGGACTTGCTGGCCAGCCAGCCTCACTTCTCAGCAAGTTCAGATACAGAGAGACCCCCAACTCAGAAAGATGAAGGGTGCATTATGGGTATGGAGTCATCAGAGACTCATCAGTCTGACTCAAGTTTTGGTTTTAGTAAATTAGAGGCTTTCCTAATTACTGGAGCACCAGATACCCACCCATGGTGCCAGGACTGCAACCCAGCGTGCTCCCAAGATGCAACATCTAGTCATGTCTCATTCTTATAAAGTCAAAACTCACAAGATCACATGGATTCTGTCTACGTGTAGGTGGGTCTAATTTTACCATGTATGTCTTGCAGTTGTCCGCCATTGAGCAGAGGAAGCAAGTCTGATCACAAAAGCAGAAATAGCAGTTAGTCTTACAACATGTTGTCTTGCAGGAACAGCAAATTTTACAAGATCAGTTCATTTAAGAATAGGTTTTTAACATCTGGAAGAAAAGGGAAGTGAGCTGCTAGGGTACAGCCTGTCCAAGCTAGGGCCTTACATGTTAGGGCAGTTTTTGCTTCTTGGTCTCTCAAGCATAGTATGTCTAAAGGCAATGTTAAACATCACAGGCACTGTGGAGCAACACTGGTAACCACACAGGTGCGAGGAACATCACTCAAGGCATTTGGACACACACGCGTGCACACATGTGCGGGGGGGGGGGGGGGGAGAGGGAGAGGAAGAGAGAGAGGAGAGAGAGAATTGAGGGGTGGAGCAGAGGCTGTTTCTCTCCCTCTCTGTCTCTCTAAATGCTCCTGCTGTGCTTGCTCTGGATGAGGCTGGTTCCTGGCATGGATCCCCAGGGTGACTCTCTACACCTTTCATCTGTACCGCAGACAAAGCACAATTTTCCAAACAGGAGGGAGATCCCAAAGGACACAGTCTTCCTGGCCAGAGGACTCCACAGCACTGGAGTGAGCTAGGCCCACTCCCAGGCTCAGGATTTTTGTTTTTGTTTGTTTTTTTATCTAAGGAAAATCCAGAGCAGGCTACAGAAGACACCCCCCTCCTTGAGGACCACACCCTGCAGCCGGCACACATTCTAAAGGGATCTTCTCACCCTCCCCAGGAGCAGCCCAGGCAACAGGGACTCCAGAGGTGTGAGACTGCATGCCATCCTGTGCTTAGAAACCTTGGTTTGGTTCCCTTCCTCAGAATATCGGATTTCACCGTGATAGCATCGACCAGAGAAGGCTTGTAGCTCTCAGCTAATTTCTGAAGAACAGATGTTTCCTCTCTGTTTTCACACCTTTATTGCTCTAAGGGACACTGTCATACTTGCCTAGTAGACCTGCTCAGGCTTATCTGTCTTGAGGCTAATTCAAGCCGGAACCAGCAAAGCGCAGGGTTCCTAGCCTCCTGGTTATTCTTCTACAAATTGTCGCCACTCATTTCTTTTTATTATTTTGTAAGTATGTGTGTAGATGTGGTTGTTTGAATGGAATTGCCCCCCCCCCCCTGTAATCTCATAGGGAGTGGCATTATTAGGAGGTGTGGCTTTGTTGGAGAGGGGATGGCCTTGTTGGAGGAAGTGTGTCACTGTGGGGATGGGCTTTTAGGTTTCCTATGCTCAGAATACCACCCAGTGTGTCAGTTGACTTCCTGTGGTTTATATACCAAGATGTAGCCAGCACTGCATCTGCCTGCACACTGGCAGACTCCCCACCATGATGGTAATGAACTGAACCTCTCTGTAATTGTAAACAAGCCAGTAAGCAGCTCCCCTCCATGGCCTCTGCATCAGCTCCTGTCTCCAGGATCCTACCCTGACTTCTTTCAGTGATGAACAGCAATACTGAAATGTAAACCTAATAAACCCTTTCTTCCCAACTTGTCTTTTGATCACGGTGTTTCGCCAAAGCAAAAGAAATCCTAAAACAGTGGGTATGTGCACATGGGTGCAGTGACCCTGTAGGCCAAGACAGGCTATCAGATTCCCTGGAGCTGGAGTTACAGGCAAGAGTGGCCTGCCTAACGTGAGCCTCACCTCTCAACCATGGAAGGAGATTCCACCATCACACTAAATATAGTCTGACTTCCCAGTGATGTTTTCCCAGCCCAGAGCATGAACTCTGTGTTGTTGGTGACTGTGTTTCCCTATCCACTGCTTGACTGTTTTAAGCCTGGAACAGCACCTGAAGTGTCATGGAAAGCCAATAGCTAGGTCTTGGTGGATGCATGGATGAATTATTCAGGGATGAGCTAGAAAATGGGGCAAAACATTTGCTGGAACCCCAGATGCCCGGTGAGAGGGGGCACATGAGCCTTAATGTGTCCAAAGACAGAAAGACAAAAACTACCTAAGTCTAGGAAGCCTTTTTTAAAAACCATCTTCTAATCCTGATTTTTTTTTTAAAGAAAGCAATTAACCCTGAGCTCCAGCCGCTGTGAGTACTGGATTTAGTTGGCATGTGTTACCACCCCAGCTCCAGGGTCCTTCAGGAATCTCTTTGGTCCTAGAGTTGTTTACATTTTGGAGATGACATGAGAAGCCACTGCCCCTATCAGTCAAGGCTGAGACCCACAGCACCAAGTGTCAGTGGAGATGGGACCCTACACTGGGAGCTGCTCGGACAGGACATTTTGCATAATTGGAAGGCAAAGTTAACAGCAATAAAGAAAATTAACTTGGATGTCCAACAATTTGTGAAGCCAATCCTGGAAAAATAAATGGAGCAGAGGCGACCAGGGAGCTCAGCCTGTCATTTTTATGAAAGTGACAGAGGAACCTGCCTGGGGAGGGTGCACATGTGGTTAAATCAAGGGCTGTGGGTTGGGGCCAGGACATGAAATCAACCGTCACCTTTCCAGCTATGCCCCAGACAAGGCTGTGTTAGAAAAAAGCATTGCTATTAAGAGAGTCCACAGCACATGCACAGAGGGGACCTGGGACTGCCAGACACACTGGTGGGGCGCTTTGGCATCTCGGTGCTCTGTGGAAGTGTCTTGTGGATGCTGCTCAACAGCCCCAGGGTGAAGACGGGGAGTGTCACTCTCCTGCTTCCTCTGTGTCACGTAGGGCAGAAGAGTAAGAGCCACCCTGTGTGTGATGGTGCCCACCTGTGCTCCTGTGGGACTAGGAAGGAAGAGCAGCCTTCCATCTGTGTCCTGAGTGGGAATGACGGGGAAGCGGGGATAGAGACAGACCCTCTTCCTGTGGAAGCCCCTGTTTGTTCCTGCAGCCTGACCCGGCCTGTTCTTTCCTTATTTGCTTTTCGTTGTGACCAATATTGATTTTTGATATATGTGTGTATGTATATATACATATGGTATATGTATATATATGGTATATATGTATATATAATTATATCTCTATATTATATATATGTATATATAAATCATTGGGCTAAATATGAAGCCAAGAAAGCATCCACCTCCTAAGAGCCTGGGAATCAGGACTTCATTGGATGAAAGGGACTCTGTGAATGTGATGAAATGAAGGGCTTTGAAGTGGGAAGGTGAGCCTGGAGATCCAGATGCCCCAATGACATCTCCAGGGTCTTAATAGGAGGGGAGGGTTCAGAGGAAAAGGTGTTTCAACAGAAGAGAGGGGGGGGGGGAGAGAGAGAGAGAGAGAGAGAGAGAGAGAGAGAGAGAGAGAGATGGGGCCGTGAGTCAAGGAAAGCAGGCGGCTTCTGTGGATTGGGGAGATGGCAGTGAGCTAACTTTCCCTGAGTTGGGAGCCTAACTCCACCCCAGAGGCTGGATCAGTGAGTCCTGCATGAACACTGTTCTGAGACACCTGGGAATTATTACAGGAAGAACGGGAAGCGACCTGTGTCCAGAGTTCTGTGTGGGAGACTACATGAGATGAACATGACGCTTTCTCTACGCGGCTTTCACCTAGAGGAGAATTTAGAAACTTAGATTTGGGGAACAAAAGATGTATTCTACAGAAATGTGGTTCAGAGGCTGGAGAGATGGCACAGTTGGTAATGCTTTTGCTGTGCAAGCCCGAAGACATGAGTTCGAGTCCCAGCACCACTGTAAAAGGCAGGCTCAGTGACATCCATGTGTAACTGCAGAGCTGGGGAGGTGGGGACAGAGGGGTCTCTGGGGCTCCCTGGAGAACAATTGAGAAGACATGGTCATCAACCACAGACCTCTATACACATGTGCACACATATACACAAAGGTGGTTTCCCTCTTCTAAGAGTTAAAAAGTCAACTTTGCATTGGGGCTGGAGGGATGGTTCAGTGGTTAGGAGCCCCTCCTGCTCTTCCTGATGTCCTGAGTTCAGTTCCCAGCACCCATGTTGGATGACTATAACAGTGTTAACCCCCGTTCTAGGGGGATCTAAAGACTCAGACCTCCACCCATGGCTGTACTCACATGCCCCCATGCATAATTAAAAATTAATGATAAAGGTAATTTTAAAAAAAATCAACTTTCTGTGAAAGAAAATTGCATTAAAAACTTCTGATATAGCTGAGCTCCAACAAAGAACACAGCTTTATAATTTATCACTTCCCACTGAATAACAAGATCTGGTGATGCCACCCACCATCCCCGCCCTGTATTTTGTGGGATTGAGGTGCAGTCGTAGTTTGTGGCTGGTGTGAGGTTGTTGAGCACTGAGGTCCTCATGGTGACAGAACTCACAGAGACCCTCCACAGAGAAGAAGCATCTCCCATCTGTGAGCACACGAGTGTGTGGATCTGCAATAAATGTCCCAACAATTAGTGTGCAGGTGCACACGGGTCTCAGAGCACAATGTCACTTTGCATTTTGCTCCCTATATTTATCCCAGTAGGGGATTGGGACAAATCACAAGCTGCTGGACTCCCAAGAGGCGTCAGGCCTGACGCCCTTTGTCCAGCCTGTCTGCACACTCGCCGTGTTTAAGGCTAATGCCTGTTCACTTTTCACTTCTCTCCCAGGACCCCATGATGGATTAAGCCTGTGGATAGGTGGGATTCTTTTTTTTTTCTTTTTTTTTTTTTTAATTAAGAAATTTTCTACTCACTCCACATACTATCCACAGATCCCCTCTTAATGGCTGGTGTGACTGATGAGGTGGCGGCTAAGCTGTCAGTCTGGAGCTCAAAGGTTACCCGCCTCAGAAACGACGCGATGAACTTTGCTCAGTCAGGCCATGGGCAGTGCATAGACAGATCTCAGGGTCACTCTGAAGCCGGGAGCCTCAGATCATTTCCTTAGCCAGACAAGTGCTGGAACAGGAACATGGGGATTTCAGGCCTTCCTGTGGCTCTGAGCGAGATAAGCCACTAATGGGCTCACCCTGAGAGGAAAGAGGGATTGTTTATCTCCCACCGATTAGGGCGGGAATAGCCTGAGAGGGAAGGAAGGCTTTATTAGCTTTCACAAGAACCCCTGCATTGGCAGAAAGAGGTGGGGGCAATGAGGTCATTAATGAGACCAGCTCTGGCTGGGGAGTTGGCCCAGCCAGTAAAGCGCTTGCTCTGTAAGCATAGGGACATGACTTCCACACCCAGAACCCAGGCAATGAAGCCAGAAGCAGGGCCTTGTTGGGTCTAAGGGTGGACTGTGTGAGCTGGTTGAGCCAATCAGCTGCCAGTCACCCAGAGCTAGAAATATCTGATTCAGATTTCTCCATGTATTGTGACCAAAGTGTGTGATGGCTTCAGGAACAGGTAGGCTCTGAATCATCGAGTTCTGGCGAGCTACCAAGAGCAGTGGCGATATAGCCTGTACCGTTTTGAAGGTCTCTGGGACACCATCGACCAAAAACTGGGGGGAGGTATCCCCACCGGCACCGAGCTCTTTATTTGGCAACCTACGGCTTCTGGGTGGAGCATTACCTCCTGTGTAAAGCAAGGGCAATTAAACTCTTTTATATAAACATATGTGTTTAGGAAGCCTGGAGAAAATGTTAAATGATGCATTGCTCTCAATGGGCTTGAACGCGATACAAAATGCCCCCTTCTAAAGAAAGAGCACTTACAGGTGCAAGTATTAGGCACAGAGGACCCCACGTTGGGGCTGGGAGGCTTCTCAGATGTCTGACTTTGTTTTCCAGTCTCTAAGGACAAATCTGAAAACCACGTGAGATTCTTGCTCCCAGCCAGGCTGTTGGGAGTCCCTCTGTGTTCCCATGAAGCTGACCAGCTCTTCTATGCAGGCAGGACCCTATTCAGTTCCCACCACCACCAAATCCTGGCACCTTAGAGCGTGTATGGGAGACCAGCTGGGAGACCAGCTCCCACATTTTATCCCAGGGTACTCTTGAGAAGTGAGGGATAAGATATTTAGATAGAAGGACAAAAGGGAGAGAAACAGAAGGGCCTGGATCCATATCCACCGGCTCCTTCTGGCTCTTCTAAAGGACTATTTATAGGAAATGCCAAGGGGTGGAGCAAAAACCTCCCCCTAGCTCAGCCAAGTGTAGACCCTTTCAATCACCTGGTAACCATGCACATGGTCAAGCAATCCTCTAATGCAGCCCTGCTGGGTAAAGCCAGCTCAGATCTCATTAGGATGCCTTTGTGGGCCTCCACAAGCTTGTCTCTCGGCTCTGAGCTGGACATGGCTGAGGGTGTAGGTCCACTAAGACTCTCTCCATCTGGGGGCTGTCTGTGAAAGAACCAGCCTGCTCAGCCTTTCTTCACCCAAGGATGAGAGGAGGGAATCTCTCTCACTGCTTTCCTCACAGTGGGGAAAGTTAGAGTCATCTGCACTATGAATATAAATCTGCAGCTCTAAATGGCCTGACAACTGAGCATGAAGTCCCCAAGCAAGCCACTCAGTACACTCATTGTCACAGAACAGCAGTGTCCACAGTAACAGATGTGGGGTCCTTTCTGGGACTACTTGGCTGCCTAGGGGAAGAAAGTCCTCTGTCCTGATGCCATGTGGGTCAGAGGAGCCTTGACTCCAGGATGGGTGACTAGGAGTGAGGGGTGGCATCCTTCAAGGCCTTGTAAGGCCACTGGGTTTGTTCTGGATGAAAGGCCCTTGGCCCACTTATGAGTTGGGGGATGCTGAGGGGTGGGACACCTGCTGGCAGAGTGGCCAGGGAGGAATAAGAAGAGCCATGAGGTATTTGCAAGAATCCGATGGGAGAGTGACAATCGGGAACACAGAGGAGGAGGGGACATTTCCTGGGTGTGTTTGAAAGTAGAACCCACAGATTAGGAGGAGAGGAATGTGAGTGGTGACCTGGTGTGAAGACAATTGGATGGAACTCCTGAGAGGAAGGATGGAGCCCCCATCTAGGTGGGCCAGAAGGTTGTTAAGACCTGGCATTCCACAGCATTTGGTTCCATGGCCATGGTCCCCTCTGTCCTGGATTTTAACTATCTCCTTGCACATCTCTTCTCAGCATTGGGTTTTCAAGGACAAGTCTATATTCTCCATCCCCATGTAGCTGCTGTCATAGCCAGCTCTGAAAAACAGAGCAGTCAGGTTGTGTTTGCACTAAACGCGCAGAGGCAGAGAGAGGTTGAAAGGGTAATGGTGTGTGCAACCTGTGCAGCCAGCCCTGAAACTCTCAGCAAAACACAAGATAGGAGGGGGAGGGAATTCCGTCCTCGGACAGATTCTTTAAAAAAAAAAAAAAAAAAAAAAAGACATTATTATTATTATTTTGTTTTAGATGGATGAGTGTTTTGCTTGCATGCATGGCTGCGTGCCACATGTGTGCAGTGCCAGCAGAGGCCAGAAGATGTCAGAGCCCCTGGAACTGGGGTTACAGATGGTTGTGAGTGATCATATGGTGCTGGGAAGTGAACCTGGGTCATCTGTAAGAATATCAATGCTGAAACCACTGAGCTGCTCTCCAAACCCTGGAGTCAGATTTTTTTTTTTTTTTTTTTTTTTTTTTTTTTTTTTTTTTTTTTTTTTGGTTTTTTGAGACAGGGTTTCTCCGTGTAGCTTTGGTGCTTCTCCTGGAACTCACTCTGCAGCCCAGGCTGGCCTCGAACTCACAGAGCTCTGCCTGCCTCTGCCTCCCAAGTGCTGGGATTAAAGGCATGCGCCACCACTGTCCAGCCAGTCAGATTTTTCAGAACATATTTTGTTGTTTGTATGTTGTTTTACAAAATGCTTGGTGATTTGGCTTAATTCATTAAAGCTAAAGCCTGTATCTGTCTGGATCTTACCTACCTTAGGAAACACGCATACTTCCACATGCACTGCACATATATATGCATGCATACATACATGCACACCCCACTATATACATCTACACATCACACACACTATGTTCACACACATGTATGCACACATGCACAGGTACAAAGATGCTCACTGTAACCTCGTCTATATTATTGGGAGGCATGAGAACAGTGCACACACCTCTTACTTATGCAAATAAGCAGACAACCCCAGGGGTAAAATCATGAAGAAACAGTCTATAGTAAAAGAATTCAAAACTACATGGATCAACATGACTCTCAAAAAAAAAAAAAAAAAATCCCTGAGGGGGAAAAGTCATTAGGAAAAAAAGCAATGTGTTTTTATTTCTAGATTAAAAAATACATAAATAAAAAACCAAACACCAAAAATACATTGTCATTATTTAATTGTAACTTTTAATCAAAGTCAAACAGAACTTTAAAATTCTATGACTTTTAATTTTTTAAAAATAGTTGGCTCTCACCCCACCCACTCCAAAAACAACCATTTCAGTTCCTGTAGTTCACGGCATTCCCATGGATTTGGAACTCTAGATTTTTAGTAATATGATTATATTGCTGAATGATCCCTTTTCTAGCTCGCTTCCTATTGCTATTGTTACCAGCCAAGGATCTTGGTCCGGTTTATTTTCTCTACCAGCGAGAGAATTAAAAAGCAAGAAAAAAAAAAATCTCAAGACAAAGCAGGTAACCAGGGTAACCAAGGTAATTATAGGTGAGGAAAGCCCTGAAGGGCCGAGGGCCCAGTTGTTTTGGTAGCCTGAAGAGGGTCTCTCTCCCCTAATTGGGGTTGGTTAGCTTGCACAAAGAAAAAGAATCTGATAGGCCTACAGCTTCAGCTAAACATGTTCAGAACAGGCCTTGAGCTTACCTGACTGGTCAGCAGAACAGGGCCCTATCAGCAGGAGAAAAACCCACCCAGCTTTGATCTCAGGTCAGGAAGGTAGGGAAATTGGAAGTTTGCCATCTTTGTTATCTATCTGTGGCCCCTTTCCTGCCTGTCTGCCTGGCTCCCAATGGCTCCTGTGAAACCCAGTCTAAAGAGTTGATTCTCAGCCCAGTGTCCACATCACACGGTCCCCTTCACCCATGACCTGGGGCAGCTATGGCAAGTCCTCACTCACACAAAAACTCGGGGTGCTTCAAAGCAGGCAGATGGGCAAGATGGTAAAGGTGTTCCGTGGTGGGTTAACTTACTCTGGAGACCTTATCTGTGGCAGGGTTCCCACAGCTGAGGACAGTGTACTGCATCCCCATACTGAAGCACTTAGACTTGTGGTTGGCCAAGAGGGTGGTGCTGCCATGTTCTTGCTGGCAAAGAGAAATAAACCTATGGTAAGGGGTTAGTCTGTCCATGTGCTTGATTGTGGTAAACTGATTCTCAACACGGACATTCATCAAGCCACCACATGGCATGTTACTTACACACACACACACACACACACACACACACACACACACACACACACTTCACGGAAAGGAGGGGGGCACATGCATGTATAGGCCAGGGGACGGCCTCTGGAGCCAGTCCTGGCTTGCATCTTGTTTGATGGGGTCTCTTAGTTATCCACAGCTGTGGAGCACAGGCTAGCTGGCCTGCTAGCTTCTGAGGAGTCTCCTGTCTCCACCTCCCACATCTCCTCATAGGAGCCCTGAGATTATAGACCAACACTACCACACAGGCTTCTATGTGGGTTCTGGAGATTCAAACTCAGGTCCTCACATTTGCAAGGCAAACACTTTTCTCACTGAGCCACCTTCCTAGTCCCATGATTTTTATTTATTGATTATCCCTCACAAAACTGACTGTCACTAGAGAACTATGCTTGCTATGGACTTCACCATCTTCTTCCAACGTCTAACTTTTGTCTGTCCCCATCACTAGACATCTCTAAGTTCTCTCTCCGCCTGTAACCACCTCTCAGCACATCCATTCAGGAAAAGGATGGTTTACTGTCTTCCTTGGCAACATCCTGAGGAAAGGCTGCTTGCTCAGAGTTGGACCTGGAGATTTCCCACATACTCTTTGTCCTGGGGACTCTGTCCTGAGTCTAGAATTCCTCAGCGTTCTCGTCTCTGTCTCATTTAGGACAACTTCTTCTCCCATGGCTTACTGAGAAAGGCCTCTGCCCCTCTTCAGGTCTGCAGCGACCACCCCCCTCCCTTGACCTTCCCCTTGACCTCTAGCAGGCTCTGCAGTCTACTAAGAAGCATGAGCCTTGCTCACTTCCGGCTTCCGGCTTGTCCTGTCAGCTCTGGTCCTGGTTTGAACTCAGCTCCTTCCCTCTGGAGCTGCCAGTGTTTTCCAAATCCCCCAGATCCTCATGAGATCATGGTGACATTCCCAGAGCTACATCTTTCAATTTTAATTATTTAAGAATTTTAAGGCACCCAGACGTGCATGTGAGTGATGTAATGAAACTTGGTTGCACAATTCCAAAACTGGCAGGAAGGAAGAGGGACCCATGCTCTTCCACTGTTTGCTGAAAGAGAAGAGAAGACAGGTGAAGAGAAGTCGGCATGGCAGGGTCACCGTCACCAGCACCTCCCTGGATGGGACTCGGGACCTGGGGCCACTGTGCTGAGAGCTCTCTCAATGCTCCCCCAACCCCAGCAGGCTCCCAGGAGACTCTCAGAACCCTGGGCCTGTCACCTGCACAGTGTGAGGTAGGCCAGGCCAGCACTACCAGGGCACTGAGGTTTCTGCCTGAGGTGACCTCATTGGAGCAGCCCTGGGGACCAGGAAGCAGAGCCAGCCCCTCAGCTGTCACAGAAGGAGCTCACAGCCCCCACGGGCCTTGCACGTCTTTTCCCTTCACTGCCAAGGACAGGGGGCCCTCCAGCAGCCCGGAGCCAGGATCCACCTACTGCTGCCATCTCTGAAACCACAGCCTCCCTGGGTCAGACGGCCATGTGCCTTCTGTGTCCAGCAGGGGTTGGCCCCAGCAGGGCCTGGGGAGCCTGGTGTCCTAGGAGAGATGGAGCCCTCAGGTGGCCTCCTTCTCTTGCTGGCTCAGCCCTGTCTTGAACTTTTTTATTTTTATTTTTTTTGCTTAAGCTGCAGAACTGAATAAACACAGTGTGTGTGGATAGATCCCGCCTGGCCGAGGATCCCTGACTCCAGCTGGTCTGAGCCCCAGTTGCCAAGATCCACAGAGTTAAGATGCAGGACAGCCAGGGCCTCCCCTCCCCCCAGCTGACTGCAGAAGGTCAGAGGTTATATGACAGTTGTTTGGGTGCATCAATTTGTTAACCTGCCACTGCCCCTAGCTCTGTAAACTCTTCACATCCCAACAACTAAAGGAATACGCTAACAACTGTCCCCTCCCTTCTGTACAAGTAGTTGCTGCCTTTCCAAGGATACCCTAGACCTGTTTAAAACAGCAGGGTCCCCAAGCCCCATTCCTACACTTTTGTGTTGGTCCCAGGAAGTAAAACATTGTGTAGCTCCTGCATTGGTTCATAAGCACATCCTGTGATCCACTTTGCAGACGATGAAGCCCAGCCCCTTTCCCCCCACAGATAAAAATGAGACCAGTCCTTGCTAACATTTCATGTAATTATTCCAGAATCGGAGTCTGCTTTGTGACAATTAGCTACTTGTGTTACCTTTCTCCATCCTTATTGTCTTGTTTTATGTTACTAACTATTTTGTAATTATTCTACGTGACAAGTTTCAGTTAAGTTGCTCATGGTAACCCCTCCATTGTGCTCCATGCATGGAGAAAGGGTCTATCTCCCACCGCAGGATCTGCCTGCTTTCAAATGGTACCATTTCCTGGGTGGAGCCGCTGCATGGAAACACCAGAGCAGCCCTTGTCAGCCTTCTGGAAGCTTTTGTCCCTGCTACCCTGCAACTTAATTCTCCAGATACTACAGCTCCAAAAGGTTGACCTTCTCATCAAATGTACACACCCCTTGTAGAGATCTTCCTTCTTTCTTGTGTGGCTGCATGTTCTTTTCAAATCACGCCTCTTCTGCCTGAAGGACCCCTTGGTGTTCTTCTTGGTACAGAGTGGCCACTAGTGAATCCTCTTCATTTTTGCCTCTCTAAAAGCGGGCCTGTTTCCCCTGCACTTTTGCAGTGTTTCTGATGGGAACAAGACTCAAGGCTGCCGGCTGGAGGCTCTCATTCGGCCCTTAAATAGCCGCCATTCCATTTCCTTCTGTTTCCATTGTTCCCAAGGAGAAGTCAGTCGTTCCTCCACTGTTTCTTTCTCTGTAGCGCATGGCAGGTTTCGCTCAGCAAGAGGCACAACATTCTTAACTGCTGAGCCTCCCTCCAGCCCCCTTCTTAGAATTTTAATTACACATTCTCAATTTCTCCACAGTACCCTTCATACCCTAGTGTGCTTTTTTTTTTTTTTTTTTTTTTTTTTTTTTAATTTCTCAAGGTTTTTGCTCCATCCCTCCTCAGCCTGGACCGTTTTAGCAAACTTGCTTATCCCTTTTTTAAACATTCACTGTGCCAGCTTCATGTGGCTTTCATTTGAATTTGCCTTTTAGTGTGATGCTATTTGGCTCTATTTTCAAATGCAATTCCTCTGATAATGTACTCCAGCTTTTCATTTGTTAAAAATAAATTGCTAATTGATATTGCAAATGTGTTCCTATTCACCTCAGTAACTAAGCACCTGGGGCCTCCTGTTGTCTGTCTTCCCACCACTGGAGTCTGGTGGCTTTCTCCTCTGAGCTCTGGTAACCTTGGGAGTGCTGGGCTCTGGACATTTTAAGTCATTTCATGGCGGTGTTTATGGGAGAGCTGAGCACCTGTTCAAACCCAGGCTTTAGACACTGCAAGGCTGACCTCCTGTTCTCCCAGTCTATGTCGGTTGTCCTTCTCACGGAACAACCTCCTAGGGACTCAACAGAAAGTCTTATGTGTTTTTTGGAATTCTGGATTGTTGAGCCTTGAGCTCCAATTTCTGCTGTAATGACATCTGTGACATGGACAACACCACGCCAAGTCCAGCTCAGTCTTGAGCACTGAGCTCTGTGCAACTTCTGCACCCGCAAAGGCCTCTGGGCAGCAAGTGCTGATGCAGGCCAGACTCAGCTGCCAGGGCTTCTCTTGCCCTCATCTCTGGCTTCTGGTGTCAGCTTTGGTCTCCCCAGCTCTGGAGCCTGGCTGGCACACAGCTCTGAACTGGCTCAGTGGCACTCACACATTGTTGAGCAGCTCAAGGAACAGAGTGATGGGGCCACCTTGACATGGTTTGCTTTTTCTCTGGGATAAAAACCTCAAGCTCTCACAGCTTGGGTTGCCTTTGAGTGAGACCTTTGAAAAATAAACCCCCCTCTCTCTCTGAGTGTGTGTGTGTGTGTGTGTGTGTGTGTGTGTGTGTGTGTGTGTATGTGTGTGTGTGTGTAGTCTCACCTTCCTATCTTTCCCTGGCTTTGCTTGTTTGCTAGAAGCTATTCCATCACATCAAAACATACATGGGACTCTTCCTATATGTTAACAAGGCAGCAACATGTGGAGATCTGGGGTCGGCAGACTGACCGTATTTCCAACCTAGATGAATGGAGAATTGTTTTAGTTGTGGTTTCTTGTGAATTAAAAGTAAAAACTGCATGACTGAGGGGCTGGGGGTGTGGCTCAGTCAGGAGAATGCCTGCCTAGTATTTGTGAAGCTCTGTGTTCACTTCCCAGCAACTCCATAACCTGGTCAGAAGGCACAACACTCAGGAGGGCATGCAGGAAGACCAGAAATCAACATCATCTGCCCCTACAAAGGTTTGAGGGCAGCCTGACCTACATGAAATTTTGTCTCAAAACACAAATTATCTTTAGAAAATGCACTTGTGTAGCATGGACAGAGATTAGAAAGCCTCCAGCTTGGGAATTGCAAATGCCCACCAGAACCCAAAAGCTAGCTTGCTGAATGGTGGCTTTCCTCAGAGATGGGTCATAATAAGCTGCAATGATGAGAAAGTGAGAAAACTGGGGAACTGGGGAGCCAGAGTAGGGCAGGGGGTTGACCCTGGTCCCCCTTGTGGAAAGGCTGAGCTTGTGGGGTGCAGGAAGCTGGAAGAGCATTGGCAGGGCAATTGTTTTGGCACCTTGTTTGATGTGAAAACATATGTGGACAGATTCTTTTTAAACATTTCTAATAAAGGCTGGGTGCCAAGATATGCATCAGGGGCTCAGGCATCCTGAGTCCAAATCTTGCCTTTATTACCACATAGCAGGCAACCTTTTGTAGCTTATCTGGCATGCCTTGGCCAGAGTTTCTCCATCTGTAAAGTGGGAATGGTGAGGTCACCTGTCTCAAGATACTTGGGAAAACACAGACTCTGCTCTCACATGCCTAGAAAAGCATTTGTTAAATACAACCAGCTTACAACACAGGATCCCCCTTCAACCAGATTCAGCCCACAGTCACCATGTCTAAATGTCCATCTGATCAACCTGCCTTACGCTACTTGTGAGGTTCATAAGTGAATGGGGCCTGCTCAGGCACACGGGTGGCCTGATAGATGTGAGGTGGGTGGAGAACTGGACTTCTTTTGCATTCTGTAGCCAAGCAACTCCTCTCCATCACAGGCAGAAGGTAGAAGCTCCCTCCAACTATAGAGAATGTTGTTGTAATTGGCT
The DNA here is from genome assembly GCF_903995425.1 of Onychomys torridus. NCBI lineage: Eukaryota > Metazoa > Chordata > Mammalia > Rodentia > Cricetidae > Onychomys > Onychomys torridus. Next base: position 115,220,662 of record NC_050446.1, read on the forward strand.
CCCAGCTCTGACTTCCCCACAGTCATTAGCAAAGCCCCTCATGCCCTGCCTGTGAGGGGAGAGGGCATCCTGACATACCATCCCTCATCTAAATGTTTAATAATGCCCCATCCTCAGCTCACAGGGTAACCAAACCCAAGCCAGCGGATCCTCAAAGCCACAGACTAACGAGGCCATGAAAGGGAAGCTGTTTCTGTAATGAAAATTTCATCAATGCAGACTTCACATTGAATACCAGGGTCTCAGCATGAAGACAGCATCAGAGTGGACGCTGCTGTGACATTGACCTTCATCCCTGGAGACAAGAGCAGAGTCGGGCAGCTTCGATCTTCTGTGACAACATAGCCACGGGGAAGGAGGCTCTGGGATGGGGGAGTCAGCTAGGCCCCACCCCATTCCTTCTGAAGGGGTCTCTGCCGGTTGGGTCCTGGCGATTCTGTTTTCCTCAGTTGCCCCTCGGGTCCCATCCCCGTCTAATCTCACCCTTCCTGTCCCTCACCCATCTCTATGCTCTTGCTCCTCAGCACAGCACAGCACAGTCGACCAGGCCATGCTCTGGCTGCTTCCTCCAGAACCCACAAGCCCCAGATCTTGTCTCAAAGTCTCCCTACCCAGGAAGATCTTTTAAGAACAGCATTACTAATGCTACCTGCCCCTTTCTACCTGCATTTGCGTGCGCGCACACACACACACACACACACACACACACACACACACACACACACACGAGAGAGAGAGAGAGAGAGAGAGAGAGAGAGAGAGAGACCACAGTGACAGTCGTATACATTGCATAGACAACAGCTTTCACTACGGCATCTGTATGCCTGTGAGAGTCATGGGTCCCCTGTGAGCCAAGTGCATGCAGCCTTGGTGAATTTTGCATCTCATCTTGATAAGATCTTATCCTGTGCCTGTGAGTCTGGCTTCTGGAAAGCCCTGGTTGGAACCCACAGCTGTCAGCAGATCTTCCCTCCCCAACACTGTAGTCTGTGGTGCCACAATGTGTAGCTGGAGACCTTCTCTCCAGCCCCCACCAAGCCCTGTTAGTCCGACAACCCGCTTATAAAATAAACACACAGATGCTTATATTATTTAAATTGTTTGGCCATTAGCTCAGGACTACCATTGTCTAACTCTTACTCCTATATTTAGCTCATTTTTATTAATCTATACTTTGCCACGTGGCTCGTGGCTTACTGGTACCTTACATCTTCTTTGTCCTGGCGGCCGCTGCAGTGTCCCCTCCTGCCTTCCTGTTCTTCCAATTCTCCTCTCTCTTAGTCCCACCTATACTTCCTGCCTGGCTACTGACCAATCAGTGTTTTATATAGAAAGTTTATCTTCACTTTGACAAAAATAGCCATTTGGGCAAGAAACTGTTCTTGCCTGGACTGCTTGATCAACTGGACATGCAGGACCCATAGGAAGGTGACCACTGAACTTTGCTTGACAAAATGGTCCTTCAGGTTCCTGCTTTGCAGAGGAAACTGCCAGACATTCTACAGGACACAAAGAGAAATGACTGAGAGACTCTAGCCCTGTGGGCTGAAGACAAATGCCCCAACTTTACAAAGGAACATTGGATGACTGTCCAGGCTGCCAGCTGTCTCTGTCTATTGTCACAAGACTCCCGAAAGTTGCTTGCATCCATCTCCCGGTTCTCGGGTAATATTATATCCTTCTGAGGTCTTTGATGTGGTTGAAGCTAGATAGTTACAATTTTCCTTAGTTATGATAATAGATAAGTTAGATATAAAACCTTAGACTCACAAATATAAGATAGATTGGATATCTCCTTTAATTTTGCCAAATAAACTAGTTATTATAAATAGACTAGATATTATAACTGTAATTCTTGCTTGATAATTGTTTTGTTATCTGTAATTTTACAATGTGAAAGTTAAAACCTTCCTTTTAGAAAAAAGAAAAGGGGAAGGGCTATGGGATGTTCTGTATGTTACATGTGGTGTGTTGCTCTGATTGGGTAATAAATAAAACACTGATTGGCCAGTAGCCAGGCAGGAAGTATAGGAGAGACAAAGAGAAGAGAATTGGAGGAAGTGGAAGGCGCAGGCGAAGAGACCTGCGAGCCACTGCCATGACAAGCAAGATGTAAGGTACCCGAAAGCCACGAGCCACATGGCAAAGTATGGATGAATAGAAATGGGCTAAATATAAGACTAAGAGCTAGACAATGGTAGCCCTGAGCTAATGGCCAAGCATTTTAAATAATATAAGTGTCTATGTGTTTATTTTATAAGTGGGCTGTCGGACTAACAGGGCTTGTTGGAGAGAAGGTCTCCAGCTACAACAATGTGTTGAGATGCTCTGGACCAGAGGCTGTGTGCACACACCAAGGGCAGATACACCGGTGGCTTCAGTTCACTTATTTATAACCTGACAAAGAAGCAGATAGAAATTTCTCTTCCCTTTCATACAGTGTTTTTGTGAGGCTTCCAACAGTGAAAGAAATAATGACACAAACAAATCTAAACTCTAAGTCACCTTTCCTTAAAGAAACTTGTAAACACAGAGGGAATGAACAACATGCTGTGTTTGCAGGTTCTGGATCTTTCTAAAGTCAAGACAGTTAAAAAATAAAACAAAAGCAAACAACAACAACAACAAAAACAAAAACAAAACAAAAAACAAAAAAAAAAAACCCTGGTAATCTTGACCATATCAAGTTCTTACAACTTTGTTGTAAACAATGGGAACCATGGGAATTGAAGTGAGTATTTAAGAGGAAACTTAAAGAACATGTAAGAAAGCTTCTGAATCTACCATGAGAAAGAAAAGTCTGATGCAGAAAAAGTCCACAGCAAACAGGCTTCTTTGAGGTCTCCAAATGAAGTTAGGATGTTTTAAATTTTTATGTATCTTTTACTATTGAATATTTACAAAGACGTGTGAGTCCCTCTGTCTTTCAAGAAAAATGGCATATGTGTTTGTAGATGTTTGTAAATGCATGTGTGTTTTACTGCAATGGATAATGGTATGTTTTAAGTTTTAATTACTGTGCTTGAAGAGATCTATAAAACAAAAAAATGTCTCTAACCTGTAAGTCCCACAGCCCAAGGACAGAAAATTTCCTGGAATGCTGGAGGCTGTTGTTCATGTAAGATAACAAGCCATGTGTTTTCACTTTTGAAAACAAGCTTGGTTGCCCCAACTGACAAAGTGTGTGCTCAATCACACATAGGCAGGAGGTACACAGGCAGGAAGTGCGTCAGGATGTATGCTTGCCTCTGATTGGACAAAGCGGGAATATGTGGCCTTGTGAATTTTGCCCTTATAAGCCCCTGACTAATATAATTCGGCGCTGTATTCTAAGCATAAGTCTTGAGTATCCTGGACAGTATCCATCCATGGTCCTGGTCAATATTTAGTAAAGTTTCCTTCAAACTTGGCTCAAAAATTGTGGTAATGGTCTTGCCTGGTGGGAATAACAGTACATATTTGTATGCGCACATAAGGGCTCGCCCATGTGGAAGCAAGAAGAGGAATTTGGGTGTCTTCCTCTATTACTATCTACCTTGTTTTTTGAAACATAGTCTCTCACTGAATCTGCAGCTTGCTTATTTCTAAGCTGGCTGGCCAGCAAGCTCCAGAGACCCTCCTGTCTCTGTCTCCCCAGTGCTCAGGTGACAAGCACCCACTACCACATTTGGCTTTTTACGTGGGTTCCAGAGATCCGAACAGGTCCTCATGCTTGTACAGCAAGCGCTTTCCCAACTGAATCATCTCCCCAGCTCCAGAGGCCTGTGAGTTTCAGCACTAGAATTATACAACGTCAAGGCCACAGTGTGCACAGCAAGGCCAGCAGAAGCAGAACAGTGTGATGAACACCCAGCCTGTCCCAAGAGAATCAGCTCTGGGCTGATCGGTGAGTGTGTTCTCATAGCTAAAGTCAGTAGCTGGAAGTTTCTCAGTCCTGCCCGGCCCTGCGGTCCCACAGCCACTTATAAAACAATCAATCAGAGGCTTATATTAATTACAAACTGTATGGCCTATGACTTCAGCTTCTTGCTAGCTTGCTCTTTCATCATAAATTAACCCACTCCTATTAATCCATATGTTGCCATGCGGCCATTGGTGTTACCTGTCTGCCGGCATCTTGTTCCTTCAGCAGCGGCTGGTGTCTCCCCAACTTCTCCTCTCTGTATCTCTGCTTGGATTTCCCACCGCTAAGCTGCCTTGCCACAGGTCAAAGTAGCTTATTTATTAGCCAACCAGAGCAACACATATTCACAGAAAGACATCCCACAGCAAAATTTCTCAATTGTAGACTCATCTTTCATGTAGCCCAAGATGGCCTCTAACTCTCTATGTTTCTAAGGATGGTCTTGAACTTTTCCTCCTCTTGCCTCACCCTCCCAAGTGCCAAAATGACAGCTCTGTATCACCATTCCTGACTTCACGGAGTCTTCATATATACCTGATGGTCTCCAGTGGAGCTCAGCCCAGCCATCCACACACTCCCATTGTCTGGTGCTACATGGAATACTGTCTGTTGCAGCTCAAACAGTGACACCAGACAAGAACTCACTGGATCTGCTTCTTTGGAGAGAGTCCCAGGTCAGCCAGGGCTGCACAGCGCCCTGCAGCTTCAGCTAGTGGGGGCTGAGAGCCCACCAGACAGAGCACTATGAGCTGACTCTCCTGGAGACTCTCTTCATTGTGTGAAGTCTGCCTGGAATGACTCAGAAGTCAACCCAACTAATCCATGGCTCCCTCATGTGGCGGGAGCTTCCTCCCAGCATGGCTGCCTCTGGGTGGTCAGGCTCCTTCTGTGGCAGCTCAGGTTCTATGAACAGAAAGTCTAACAAATAAGGTAGAAACTGAACGACCTCTTCTCACCAAGCCTTGAAAGTCCTAAAGCATAAATTTCTGTAACTAGAAGTTGCAGGGATGAGGAGCAGACACAGATTCCATCTCTAGGTCGGAGGCACATCAGACATCTGTACTTTAATGACTCACAGAGTCAGTGGTTCCAAATGCATCCTGGGATTATCTCTGCTTCTTTATTCTCTTATGCCCATAATCACTCCCTTATTTATCTGACCACACACCCTGGGGTCAAACTGTGCTTGGGACAGATCCCAAGCAAATACAATACATGACTTCAGCCTCCAGCACCCTGGGACACACAGGAGAAACAGATTCTACACTGAGCCCACTTCAACTGAAATTCATGATGCAGTTTGTAAGGGACACTCCCCAAGAGACTTGTTCAGACATCGGCACACACTGTTCTCTTCCAAGGACTGCTCATATCTCCCAGGTCCCATTTATTTCCCCCTTAGCGGCTGCCTGCTTTTGCTTCCACAGCACAATCTACCGAGAGCTTCGGAATGGGCTTTAGATTGCTCCTTGATGAAGAGAAAGCCATGGCGGATACACGAGACTTGACAGGGGTGGCAGCTGCCCTTTTCTGACTGAGCTTCACGGGCTCCAAGACAACAGGCAAAATTTGGATGGATTCCCACTGCGCCACTGCTAAGCAGCTCCATTTAGGTAAACACCCCCTGGGAATTCGTGTCTGCGTCCTCTGTGGGTGATCTGTTTTTCCTCCTACCCACTTCGAACATACAAAATTGAGAATATGTCAGACCTCACATAGGCTCTTTACAAAGTGTTCCCCATTAACCAGGGCCATTTCAGCCCCATGTTCTCGGCCTCCTCTGAAGGCAGCCCATGGCATTTCCATAATAAAGAGCAGTTTATGGCTTGAAATCTTGACTGGTTGAAAAATGAATTCCAAAACCCCGCTGGTTGATTTATTGCCCGTATGCTGCCTTTGTTGTTGTCGTCATCGTTGGTTAAAGATAGAAAGTATTATCTGTCAGAGCTGGAGAGATGGCTTGGCAGTCAGAAGCACTGGCTGTCTTCCAGAGGACTCAGGTTCGATTCCCAGAACCTACAGAGCAGCTCGTGACCCTCTGTAGCTCCATTTCTAGGGCACCTAATGATCTCTTCAGCCACCAGGTACATGCGTGATGCATAGACATACATGCACGCAAACACCCATACACACAACTAAAAAAAAAAAAAAAGGTTTGTCACATCTTAATTCCCTAGTGTGTATAATTATAATTTTAATCTTGTTGATGAGCGTGTGTTAGAGTTTCTGTTGCTGTGAAGAGACACCATGACCGTGACAACTCTTATAATGGAAACATTTAATTGAGGTGGCTTGCTTACCGTTTCAGAGGTTCAGTCCATTATCATCATGGTGGGACATGGTGGTGTGCAGACAGACATGGTCCTGGAGAAGGAGCTGAGAGTCCTGCATCTTGCAGGCAACAAGAAATGGTCTGAGCATCACACTGAGCAAAGCTTGAGCATGCATGAGACCTCAAAGCCTGCCTCCACAGTAACTTACTTCCTCCAACAAAACCATACTTACTCCGATAAAGCCACACTTTCCCAATAATGCCACTCCCTTTGGGGGGCATTTTCTTTCAAACCACCACAGTGGGTAATCTCTCAAAATCTTAATTTGAAAATCTTAACTGGCCCAAACCATCGGAACCCACAGAGGTGCTATCAACCCAACAGCAGAGGTCATGTCGCGAGTCAGGGTATCTCTGAAGGTGAGAAGTAGTTGTCACTGAGATCTCCATGGAAATGCACTGTCTCAGCCCAGGGGGGATACAATGAGTGGGGTGGGAGTCCTGCGTCTGTTGACCCTTAAAGTTATTCAAGAAAGTACTGCTCTTGCAGGGGCCCTGAATTTGAGTCCCAGCACCCACAGTTCATAAGCACCCTTAACTCCAGTTCCAGGGTATCTGATACCCTCTTCATGGGCACTTGCACACATCACCACATAGACATACCGATAATTTAAAATAATAAAAATAATTCTTTAAAAGAATTATATCTCTATCTGAAGGCATAATGGTGACTCTCCCTCCATGGAAGTCACAGCCTCAGGATCCTCCCACCTCCAGCTTCACAGATACCCTCCGTCTCTCAGCAACTCAGTGTGGGTTCAGTGGGAAGCTGCCCTTGCCACCCAGAAAATGGCCCGTAAGGCCTCATGTGCTTCTTTCCAAGGCAGATCAGTCAAGTTTACAGGCACCAGAGTGAGTCCCCCATTGTGCAGTGACCAGCAGTGACAGAGACGAAGGCAGCTCACAGGAGGGGCCACTACACACCCCATTTTCCTCTTTCTCCGAGAAGAATAAATAACTCATTCGTCACTTGCATCCGTCATCTGAGGCAAAAACCAGACAACGATAACGATGTGAATATATTAATCAGCCTCTCCTTGCAGATGAGTCTCTGCTTTAGTTAGAGACAGTAATTTGGTGCTGTGATTTTGAAAGTCAGTGAAATGCTAAATAGAGGCATGTCAGCTGATATCAGACACAGCCCCAAAATAACATCCCTGGGAACAGATCCTTTGATAAAATATCCCCAAAGAATTTCAAGATATACATAATGGGTTTGGCTTTTTTTTTTTTTTTATAACCAATTTGGCAGATTTCTTTCCCCTAGCTTCCAGCTTTCTAAGGACGATTTCATTCCAAAATGCTTTTTAAGTTTGCAAAATGTGCTTGCCACTCACCCCCACCACCACCACCACCACACCACATGCTGAATTGTCTTTTTTTTTGCATTTTGCAGTTCATTTTAAATGGGAAATTGATGGCTTCTTTAGTGCTGAGTCACTGGAACAGGAGTGGCCCGATGTTCAATTACACATGAGTGAAATGGAGTCTGGGGTGAGTCTGTGAGCCTATGGCACATACTTGGAGAGGCTGGAAGAGGCCCAGCCCGTAGCTAGAGTTGTCTTCCTGATGGAGACTCTCAGAGGTTAAGTTGGCATTGGGCTGGTAACTCTCTTTATCCCATCTACTGTTTCTTGAGTCTAAGGACAAGACGTCCTGAGAAAATTCTGCCTGGTAGTTTGATTGATGGCTCTTGGGTCCAGAGCCAGGAGCTGACATGGTATGAACTAAGATTGTTGAAGAGAAAAGAAAAACACCAGGTGTGGTGGCTCATGTGGGTCATTCCCAGAGGCAAGTGAATTTCCAGGAGTAAAACCCTGCCTCCCAAACCGAACCAAAAAGAGAGGGGTAGCTGGAAAGATGGCTTAGTGGTTAAGAGCACCTGATGCTCTTTCCGGGGACACTACTGTTAGTTATTTTGGGTGCTCTTACCCCGCAAGGAACACGTCCCGAACATGACAAGACCACAGAAGAGTTTGTATTAAAGAGGATAGAGGTGACAGGCCTGTGTGAAGCACACACGTGAGTGAGGAGAGAGAGAAGAGAAGAGAGAGACCTGTGCAACATGGTGCCGGCTTTTTAAAGAGTGAGCCGCGCGTGCGTACAGGACAGCATGTGGCTACTCCACGCATGCGCGTAGATTGCATGGGCTGCGCGCTTTACGCAACCGTGTAGTCCTAGTAGTCCTAGTCATGCGAGATGTTCTGACCTGGAAATGGCTATTTTGAACCGGAAATAACTAGGCAGTCCGCCAGGAAAACCCAACCGTGTGGACATGTTGTGATTTCCTATCACCTACCCTTGTTCAAAGTACCCATGTCTGGCAGCTCATGACTACCTGTACCACTATCTCCAAGGGATGCCGCCCTCTCTTCTGGCTTTGGCAGGCACACACATGCACACACCCAGCACACTACACACACATAATTAAAAATAAAATAGGTCTTTTTTAAAAAGCAACAGTGCCGGGCAGTGGTGGCGCACACCTTTAATCCCAGCACTCAGGAGGCAGAGGCAGGCGGATCTCTGTGAGTTGCAGGCCAGCCTGGGCTAAAGAGTGAGTTCCAGGACAGCCTCCAAAGCTACACAGAGAAACCCTGTTTTGAAAAACCAAAATAAATAAATACATACATACATACATATATAAACACATAAATAATAATAATAATAAAATAAAAAAAGCAACAGTAACAAAAAAGGAAAGGTGGAAATGTGTCTTGGTTGGTGAAGTACTGAGCTAGCATGCACAAAGGCCTGGATCTGATTCCTTAGTTCCATGTAAAACCCTGTGTGTTGGTGCACGCTTGCAATCCCAGAACAAAGGAGGTGGATGCAAAGGGTCAGAAGTTCAAGGTCATCATCAGCTCTATAGCAAGTTCAAAGCAATCTGGGATGTGAGATTCTGCCTCAGGTGGGGAGGGGGAGACCACTTATTCTTTTCATAAAAAATAGATGTTATGGGGTTAGACTTTAGAGCCCCAACTCCCAAGTACTCCTGATTCTGACTGTATTTGGAGACAGGCTCACCTTCTTTTTCAAAGTTCAATGACATTACTAGAGTGGGCCCTGGTCCTAAGCATCTTTCCCAGACAAGATTGGGAAATAGATGTAAACAGAGAAAGATCACGTGAGGAGAAAGGGATCAGAGCAGTGATTCTCAACCTTCCTAACGCTGTGACCCTTTGATACAGTTCCTCATGTTGTAGTGACCCCCAGCCATAAGATTTTCATTGCTACTTCATAACTGTAATTTTGCTACTGTTATAAATTGTAATGTAACTATCTGATGTGCAGGATATCTGATACATGACCCTAGTGAAAGGGTTGTTTGACCCCCAAAGGGGTCATAACCCAAGGGTTGAGAACCACTGGATCATTGGGACCCAACTCTCCCTGGGATCCTGGGAAGCCCTTAAGACCTTTCAAATACGGGGCCAAACACAGTTAAGAGTTACTGAGAACGGCAGGTAAGCTTTGTTACTTTTATTTTCTGCAGGCTCTGATATGTTTCTGTGACTGAATGAAGCTGTTAGGGTGGGTCACCAGACAGGCCCCTCCCGTAGGCCTGGCAGCCTTTGGTGAAGAACTGTCTAGAAAGGACAGCACTCTAGCTACGGAGTCCAAGAACCACAGCCCACATAACTGTGGTCACAGAAGGCCTTCTTCCCATCAGCCTGTACCAGTACTAGGAAAAGTCCCCCTCTGCCGGCCAGGCCCAGGTGAACTTGGAAGGATGCTTATACAACTGCTTTGGGAGCATTGTGAGCCCGGCAGTCTGTCTGCAGTCAGTCTGGAAAGCAAGGTCACTCCCTGGTGATTGAGTCAGAGCCTTGACACAGAGAGGAACTGTTCTCTAGCTTCCTTCCTGTTGTGTCAACACACTCGACCAGAAGCAACACAGCAGAGGAGCATTCCTTTGCTTACAGTTGCAGGCACAGTCCATTGTTGGAGGGAAGCAAAGGCAGGAACATAAAGAACCTCTTCCATGGTCAGGAACAAATGCTCAGGCCTTGCTGCTTGCTTGTGCTCAGGCCTCTGCCAGCTCTAACACGTTCATACCGTCCAGGGCCAGTACCACCTACCTTCCCAGCCCAACTAACATCAAGACGATCTGCCACAGGCCAACCTGACCTAGATAATCCTTCAGAAGACCCTCCCCTAGGGCTGGGGAGATGGCTCAGTAATTAAGAGCACTTGTTGCTCTTGCAAAGGACTCTGGGTCCATTTCCAGCACCCACATGGTGGCTCACCATCGGTAACTCCAGTTCCAGCAGATCTCATACCCTTTTCTGACCTCCGTGGGCACTAAGCACATGCACAGCACACAAACAAACATACAGGTAAGACACCCCCACATAAAACAAAATGAATAAATCTAATATTAAGTATTTTATATAAAAGACTCTCTTCCCAGGTGATTCTAGATTATGTCAAGTTGAATGTCAAAACTGATCAAAACAGGCTGTATGCTTGGCTTTGATTGGTCTTGACAATTTTGGAAGTTGAGCTGTAACTGGCAATAGTCACAATGACCACACAACATACACACTCACACACTTACACACACACACACACACACATACACACATACTTGCAAGCACATGGTCAACTGGTCTTTCAGATTAGCCAAGAGATTATCTTCTGTGTGGCCTCCCTGGGGTTGCAACATTTGAGGTCACAACAAGGCTTTTGGGTAGTCTTTTGCCTACCTGTGATCTTCATCATGGTAGACTGGGCTGCCCTGGTAACATGAAATGGTGACAGTGTAGCTGTAGCAATAGAGTTGGCCATATGCCGCAGCAAGCTTCGGCTTCATTGTCGGCACCTGGGGACAGAGGTGGTGGAGACGATGGAGGGTGGTGGAATAATAGAGAGTAAACGGAATAGGACAAACAGCCAAGACAGCCAGAGCCAAGAAAGAGGCTATAAAAAGCTGAAGACAAGAAGTCTGCAGAAGCAGTCACTAGAAGAGTTCAAATAACTGATGAGGTCCCAACACCCAGGGCCTGAAAACTGTAACACTCACTGAGATCCCAACACCCAGGTTGAGAGCCATAACACCAGCCAGTAGCTACTGCTATAAGTCCTGGATTACTGGTCATGGAGTGCAGGGCCACCGAGACCCAGAGTAGAAAGCTTGCCAGCTGAGTCTCTGGCTTCTATAGCTTGGAACCACAAGCTTTTAGTTCTCAGGGTCCCAGCCATAAACTCCTGGACCTAATCCATTCATCAGGGCCTTGGTGCTCAGGACCTGGAAGCCACCACTTGCCTATATTGGAAATTTCCATCTGCTGCCAGATGACTACAGATAAAGACACTGGAAGGACATGACCCTCCAAGCCAAAGATGAAAGGCTCAGAAGAAACGAACACAGCATGCTCTTGACTCCCCTCCACCACCCGAGGAAACAGATTTCTATTATTTACGCCGGGCAGCCTGCGGTGGTTTATTACAGCCGTGGAAAGCTTATACAGAGCTAGCTTCCCTTCCCCTGGGGTTTCAGTGTCTGGGAGCTGACATGGATTATTTGTCTGTAGCCCTGAGTAAGACGTGGCATGTTTCTATTTGAACTGAAGCTGTGTTTGGTCTGAAGCTGGCTAGACAGAGCTCCTGTCAAATGCATTGTCTCCAAAGAACTTGAAGTGACTTATGAGCCTCAGTTGCATAAAAAGTAAGTGGCCCTTCTTAAACTGGTATCTCCAACACGCCCTCTTCTCTAGCTCCCATCAAAACCACGGGAGGTGTTAGACCTCAAAGGTGACTCAGAGCAGGAATGCTCAGCCGGGTGATGTCCTCAGGGCCAGCATGTCCAAGAGGCAGCACAGAAGAGGGCACAGGTACTTGTCACCTTCTCCCCTTGTATGGTGGAAGTCTGGTCGGGGTGGGGAATGTGACATGACAATGAACAGCACAGACCGATGTTGTGGAATGATCTTTTTGTACACTGTGAAGATGTTTAACTCTGATTGGTTTAATAAAAAGCTGAATGGCCAATAGCTAGGCAGGATTTTCAGAGCAGAGATAATGCTAGGAAGAAGAAAGGTGGAGTCTCCAGAAGATGCAGAGGCATTGCATGCAGAGATGAGGTAACCAGCCATGACCCTCGTGACGGCACATAAAATAATAGAAATGGATTAATTTAAATTATAAGAGCTGGTTAGAAACAAGCCTAAGCTATTGGCCGGACTTTCATAATTAATAATAAGTCTCAGTGTCACTATTTGGCAACTGGCTGGTGGGACAGAGAAACAGACTGATCCATGTCAGTCCATGCTATGTGGTGTCAATTTAGTGTTCCTAAGTCACCGCTCCCCTCTTCATCTCCCAGTTCACAGCGCTCTAGATGTCTTTCCACCAGCTTGTCCAGCTCTCCAAAGCACACTCTGCCCCTCCCCCTTGCTTACCCTCACCTGTGCTCTTAGAGCTTGGGTTGGATGTGGAGAGGACATTGTCCTCTGAGCAGAAGTTGAAGGGAAAGCCATTGGTGCTATTGGGGGTTAGTCTCCAGCCATTGGTGCCATTGGGGGTTAGTGTGCAGGCATTGGTACCATCGGAGGATAGTGTGCAGGCATGGGTGCCATCAGGGGATAGTGTGCAGGCATTGGTGCCATCGGGGGAGTGTCCACCCTCCCTCCCTACCCCAGGAACCTTTTCTGTTCTTTTTCATCCTGGGACCTGACCCTCAGACATGCCTTTCCTATCATTCAGCATCTATCCGACTTCAGCCGAGGAGGCTCTGCTAGAGGTCAAGGACAGGAGAGGACTGTTCCCTGCCTTCCATGCTGTATGTAATGTGAGCACAACCCATGGACAGCCATTCTCTGCACCTTGAGGAAATCTCCAAGCTGTCTAACACCCCGACCCCCAGCTTCCAGTTGCCCTGTCTCCTGCTGCCCCCCTGCTGATACCCCCTAGCCGAGCCTTCTTGGCCCTTCTTGTCCTTCTGTCTGTCCCCTCAATGTAAAGGCCCCTCAAGTCACATCTGTCTTCTCTGTCCCTGGAGCTCCTGTGATTTTGTACAACACTCATTTGGGAATGCTGCTTTCCTGGGCTTCAACCCTGGGAGGCCATGTGGGTACCCCTGAGCAACTGAGCTCAGCTCTGAGGTCACTTTCAAGAACAACCTTTGGGTCCCCATGTAGTATCTAGTGATTCCATTCATCCAAGTCAATGCCAGACTCCAGTGTGTCCCCACCCCTTCTCTGAAATGCTGCTGGACACTGGCCCATTGCTTCCTCCTCTGTTGCCACCTCCCACCCTCACCCTCCCCCACTCTCCCCTTCACTCGCCACCCCCCCCCCCCCCGCCCCCCACCCCCACCCCCCACCCCCGCTCAAGGGTTACACTGGACTGACCCATCTTCTGGGTCACCTTCCATACCATAAACATGACAATCTTCTCCAAGTACAGCCTTGTCACATCCTTGCCTTGCTTGCCGAAGCCTCGGCGTCTGAAAGACACTTCCCAGTCTTATGGTCAATGTTACCAGCCATCTGCCCCCTCTCTTCCCCCTGACCAGCTCCCTCTGCCCCCACCCCCAGCTCCATCCAGAATGTTCTGCTAAGCACACTGACTGTCTCCTGCTGAGCCTGTAGACCTTTGCACCCTGGGCCACACCCTGCCTGGCCTCCCTCTCCAGGCTCCTTCACCTGCCGGGATCTTCGCTTATGGTGAAGTCAGGCTTGGTCACACTTGTAGAATCTCACCCAGAACTGGCATTCCCCCTACATCCCACATCCTGCCCTGAGCTGTCCAGACAGGCAAACACATCCCCAGGGGCCATTGCTGGACTTTGTTTCCACAAATGGAAGACAGTGAAGAACGACCTGGACACTGTCCCGGGACAGGCTTACCCCATGGTAGGCCTCAGCAACTGTTAGAACTGTTCGATCACCGGATGTTCCCAGTGGGATCTGGGAACACAGAGCTCCAGCCTCTTGGTCCCCCCTACCCCCAGCTCCTGGTCAGGAATGCTTGACTGAGACTGGATCCCCGCAGCCTGTGTCCTCCTGCGCCCAATTCCTTTGCACCGAACTGAAAGTAATTACCGAAGGCAGCCGTAGAAAATGACAGAATGGGAACGGGCCTAGGGCCCAGCGAGCGGATTACGAGCAAAGTCCCGTGTCATCACAACGCCTGTCAGGCTTGGAAGGGACTCAAGCAGCCAAGCCTTAGGGCCAATGCTGTGAGCTCAAGGCTTTCTCTCCTGGCAAGGCTCCGGCAGGGCTGTACCGTCTCTCTTCATTGGCCTGGTCAGAGAAGACGTGACTCCTCCAGGCTGTCATTGGACATTGCAGCATCTGGAAAGGATTGTCACTGCTGAGAGGAACACAGAGTCATCCTATGTGGGCAGAGCCCTAACGCTGCCCTAGACCCATCCTCACCAAAGCCGGGGTGTGGGGACTTGGAGAGTAACGGGTCCCTTGAGGGTCTCTGCACCAAGTGGGAGCTGGCCTCCCTACACAGCTGCTGAAAGCCAGGCCTGCAGGGTCTCTTCACTCACAGGGACAAGGACTGACTGGAAGGATTATGTCCTTAATTACGTCACCAGCCTGAACAAGCGTCCCAGCCTAAAAAGCGGTGTGCTCTCTCTGTGTCCTCTCTTTCCATATCGCCTCTCCTTCCGTATTCTCCCTCCTCGCGAGCTCTCTCTCTCTCCCTCTCCCCCCCCCCCCCCACAATAAAACTCTAGAAAGGTAACCATGGTTCGTGATTCTTCCATCACGGATACATCCAGTGCTCTCTTTTGTCATCATGGCTGCCACGGGCAGCAGCCAGCCACGAGCACCTCCAAATAACCAACACTGACCAGGTGAGCACAAAGGCCATGGATATTGGGGTCACCTGATGGTCAGTAAGTCCCATGCGCCAGCTCAGGCTCAAGCCAGTCCTTAAGGATGAATCAGCAGGAGTCCTACATTTTCTGATCTGGCCTCAGGAAGTAGGGACATGTCACCTTCACCTCTGTGGTTTAGTGAGTTACACACTTGCTTGGAGTGAAGGAGAGGACACCAACCTGCTTCTCAGTGGCAGGAATGTTAAGGTCATGAGCCTGTGAGATGACACATTATTGGAGCCATGGGTGATAGATGTTGATTATTGACTAGGTTAAGAAATGTCCTGGATCAGTTAAAAAGCTACACACTTCTCTGTGAGAGGTTTGTCATGTGAGATGGTGACTGGGGTAGAAAGATCCACCCTGAGTGTGGGCAATGCCATGCAGTGGTCTGGCAGCCTGCAGAGAAGGAGGTCAGAAAAAGGTACCGTGCGTGCACAACTCTTCTTCGGAACATGTATGTAGCCACAGCCGCTGTCCACTGCCATCAGACTGTGGTTTTTTGGCCTCCATCACAGATTCACCAAGTCTCCACCGAGTGTCTAGGCCCTCACTGCTGAACCGGACTGTTATGGCACAGAGTGTCTCATTCTCAGCCTCTCCCGCATGCTCACTGCCATTTTTGGACTACCCTGCCCTATTGTGTAAGCCAGTGTAATAAATTCCCCTTTATAATACATATTCAATTGCTTCTGCTCCTCTAGAGAACCCTAATACCCTATCCTTGGATGATAGACCACTACAGCTCATGCTTTCAAAATGAGCCTTTCTCTTGAAGAAGCCAGTGTAGGGGGAAGCAGAGGCTGAGACAAAGAGAGACTGACTGCATCATGTGAACACCGAGGCCTGCTCGTGCCTGAAGCCAGGCACTTTGGGCTTTGCTCTTGCATGAGCCAATGGCTTCTCTTTTCATCTCAAGAGCAGTTTCTGTCATTTGCAACCAAGAGTCCTAGCTGGCAGAGAGAGACCAAGCAAGAGGATGGTCCTTGGAACCAGAAAGCTTGAGCGTGAGTCTTGAGTCTCCCTCTTCAAGCTGGTTAGCCTTTGAAATAAGCTTTCATGGACCAGAGTCCCACCTCGATGGTCTGATTAGCAGAAGCCTTCAAACGGAATGCAGTTCGAGGCAGAGGTACTGTGCTCTCACTGCAGGAAAACATGGACAGCCTGAGCTCATGACAGCTCAGAACTCTATTCGTTAAAAACACCATTAAGAAGGCGGAGGAGATGAAAAAGCAAGCCTCGGGTGGGGAACAGTTGCCACTCAACACAACAGGCTACTTTCCCGTTGCTGTGGTGAAACACCATGACCAAGGCAACATACAGAGGAAGACTATGATGGAGCTTACAGTGGAAGAGAGATAGAGTCCATGACGGCAGAACAAAGGAATGCTGCCAGGATCAGGAGGCTAAGGGCTCACATCTTGGACCATAGGCACAAAGCAGCAAGCATGAACTAGAAATGGCAAGTCTTTAAACTCTTGAAACTGACCTCCAGTGACATATTCCCTCCACAACAAGGCCACCTCACCTAAGCCTCCCCAAACAGCAACATCAGCTGGGGACCAAATATTCAAATGCTGGAGACTGGGGGACATTTATAGTTCAAATCACCACAGTACTCTACCCAGTGTTAGGACAATTTTAGGTGCAGGCCCTACCTTGACATTGCTCGGAAGCCTTGGGTGACAAGCTTCCAAGAGTGATTCAGACTCACTCTGGGGTCTGGAGAGATGGCTCAGTGGTTAAGAGCACTTTCTGCTCCCTAGAGGACCTAGATTTGGTTTCCAGCACCCACACCAGCTAGCTCACCATTGCCTAGAACTCTAGTTCTGGGGGATCTGATGCCCTCTTCTGGCCTCCACAGGCACTGCATGCACATGGTACACATACACTCCTGAACACACATATACACTAAAATAAGACTTATTCTAGAGTCCAAAAAAATGTTCCTCTCTGTCTACAGCCTTCTCTGCCTCATACTTTTGAATGCATCGTTTGATGCATCTTAGTATGCTCATGTCAACCTATGCTTCAGAAGACCCCTGCAGATCTTCAGAAGATGAGCTGGGGGAAAGCTTAATGTTAACTTCCCTCCCCCACCCACAGCTGTTTCCTGTCACTGGAATCACAGCCCCCGGGGGGGACCACCGCTAGAGTGTCTTCCTCTGATGACCCCCCCCCCCCGGCTTCCTTAGAGGCTGCTCTGTATGAGAGTCAAGGGGACAGAGTCCCCTTCTCGGAGGGCTGCAGAAAGTCTCTCTCCTGTCCCTACACGCTTGAGTTAACAGATAAAACCATCATTGTGAGGAAACTGCAGTCCCTCCCAGACTTTGGCACTCAGCACTTTCCCCAGCACGGCTCCATTTATCAGTGCCCGTTTGTCCCTGGAGGGAGCCACAGCCAAGTTGGCTCCTGGGCACTGGCTCTTCGTTACCTCCCTGAATCCCTGCTGCCGAATCCAATCTCAGAGCCTCTGCCACCATCTGTAATGAACATAAATTCCCACACAGAGTTTTCAATTGGCCCCGGCCTTCTGGGATCCCCGTGTCCACATTACAGACGTCACGGGGCTCCAGACTGAGCCCAGAGTTTAAAAGCAGAGCTGAGCCCCATGCTCTCAGATACTTGAGAGAATCACCTTTCCCAGCCGGGCGGCAGCGTGGGGTTCTAAGATCGCTTTAATAGGCGCTTTATCATCTCCTCCGTGAGGAAGCCTCTGGGCTGATGAAACATTAAGCCACTTGAAAAGTATTTTTTAACTTCTTTGTGTGAAGCCCTGTTAGATGTGATCAAGTGTGAAAAGAAGTGGGATACAGTTCAAGTAAATGAGGTGAATCACCATGGGTCCCCATCCTTGCCAACAATTCTGCCGGAGTCTGAACAATGCCAGGACGACACAGGTCCCCCCGCTGCAGGTGGCGGAGTCAAGTAGGACATTTACTAATTCCGAACTCTAATTAAGACTTTGGGCCAGGGCTCAGCTGGTAGACTAGCTTGCCTAACGGGCATGAAGCTGTGAGTTCAGTCTAAAGCACTCAGTAAACCAGACATGGGGCATGCACCTGTAACTCCGGCACTCAGGAAGCTGGAGCAGGAGGAGCAGGAGTTCAAGGTCAGCTTCAGCACACAGGAAGCTGAAGGCCGAAGTTGCCCAGGCTGTGAAGAGAACACCGAAACCTGGTTCCTTATGAATGAGACAGTGTGTGCGAAATGTTGCTGAGAGCAGTGCTCAGAGAGAAAGTGGGGGTGACTGCTACTGCCGGGGAGCTCACTGAGAACTGCATTGTGCTCTACAGCCCTCAGCCACGTCCTGGAGTCTATGAGGCCCTGCCAGCCCCAAGGGCGTAGCCTTGCATCCAGATATAGAGCCAAGCTCGCTCCTAGACCAGCAGAGCTTTGAAGGTGGGAGATGCACATTGTACTGAGCTATCCTCAAGGTGTGGAGGCTACTCAGTGAAGAGTAAGTCATTGTGTCATTGTGTCATTGTGGACCCTCACCCAGATGTGTCCCGTCAGTCCCAGGGGTGTGTGTGTGAGAGAGAGATCTTGCAATGAGTAGCCATAAAAACTTAACTAAAGGTTAAAATGCAGGTAACTTGTTAGGGTAGTATCTTGGTGACTGCGGTTCAGCGTAACAGTGGCCTTAACCAGGTGCCATGGTTGTCACAGCTGATGGTGTAGTCCTGGCACCTCCTCGGTAGAGACCAGGGAACATAGCGGAACTCAAGACATCAGAAGTACTGAGGCTGAGTACCAATGAGTACCAAATGGCTGATACTCATAGGTGGGGAAGGGAATAGTGGATCATCCAAAGCTAGATGTGAAAGTCAGAGAAGCAAGATGGGGAGCCTCTTGGGAGTGGGGGGCCACAGCACACAGGAGAATAAGGGGAGAAGAGGTGTCTATCTTGGCTGGAGAGGGTGTGGTTATTCTTGTGGCCCTTTTCCCCCTTCTGTTACAAAAGGGGTCCTCCCTGCTGGGGTAGTCACATGGGACTTCTAGCTAGACTCCAACACCCTCTCTTACACCAGGGCCATGATGGGTGCACCTTGTCTCTGGTTTCATGTGCCCCCCACCCCCACAACACATGGCCCTGCTACCTACCATTAGGTAAGCAGTTTGCACTGCCATCTCCTCTCCCCCATTCTATTTCTTCCTCCCTAGGCTCACACCCGAGGGTCCTCAAGCTGAGAGCCACAGTCAACCTTCCCTGTTAGTTAGTTTATGTCAGGCATTTGTCACTGTGCTGGGAAGCTAACCAGCACCCAATCACATGACTAGTTACAGAATAGGAAGAGGTGTAGCTGAGTGTGGTGTCACAGGCCTTTAATCTCAGCACTTGAGAGGCAGAGGCAAGAAGATCTCTTTGAGTTTGAGGCCATCCTGGGCTACATAGCAAGTTTTAGCCCAAACAAGACTACATAGAAAGATCTTGTTTCAAAAAAATTTATATATATGATGGAGGAAATGAGATGTGTCCCCTGAGCTGGGGGACTGACAGGACAAAAACCCTGACCAGCATGCCCAGAATCTTCTCTCCTCCTTCCAGCCAGATTCATGCTTTGTTATCCACTTTTTATCAATGAGAATGTCTCATCAGGCCTGTCTTAGTCAGGGTTTCTACAGCTATGAAGAGACACCATGACCACAGCAACTCTTATAAAGGATAACATTTCATTGAGGTGGCAGTTTACAGTTTCAGAGGTCCTTTATCATTGTGGTGGGACATGGCGGCAAGCAGACAGGCATGGTACTGGAGAAGTAGCTGAGAGTTCTACATCTTACAAGCAACAAGAAGTGAACTGAGACTCTGGGCAATATCTTGAGCATATATGAGACCTCAAAGCCCACCTCCACAGTGACACACTTCCTCCAACAAGACCACACCCACTCTAACAAGGCCACACCTCCTAATAGTGCCACTCCCTTTGAGGGCCATTTTCTTTCAGATCACCACAAGACCTCTTCTGCCCTGGGATCTTCTACCCTTTGTCCATTTCCTGACTGTAGGAGGAGCTTAATCAGCTCAGGAAGTGTCTGACTGCACTGCAGGGTAAGTGCCATCCTCACAGAATGCTTCCTTAACAGTAGCCTGGCTCTCCTCATCACCACTGAGCTTTGTGACAGCTGAAGCCTCAGCCTGGCTCTGCCGTTCCAAAAACTCCAGAGAGCTTTGGGGCCATCAGAGGAGGGCCTGCTGAGGCTCCATCCCGACCCCCAAGGTTTCCATTTAGCAGGTCCAGAGCCCAAGAACCGGCATTACTAACAAGGTCCAGAGGAGCAGAGGTGGCTGGGAGCTGAAAGGACCAGGACTCTCCACCATGTTCACCTGAAGATGGGGACTACTTGACCTGGGCTTCCTAGTGTCTCACACAGGCCCTCTCCTGTGAGAGGGCCTGTGGCATGTGGCTCATGGGGCTTCGTTTTTGTGCCCTCACCCCTTTCCCTGGGCCTGGTTCACAAATCTCCAGCTACACTGCCTACTTACTGCTCCCCCCAACCCCACCGCCGCCCCAGGGTTGCCAGGATGGATCCTCTCCCAGGGCCTTTGCACAGAGGTTGTCCCCTGCTCACCCTGGCCTCTCCAGGGCTCACTCACCCTCTCAGACACACGCTCCACGACTACTCCCACAACCTTGACCTTGATCTCTACTAACCTATAGATGATCACCTGTCCCCTTCCAAAGGTCCAGCAACATGTGTTTGATGGCCACAGTTTGTCCTTCAGCCAAGAAAGTAGCTGAGCAGAGAGCAAGGGCATTGTTTGGTTCTCTCCTGTCTCCACACCCAGAGCAGAGGCTAGAGCTCTGTGAACATCTGCTGGTAATGTCCCAGGAGCAGACCGTGTCCCAGGCTCCAGATCTACCCGCCCATACACAGCAGCATCTTGGTGCCTGCCTCTACTTCACTCCTGCCAGTGGCTCTTGATTGAAAGCCTCAGAGCCACTGGGAGAGAGAGAGACTCACAGGTCCGGTGGGGACCGGGCTCAGCCCCATGGTGCCCTGCAGGGCTGCGTCTGTCTGCTCTTTTTCCTCTTCTCTGGCTCTCAGCAGGAGACAACACTCTGCTGGTTTTGTATCATCTATTATGATGGGAAAAAAAGAAAATGGAAGAAACGCTCTCCAAAGAGCACCCCGAGGAGGAGGAGGGGACTGCTTTCAGTAAAGGGGATTCCATTCAGGGTCTTCACTGCCATCAATTATTGACCAAGCCTTGATTGCGATCCTGGCGCCACCACCAAGACAGAGAGGACACAGGGTCCCTCCTCTGGGGCTCCCCAAGGAGGATTCCGAGTCTGAGGGGCTTGGTGTCCCCTCAGGCAGACAGTTGCTCACCACCCTCAGACACCTCTGCTCTTCTCTTAGGCTTTTTACTTTTAATGTTATTCATCTGACTCCTGGCTTTAAAAGCAACAGAGTTTAGAAAATATTTCTCAAAGATAAAGAAAAATAACACCCATCTCCAATAGTTTTAATACAAATAGAAGTCTGCTCTGGTTGTAAAAGAAGACGCTAGTGTGGATGAGTGTTCCTCGGGGTCTGCATCAAGGTTTCCTCCACAGGACATAGATGCATTCTTTATGGAGAAAGTAATCTTCAAAAATCACCCGTTGGCTCCAGAATATTCTTTCTATCTCTACTGCTGGATTCAGGCAGTCTTCCCTCATTGTGTTCTCTTCTGTTTATTCTTTGCCTCATCAGTTGTTATAAGGAACCCTGAAGTAGACATCCTCAGCCGGGATGAGGATGCTGTCCTTTTGTCCTCTCATGCAGGGAGGAGAGCAGAGATGACCCCACCTGGGAGGCCCTGGTCCTCAGCCTGCTTGCATGGTATCCCCAGTGGTAAAGGTGCTTGGAAGGTTTCATTGATGTTCTCAGGAGCCACACTCAAGTCACAACTGTGCCTTTGAGCCTTCCTGGGACCACCACCTAATGTCACCTTTCCCAAGAGTGAGGCAGGTACAGGTGCTGCTGGATCTGACCGGTCCACACAAGAATTCCCCGAGCCATGGGGCTGCTGGATAGTACAAACTGAGTTGTACGGCCAAGTCAGTGGTTCTCAACCCCTAAAGGGGTTGAAGGACCTTTTCACAGGGGTCGCATATCAGATATCCTGCACATCAGATATTTACATTATGATTGATAACAATAGCAAAAATACAGTTATGAATTAGCAATGAAGATAATTTTACGGTTGGGTGTCACCACAGTATGAGGAACTGACTGTAAAGGGTTGCAGCAGCAGGAAGGTTGAAAACAACTGGGCTACATTTCCCCCATCTTCCTCTCCTGGGTTTCAGTTCAGTACAACACAGAGTGTTCCAGGGCCTATCAGGAGTGCCTCTGAGGCACAGCCAGCTCTGCTTCCATCTCACCCAAGGGAATAAAGGAAGACAGGCCTCTTCTTTCCCTCTAGGTGGGGAGTGTGTTATTGGTGAAATTATTAAGGCCACTCCACATAGTTAAAAGGGAGGTTTATTTTGTGGGGTAACTTACAAATGAAGGGATAGGTTGCAGGGTCTGGGAAAGGGATGGCGCAGTCTGGCAGTGTTCTCTGGAGAACTCTGCTTGGTCCACCTCCAGCATCCCGGGTCCTGGAACCAAGAGAGGCCTCTCCTCTAGATCCTGGGTCTTCAGGGTCCTCCCTCAGCCCTGCCTTGTAGGCGTGACCATTGCCGAAACCTCAATGGGTGTTGGAACTTCCAGGCCAAGGCTGGAATGGCTACCCACTACAGTGTGTCCCAAGGGGGCTGCTTCTCTGCCCTTCTCTGGCTCTAGACAGAGGAGTGATACCCACCAACACCTGCAGTTTTAGGGCTGACACGTCACTGGTCTCTATGGCCTAAGAAGCCACCTGCTATATTCTTAGCTCAGTTTTAAAAGATTGCTATTAATTAATTAATTAATTTATGTGTGTGTTTATTTAGTTGTGCATTTGTATGTGGGTGTGTATGTGCGAGTGAGTGAGTGAGTGAGTGTGTGTGTGTGTGTGTGTGTGTGTGTGTGTGTGTGCCTGCAGGAGTTTATGTGCACTATGTACGTGCAGATGCCCTCAGAGACCAGGGTAGCTCAGATCCCCTGGAATTGGAGTCACTGAGAGTTGTGAGTTGCCTGATGTGGGTGCTGGGAACTGAACCTGGGTCCTCTGCAATGGCGGTAAGTGCTCTTAACTGTAGGGCCATCTCTCCAGCCTCTGGCACTCAAATAGGTTAACACTAAGTTATCCCATTTCCCAACACATGATTTACACAAGCATCTTTTTTTGTTTTTGTTTTTTATTTTTGTTTTTGTTTTTTTGGCAAAGGGGATGCAGTGGGGAGAGCATTGTTTTTGCTTTTTTTTTTTTTTTTTTTTTTTTTTAAAGAAAAGGTCTCACATAGTTCAGCCTAGATTTGAATCTACTATGTAGCTTAAGACTGGCTGGGCTTGATCTCCTTATCCTCTGAAATGAAACCTCCCAAGTGCTGGGGTTACTGGCATGCAACACCACACATCATTTTAGATCCTCTGAGGGAGACCTCTGTGCATGTCCTCAAAGCCCCTGCCTTCTTCGTTCTCTCTTTGATTTCTGGATGTCAGGAAGTGAACAGTTTCCTCCTCCATGTGCTCCTACCATGATGGCTTCCTTGCCACAAGCCCCAAAGCAATAAGCCACCTAGCCACAGAAACCTCCAGAACTGGGAGCCGAAAGAAAGTTTTCCTTTTTTGTAGTTGACTACCTCAAATGCATCACTGTATATTGTCACCATGATGCAAAGCGGACTGGTTCTCTCTCCCTTTGCTGATGGTTCACATACACCAAGCAAATCTTTGTCTCCATCCTTCCTTTCCTAAAGATGTGCATGATGATGATTGAGATGATGATGTTGATGGTGATGATAATGCTGTTGATGATGGTGATGACTGTGATAATGATGATAGTAATGGTGATGATGATTGAGATGATGATGTTGATGATGATTGTGATAATGATGATAGTAATGGTGATGATGATTGAGATGATGATGTTGATGGTGATGATAATGCTGTTGATGATGGTGATGACTGTGATAATGATGATAGTAATGGTGATGATGATTGAGATGATGATGTTGATGGTGATGATAATGCTGTTGATGATGGTGATGATTGTGATAATGATGATAGTAATGGTGATGATGATTGAGATGATGATGTTGATGGTGATGATAATGCTGTTGATGATGGTGATGACTGTGATAATGATGATAGTAATGGTGATGATGATTGAGATGATGATGTTGATAGTGATGATAATGCTGTTGATGATGGTGATGACTGTGATAATGATGATAGTAATGGTGATGATGATTATGATGATGATGTTGATGGTGATGATAATGCTGTTGATGATGGTGATGACTGTGATAATGATGATAGTAATGGTGATGATGATTGAGATGATGATGTTGATAGTGATGATAATGCTGTTGATGATGGTGATGACTGTGATAATGATGATAGTAATGGTGATGATGATTTTGATGATGATGTTGATGATGATTGTGATAATGATGATAGTGGTGATAATGATGGTGATGAGAGCAATGATAACAATGGTGGTGATAACGATGATAGCAGTGATGGTGATGGTTCGATGGTAGTGATGATGATAATGATAATCGTGGTGGCGACAATGATGATGATCTCATGCAGGTTGCTTGGTGATAAGCCCCGCAAATGGATGCCCTCCAGAGAAACTGTCAGCATGAACAAAAGCATCAGAGAATCCAGAGCATGCAGACCACCTACACTTTTCATCCCCAGGAAGAGGCTGACTCTTGTTTGTCAAACAGAGACAGAAAGATTACGAAGTAGGAGATAGGAGCCAACGAGTGACATTCTCATGGGCTTTCTCCACAGTGGAGAAAAGTGAGCTGTTGACTCTCTGGTGAGAGCAAAGCAAAGCAAACACACACAGAAACACAGGCCAGAGGAGCATGGACTGACCCCGTGGGAATGCATGCACATGGAACTGTTGCCAAGACAGAGGAGTAGAGTGTCGGGGACACCATCTGGATGTGCTCAGACGAGGCTCTCACAGGAGGAAACAGGCAGATTCCCCCCGGGGCTCTGGCTCACAGGCACAGGGGCCTTTGTATTTTTGCTAGTCTGGAGTTGAAAGTCCAACACAGCAACCAAAGCTTTGGCTTCTCTGCTCATGTCCTCCAGGCAAAGTCAGTGGTTCTGCTGAAAGTGGTGTCTGTGCCAGGGCCTGCTATACAACACTGTGTCATGGACAAGGATAGGCCTGAGCCACAACCGATGGCAGGCAGGAGCAGCTGTACAGGACATTGCCACCTCCATCGGCAGGACAAGCTCTTCCATACGTTTCTGGATCTCATCGGATCTCCATCTGAGGCCACTCAGTTGTCCCTGGAGCACCTACAATAAGCCCTGTTTCCAGAGCCGCTCTCTCAGCTATCAGTGCCGAAAGAGAAATGGTAGCCGGTGCCCACGTGTACAGATGCCCGCTGTGATAACCAAGGCTCCATTTTACTCTAGTTCTGTGAGTCTGGGAAGTGTAAGCAGGCACAGTACAGATAACTACAGGCTTTGCTGCTCTCAGCAGCGGTGTGGAGCTGGGGTGAGGTGACTAGAGGCCCAAGTCTACCGCTGAGTGAAGCTCCAGGTCTCACAGGACACAGCGGCCAAGATGTAGCTTCCGGGTGACTGTTGCTGGAGACCTCGTTGAGTGGCTGGAGGCTCTCTGTGTGACACACACTGGTACTGACACTACAAGAAGCCACCTGCACAGGCTTTCCACGGAGCATCTTAGCCTCCAGGGGACATTTGGCAATGTCTGCCAACAGTTTTATTTTCATATTGGAGGTGGGGTGTTCAGTTGGTGGGTAGGGGAGATCATAGATGCATACAGCCAAACCTCCTAGAGTGCACAGGGTGGCCCCCAAACAGGCTTATCTTCCCCCAGAGGTCAGGAGAGCTATATTGGTTGCGTTTGCATTGCGAACAAAGTCTGGCAGATTCAGCTTAAGGAAGGATTTGTTTTGGCTGCATTGCCTGGTCCTGTGGGCTTGTCCTGAACCTCATGGCAGCAGGTATGGTTATGGCAGCCAGACCATGTGACCAAAGGACTTTTTCACATTATGGTGAACAGCAATAAGGAAGCAGAGAACAAGAAAGTGGGGCCAAGGACAAGATACACCCCTCAAGGACATGCTCCCAGATGTCTACCACCTTCAGCTAGACCCCACAGCCACGTGCAGAATATTTGGTCCTCTGTTGATGACAGTTTGAGGAGGTACTGGAAACATTCTGCATGTGAGCCTGCAGGGCAATATTTCACATTCAAACCAAAGAAACAGCCCAGAAGGAGACACACTGATTTTGAGCCTTGGTGAACATTTCCATTTATCACTCGGACATCTTGGGGTGCACACAGCTGGACGTGACTATCAGGCTCTGCTGGCTTCGTGCAGAACCAGGCCTGTGTAAAAAACAAAATCCACGTAGCAATTGCTCTCCTATGGTGCTCCTACTGCAGCCATTCCATTTTGATTTTTCTGTCGCTGCAAAAATAGTGGGCGGGGGATAATGGTAAAGTCATTAAAAATGTTCTTCAGTAAAAAAAAAAAAGAAGCAACTTGAATTAACATGTGTGGCCAAAAATTAATGAAAAGAGAAGACATGATCGGCATCAAAAAGCTGAGCAACCAAGAGAAAACAAAGAGTGTCCAGATGCAAGCTGGCTGGTGGCAGGGGAATGCAGCTGAGACTGTGGGGCTGTGGGCCAAGGCGGCAGGGAGGCAGGGCTGGCTTCCCAAACTAAACCCACTCGGTGCCTATAACCAGCATTTTACAAAATGGCATACTAGGACTGATTAGAAGACATCTAAAAGCAGCATTCAAAGTGAAGATGAGTGTTGCTTTGTAAACTTTTGTCTCCACATGTGTGGCAGTCTGAATGTATTTGGCCCCCAAAAGCTCATAGGGAGTGACACTATTAAGAAGTGTGGTCTTGTTGGAGGAAGTATGGTCTTGTTGGAGGAGCCTGGATGACATATGCCTTTAATTTAGACCTTGAGGCTGGAGAGAATGCCGTTAATGTGGGCCACACCTTCTGTTGGAAGTGTGTCACTGTGGGGGCGGGCTTTGAGGTCTTTTTCTCAAGCTTCACTCAGTGTGACAGTCAGTCAGCTTCCTGTGGCCTACAAGATGTAGCCGTCTCAGCTCCATGTCTGCCTACATGCTGCCATGCTCCCATCATGATCATAATGGACTGAATTCCGAAACTGTAAGTGAGTCCCCCAATTAAATGTTTTTCTTTATAGGAATTGCTGTGGTCATGGTGTCTCTTTACAGCAATAGCAACCTTAATTTGGTGTGCTTGTGTGTGTGTGTGTGTGCATTTGCTGGGCTCTACTATATACATATGTACAAGCATGTGTGTGTGTGTGTGTGTGTGTGTGTGTGTGTGTGTGTGTGTGTTAATGATTTCAATAAGAAATATCCCCACTGTCTTGGGCATTTGAGCACTGGGTCCCCAGTTGGTGGTGCTGCTTGGGAGGTTTAGGTAGTGCAGACTTGCTGGAGGAAGTACGTCATCAGGGGCAGGCTTTGAGATTTAAAAGTCTCCACCACTCCCAGGTTGCTCTCTCCTCTTCGGGCTCATTGTTCAGGATATGAGCACTCAGCTTCCCTCCCCCACTGCCTGCTACTTGCTATGGTGCTGTCCCACCATTACGGACTCTAGCCCTCTGGAACCATAAGCCAGATAAATTCTTTATTCTGTAAGTTGCCTTGGTCGTGACGTTTTGTCACCTCAACAAGAAAGTGGCTAAGAAAGAAGTCTTCCTTTGTGGTACCCAAGATGAAAGTCAGGCTCCTTCATGAGCAAGTTAAGCGCTCTACCACAGAGCCACAACTACCACCCCCTCTGGAAAATGGATTTTTTCCCCACTGGGTCATGGTCAACATAACTAGAAAAATGCTGCAGTTGACTAAATTACTGATGGCTTTAGAAAGAACTGTCAACAAAAAGGGAAGGAGAAAGGGAATTACTAACTGGAGCAAAGGAAAGCTATGAAAGAAAGGCATTTGCTTCCAATGCTTACCTGGCTTTGCAGAGAGAGGCATTTCCCTATTGGCATGACACATGCATCATCATCACCCGTTACAGCTGCCCACAAGCAGGACTTCCTACACTGAAACTCAATGTGTCACAGAGAGAGAAGTAGCCTCTGGCTTTCTACATGGTTGGTACTGTGGCTCCCGCTGCTATCTGGTGAAATTGCACACAAATAAATATGGGGAGCCTATTTTCTATCTTATTAGTCATTTAGCAATTGTCATTCTAACGGTTTATGTAGTTTAATATGTACTAGGGAAAGAATCAAAGCCGTGGTCCAGAAGGTGACAGATAAGGCTGTGCCATCATGAATAGAAGTGTTCAGTGACATAGGCCTGGTTTTAGTTGAGAGCACACCAACACAAGACAGCAGTGTGGGCTCCACCAGCCTCTGCATCTCAAGAGATGGCACTTGATGGCAGGAGCTTGGGAAAGACTGTGGCCAATGGGACTGGCCTCCTTAGAGCTCCGTGGAAACCCTATCTCCTTTGCTATCCATGCCCACTACCTTAGAAGCATGAAAGATCTCAGGACTGAAAAGCTAACAGATTGGAGACACCAAATATCTGCCTAGAAAACACTCACGAATAACAAGCATGATGAAATCATGATGATTCCTCCACAGCGTCCCGCTCCTGAAGTCCCCCCACCCCAACACTGGGGGCCCAGCACAAGATGCTCACAGATTCCTTGGTTCCATGAGAAACAGGCTCTGCACCCTTAGCAGTTGTTATTTGCCTTTTTAAAAAATAGATATTTATTCCAGGGCCCTTGTGCAAGGCTATGATATGACCTCCAAGGGTCAACCCCTGAATTCTGCTCTGTCACACACAGACCTGCAATCAAGCTCCTGAATCCCTGCCCCTCTCCAGC
Organism: Onychomys torridus; assembly: GCF_903995425.1. Classification (NCBI taxonomy): domain Eukaryota; kingdom Metazoa; phylum Chordata; class Mammalia; order Rodentia; family Cricetidae; genus Onychomys; species Onychomys torridus. The sequence continues at coordinate 115,249,715 of NC_050446.1, forward strand.
TGCATACACACACAACCTTCCATTGTTCCTCTTATGGGGATCTGATTCTGATGTGCCCTGGCTTCCAGGCTCTGCCAAAGCCCACTGCCTTCCTGAGGTCAGGGGTCACTGTGAGCATCTTTGACATCTGGAGTAGGTCATAACTCGGACTCCCCTGTATCCTTGGCATCCCAGTACATCCACAAGAAGCCCAGCCTAGTGGGACTAGACAGAGGAGCCTGAAGGGAACCAGGTGCAGCCCAGATGGTATTATATTGACTCCAGCATCTCCAACAATGGAAAAGGGAAATGACCTGTTTGTGACCTGCCAGCCCCCCTGCCCAATTGTAAGGGACCTAGTCCTCTCTGGCTGTCACTGCTTCCTGGGAATGGTCTGGAATGCATTGACTTGGAGCTTGGCTTGCCTGATCTGATGTTTTCATGTCAGCCTAGAAATCTGTACAGGTCAAATTCCAGCCTCTCCTCAGTCACCCATGTGACCTCAGGCAGCTCCAAAGCTCACATCCCTCTGTGGAAAATGGGAATGGTAATTAACTACATGTCTCTCACGTGCTCACTGGAGCCATATGAGACACCCAGGGAGACTCAGCCAGATCCTGGATGGTGCCACTTCAGTCTCTAGGGAGGAGGTCACAGCTGCTGAAAGGAGGTCCAGGTCGGAAACCTGAGGATGTGCCTGTATGGAAGGAGATGAGCCAAGTCCATGGGCAGACAGGGTCTGCAGAGCAAGGCCATGGACAGTTACCACAAATCTTCAGAGACAGCGGACCCAGCCACCTGTGCAGCCATAAGCCCTCTCTCAGCTATCACAGATCACTCAGATAATAGCCAGGGCCTGAAAAGTTGAAACCCACGACAGGTAAGGCCACCTTGTGGGACAGTAACACCAGGAAAGCCGCCATACCACCTAGGACACAAAGTAAGGTTTGTAAGAGCCTTGGTCAAACTGGCCTCCAAAGCCAAAGTGGAGCTTAAAGGAGATCCAGCCATGAGATCTGGAAGGCAAGAGAAAGTGGCTGGGTTGGGCAAAAGGCTAGAAAGCTGTCCCATTTCCAGCCTTCCTTCCTTCATTCCTGGCTCCTTCCCCACGGTGCTATCCCTCCCAGTCTGTGGTGGCCTGAGAGGACATTCCATCAGGTCTGATGTCAGAGCTCTCTACCAACACCACCACCCAGCTTCCGGTGTGTGAGCTCCGCCTCCAGGAAGAACCTCCCCCAACTCCTAAGGACCATGGTGTGTCCCCAGATGCAAAGTGTCTTCTGTCTGTCGCAGAACTGGACACCTGAGCTTTTAACGGCGAAGGTGTATCTCTGGTCAGGTAAGATGGCTCGGGAGGGCAAAGGCGCTTCTGACCACACTTGACAAGCAGAGTTTGTGTTCCTAGGACTAACACGGTGGAAGGAGAGAGAGAACCAACTCCTGCAAGTTGTCCTCTGACCTACTACATACACAAGTGTGAACACACACACACACACACACACACACACACACACACACAGAGTAACAACAACAACAAAAATTTTTTTTAGAGTGTGTCTTAATGACAGGCCTCTAAACTGGTTTATAATAAAGGATCCAGAGGAGCTGACCCTTCCCATTTTCTCTGTGTCACAAGATCCAGTGACTCAGCTGGATCCAAAGGCCCCTGTGTCATCATGTGGTGGCTCTGCGTCCTGGACATCTCATGGAATCCAGCTTTGCTCAGCCTCAGAGGACAAGGCCAAGAAAGAAGAATAGGCTGGAGTCCTGGGGACCCTGCTCATACCTCTGCTTAGTCCTTGAGTGACTCCAGTCCTCAGGTGCTCCCTGGAGGGCAGCAGGACGGGGTCCAGTCTGTGACCTCTGGATGGAGTTCTAGAAACCTCTACTTGACTTCCAAAGCTAACCTTAGGGCTCAGCCTTCTCCAGCTCTGGGACTGGAGTGGTTTCCATGGTTCCCTGGTGTTGGGGGAGCCTCCAGGAAGCAGTGGGCCCCAGGGCTGTGGCATTCCTGTGATCCAGGGGCCGAGACCAGCCTGTGACACTAACGTACTGAATCAGCAGCCTCAGCAACATTAACAAGCTCCTGGCTGGACTGTGATGTTTGGTAAAGGGATCATTAGCTGCTGGCAAACACCATGTGCTGAGGAAGGGCCTCAGGCTCTGACAAATGATAAATGAGAAAATTAGAGGCTTGGAGAAAATGTAAATATCATCCTTTGTAAGTCTGTCCCTCGGCAGCAGGGAGAGAGAAGATGTTTCCTCAGAGCGCTGAGCGGGTTCTTCTATTCTCTGCTGCAGCGGGAAGACACCGCGGCTGTTTAACATGTGTTTAAATATCTTGTTTTGTCTTCTCCCTCCCAGCAACAGGTGGGATTACAGGCAGCACTGTCTGCTTTCCCTAATCCCGTGTTTCAACATCCCCTGGAAGGAAGGCATTTAGACATTTTCTTCTTCCTTGCCCTCCTTGTGACATTTTAACACCACAGCGATGCTGTACAATCATAGTGCTCTGTAGTTATCCCTGTGTGTTTTATTAAGCAAGATCTTGTTAGACCACACGCCCATCTCTACTCTTCCTCCAGAGCCCACTTTTGCCCACAATTTTCTCATTCATGCATGCATGCAACAGAATGGGGTCTGAGGACGTGGCCGCACAAAGAGGAGACCTGAGCTTGGATTTCCAGCCCCTACAAAAGAGCTGAGCATGGCCGGAGGATGGAGGGGAGGAGGCAGGGACAGGAGGATCCTTGAGGCTCACTGACAGGCAGTCCAGCCAAATCAGGGAGCCTCAAGTTCAGTGAAAGAGTCTGTCTCAAAATTAAGGGGAAGAGCCTTTGTGGAAGGCATTCAGTGCTGGCCTCCAGCCTTGGTACACTTCTGTACACACATACACTACAGCCAGTTCTGTGCAGAGCACTCACCAGGCAGCCTGATTCCTGTAGTTCTGTGGTAGGGTTGAAAGACAGGGACAGACCAAAGAATGACTACAAAGTGCACCCCGTGCAGATGGATGGATGCTGCTGAGGATGGAGATGCAGGGTAGGAGGAGCAATGGATGGATTCTGAGTGTATGTAACCTTGCAGCCCAGAATGGCTTTGCAGGCAAGGTAGGAGAAGGTGGGAAGCTGTAAGGGTGTGGGGTTGTGGGGGCAGAAGGCTGTAGGCAGAGAGAACGGCAGGCCATCATTTTGAGAGGGATGAGGAAAGCTGACTTTGAGACCAACTTGGCTGCAGCCTGGGGTAGAGGATAGTGTGGGAAGATGACACCCGAGAGGTGATGGATAGGAGCACATGACGGGTACTCTCAGACCTGTGAAGATTGGGTAGCAGGAGCCTTGGAGACTGAGCAGGGATGGGACATGGTCTGGATCATTTAAACAGGATGAACTTTCTGAGAACAGGTGGAGTGTGTCCCAAGGGCTGGTCTGGGAGACCACAGGCCTGCGCCAGGGGATGGACCAGAAGAGGGGCCTGGGGTGGCCATGCCTGCAGGATTTGCTGAGAAGTGAAGCGTAGAGGGAAGAAAGGCATGGAGGATGCTTCCCAGACTGCTGTCTGGATGCTTGTGCATGGGTCCAGGAAGGTGGGCAGGATGTGACCAAACAGTTCTTCTGGATAACTGCAAGGGTGGTCAGTGTGTTCAAGAGACTTCATGGTTCTATGGGCCGCGGCCGCCGAATACTTTTTGGATCTGTATAAATGAAAATGTGTGGGCCACATGTCACAAAGCAGGAATAGAATGCCATCAAAGGACCGAACTGTCTCTCTCAACCTGGCTGCCATGCCTCTTGCTGTTCCTGTTTTGTGGTTGTGCCTCTTCTTCATAGGCCGCACTCACAGGTCAGGCTCCACGGGGTGGAAGGGCTCTTCTACTGAGCTGATTCTCCAAGGTGGAGCCTTCTTCACGGCCATGGGTTTAAAGGCGCATGTTGGTGTGTCTGGTTAAAACCACAGTGAGGGCTGACAAGGTAGCCCATTGGGTGAAGATGATGCACGCTGCCTAGTCTGATGACCCGAGTTCAATTCCTGGGACTCAGGTGGTGGACGAAGAGAACTGACTCCCACAGGTTGTCCTCTGACCTCCAGTCACGTGCACACATATGCACACACGTGCACACTAAATTAATTACAATGTTTAAAATGCAGAGATCACAGTGAAAGGTGTTAGGACTCTGGAGAACTCCCATATGGGACAGAGCATCTGCAGACTCAGCAGCTCAGATGGACTGCATGACCCCTGCACCACTAGCCTCACCTCACCGGACCTCCTACCCTGTAAGGCCTCATCTACTGTTGGCCCTGCTCACAGCCTGCTTGCCTCTTCCAACTTGGAGACCCACCCCTCCTAGGCCCCAAGCCACCCGAACCAACTCGTCCCTTTCAGACTCCACTGCCACCTCTGATGTACCCTCCACTGTTGTCCAGTCTCCTCCTCCTGACCTCACCCCTGCTCTGGCCACGCCCCCTCCCTCCTGGTGCATTGCTGCAGTCTTAGCTAAGGTAGAAAGTGTCCGGTGGTTCTCTAGAACTCTTTGTCATTCAGCATGTGCTCAGGCAGGAATCCGTGTGCTTCTGCCCCCTTCCCGGAGGCCCTAGCATCTACAGCCTAACGCATAGGAGCCACTGGCCTCGTCCATCACTCACCTGAACCCTTCTGAGACCTACTGTGTGCAGAGTGCCAGGCCTAGGCTCTCAGTAACAGACCCGGGAAGCCCTTCCCCTGAGAGGACCCTAGAGAGCTGTACACCAGGACCCAGGATGAGAACCTGTGAGACCTCTCCAGGGGCTACCCCCAACCACGTAAGTTCCTGAGCAGATTCAAGTTTACTTCGCCAAGTCTGCCTACAGGTCTATCTATAGCCTGGTCTATGGAGCTGTGCAGTGAGTTATCAGGCAATGTCCCTTCAATGGTTTGGGTACCAGCACCTTTGCGGACCCAAGTGAGGAAAGGCAGACACTCACAGCTTCCTCCTGCCCCCACATCTGCTATGACTATTAATGCACCTGACGTCTTGTTTCGATCAAGGAGCATAAAATCTCAGTCCCTTTACTGTGAAATCAATATTGCACAACCTGAACAGAGTCCACAGCCCTGCCTGTGGGAACTGCAAAGCGCAGGATGGTGAAATCAATATGCGCACGTGTGCACCCAGACACCTGTGAGTGCAGCATGAAACCCCGAGGGCCATGCCACCCGTGTGTGACATCTATTCAGATGCAATTTTAGACACGTGTAGATTGCCCAAAAGCCTCGAGTCATGGGCCCAGCTGCTGATCTGACCTGTGGACTGCCCTCTGAACCTCAGGACCTGTTTCTCAGCACTGCCCACTTCACGCTGCCCACAGCCATGTCTTGACACATTCTAGTTCAGGCTTTAGCTCCCGCCGCCTCTTCAGGGAACCAGTCCCACTGGCTCCGCTGAAATCCCAGATGGCTCTCCTGACTAGCCCCTCATTTCTTACCTCCCTTTGGATCATTCACCCCACAGATGCTCTGCTCCACAGAGACTAAGCTGGGCACCTAGTAGGGGTTTGGTGGGCATTTGTTGAAGGACTCAGTATTTATGTGTCTTATCTGTGTAACTACACAGCTGGCGAATAATTTAAGAATAGGCCTGTGTAGGGCAGGGACTCGGCAGGCATGCGGCAGCCTCAGGAAGGGACAAGGGGACTTGACGTTGTCAGGTTCTGATTTCACAGCAGAGTGATGTACTCATGTAACAAGAACTAATTTCAGGAAAGTCCATTACATGCAATATCTGTTACACAATGAAGGAACAGAATTTGTCTTTTCCTTGATTGAAACAAAACAACTTTCAGTACATTAAAATAGTCACCCCAATGGTCACACTGGCCCTCTGCCTACAGTGCTCAGCTCTGAGGTTGCCTAGCCTCCTGCCTCATCTGACCCTCAGGATAATACAGCAAAGCTCTGGGAAGACTATCATGATTCCTCCCATTTGGCTGAAGATGACAGCTAAGTGACTTTCCTGCCTGGGCACCCGTGGGCAGATGGCAGGCAACTATTCATATCATCCTTCTCCACCTCCCTACTCAACAGTCTCTGGGGCTGACCCCACCCCAACCCCAGGATCAGGCTGTGATTGGCCTGTGAGCACACCCCATTCCCCACAGAGAGTGGTTCCCAGTGGCTCAAAAGAAGGCCCAAGGTGCTTGCCCCTGTGTGAGCCGGGTGGGTAGGCTACGGCACTCAGCCGCAGATGCCTCCTATTGCCACTGTGGGAGGTGAACAAACCAGGGCTGACCTGAGAGAGGAGGCGACGACCACAGGGAGCCGACCCTGCCTGATCCCACCATCCGTGATGCCCTCCACCCCTAGAATTTTGAAGGCTCCAGCCTTCAAAAGGCTGTTTACAAAGTTCTCTGTTCTGTATGGCCATCAGCCACTCACTTCTGGAGTCATACAACGTGACCAGCAGATTACGGCCCAAGCCTCTCAGGTTGTCTCTGTGAATCTGTACCAACCTGGCCTTTATGTCTGAGTGTTACAGTGAGACTAAAGACCGCCAAGGTCATTCTGAAGTCATGCTGTCCAGCACCTAAGGTGACCCATGGGACAGGGAGGCCCTGAAGAGACAATAATAACCTCCATGGTAGGAAGGGAAGCAAGGTGATTCTACCACTGGATGCTGATGTCCTAAGTTACCAGAACACTGAAGAGATTGCCACGCTGAGACACCCGGACTTCCCATGATAAAGTGGAGTTCTCATCCCACCTACAGTGAACTTCCACACAGGCACATAAACCAACCTTTGAGTAAGGAGCAGCCTGATTGCTAATTTAACCTGAGTTTCTGGTCACCTAGAGTTACAGCTTTTCTCTGCTGAAGCAGAGGGCTTTGGGGACATTAAATTTATTTGGTCCCACCACCTTCAAAGAGAGTTAGTTGTCACACACACCCATCTTGACAGGATCAGGCATGAAGCTGAGCTCATCAACACACATCTGACCATCCCCAGCTGTCCCATCCCCCAGAATCCTGTTCTGGGTTCTCTCTGTGGTCCTCTCTCCCCACCTCTGAGACAAGGACACATGGTCACTGACGTCATCGTCCTGACCCCAAAGCCTGGCCATGAAAAACACAGCCACAGTGGAATTTTGCAGTGTGTTGCCTGTCCAAGGCTGGCTGGCCTGGCTTGGGGTCCCCACACAAGGAGACATTCTATCTTCAGTGGCACCTGCTAGCCTCCCTTCCCATGTGACAGCAAACACTTCAGGCCTGTGACGCTCTCAGGCAAAGGTTATGCTGGAGCCAAGAAAATAGCTGCAGTGTGAGGCCGCCGTAAAGAGCTTTCTAGTTCCGCTGAGCTGTTAGCGGTAAGAGCTTGAGTGATGGACACTTGGCATTGACTCTTCCCATAGCCGTGGGGGCAGTGACTGTCTCTCACTTCAGCTCCATCAGGACAGGCTAACACAAGGTCAATGTTCACAGCCCAGGGTTCCAGAAGGGCAATAGATCTCTTAATTAATTTTTCATAATCTTACAACCAAGATTCATTGCTGAGAGAGACATGATGAAAAACACTAAAAATTTATTGGAAAATCATTCAGGCAGCTGAAATCACCACAGTGCTAGACTAGGGACTTTGGACCTGAAGAGATCTGTGTTTCAAGCCTGGCTTCACCATGTGCCTGCCAGATGGCCCTGGAGAGGGCTCCTACCCAAGGACATTTCTTACCTGACAGTGTCACTTACTAACTGAAGCAATCACTGACTTGAGAGTTCTCTCACCCAGGAAGGTACAGACCGGAGAGGGAGCTCACCCAAAGAAATCACTGCCCTGAGAGGTCACCACCTAGATACTCACTCACCCGAGAGCTCACTGTGCATCAGAGAAAATGGCCACTGGCTACAGCGAGGACTTCAGGCAACCTCCCAAAGCCTCCTCACTTCTAGCTAGTGGCTTCTTCATCTCACTTGTTTAAAAGATGGTTTCAGGGACCACCCAAGTCCTCTTGAGCAGAGTCTGGAGTTTATCAAGGACCATGTGACTCTGGAGGGTGTCACAGTGGGGAAGTGCCACCATAAGGCATGCAGTGCTGGCCCACAGTTTGGTGCGTGGTGCTTGGTGCTTGGTGCTTGCTGGGACTCTTGGCTTGCAGCTGCAGGGGTGAAGCACCACCCTGCTCCCTCCCAGCCACCGTGCAGCTTTTCCAATGACTCTTGCAGTTTGCATGGGGTTGTTTTTGATGTCTGTGTGGTTCTTCCCAAATGATCAGCATTTTGCACAGGGAAACAGCCCTCTAGGCAGCAGCCTTCCACCGACCTTTTAGAGAAGAGGAGGAAAAAGAAAGGAGAAAACAGAGAAAAATATGTATTTTTACCCATTTCAAAGAACAAAATGTATAGCTGTCTCCATCTGCAGAAATAGGGGTGTGGAGACAGCCACGCCAGGAACCAGAGTGATAGATGAGGTATGAGCACAGCTCCATGGCACCTGTACCCCCCATTCAGCTCAGAAAGATCTTCACTGAAGGCTTCACCTGCTGAGAACCCAGGAGCATATACAAGCTGGGACAGATGAGCTCCTGAGAGGTAAAAACAGTGCCATTAGTGCTCAAGGCCCCATTCATTAGTGGGGCCACCATCCCCTGGCTTGTGCCGTGTCTCATGCTGATGGATTAAATGGAGGGCTGCTTGCAGCTACCCTCAGAGCAGCAGCCCTCCTTGTCTCCACAGCCTATGCAAAAAAGCCAGAGTCAGTGTATCCAATTTCAGGGCCCCTTACCCTTCCCTAGTCAGCAATGACAAGCCAGCTCCTCCACCAAATCCAATGTGAAGCTGACCTCCACACAGGGCAGGCTACTGAGTCCAAGTACTCAATAACAGAACCTCCCTCTCCAGAGCATGACCTCTACCCCAGAGAGCACCATGATGGGGGTGTGGAGCCAAAGGGAACCTGCTCTGCCCTTCCATCAGCATTTACTGACTGGCTGATCCATGCGGTCCATGGCAGGAGGCTTCGTGTGGTAGAGGAGGGAGAGGAAATGTGTCTGCTGTGGATGATTCATTGGTAAATAAAACACTGATTGGTCAGCAGCCAGGCAGGAAGTATAGGCAGCACTAAGAGAGAGGAGAATTGGGAGAACAGGAAGGCAGGAGAGACCTGCCAGCTGCTGCCAGAACAAGGAAGATGTAAGGTACCAATAAGCCACGAGCCACGTGGCAAAGTATAGATTAATAGAAATGGGCTAAATACAAGAGTAAGAGCTAGACAATGGTAGGCCTGAGCTAATGGCCAAGCAGTTTAAATAATATAAACATCTGTGTGTTTATTTTATAAGTGGGCTGTCGGACTAACAGGGCTTGGCGGGGGCTGGAGAGAAGGTCTCCAGCTACATGTGTCTTCCTTGCAGGGCTCCACCTTCTTACAGGTCCCAGTCTTGGTGAAAGGACCACAGACTCAGGCTGAGGATTTCAATGCTCCATCCAGTCCCTCAGCACATACATTCATTCCCTTCATCTCGATCGCTGTCCATGGCCATGAACCCACATCCTTCCCAGGCAGCTCCATTCATTGTTAGAGCATTTTCAAAGTTCTTATACTGACAAGGCACCCAGGTGCCTAGACCAAGCAGGCCGACCCGGGGGGAATGGCGGGGGGTGTCCTCAGGGCCTGCTAGGAACAGGAAGGAGACCCAACTCCTCCATTTCCTTCCTCAACACACTCTAGAGGAGCAGAAACCCATGCCAAATGGGCTGCTCACTGTATAAAGACAACAACTCCCATGGTCCCCAGAGTCTCCCCTACAGAGCTGCCTTCTGAGACCCAGCAGTGGAGAAATCTTAGGGTCTGCTTCCCTACCCTCTCATGGTCACAGGAGACCCATTTGGACCCAGCAGTCCTGACTGCTAGATGAGTCCCCCATGCCTTGAATAGCTATCCACAAGGACACCAAGGCAGTGCTTCCTACGGGAAAAGGCTACGGCATCCTTCAGGTGAGCCTCCCCTGACCAAGTGCACCTGGATGATTCTCACGAGCTCTGTCTGTCTCATCCTGTGACCCACATGCGCACAGAATTGTGCATCTCCCATCTGGAAAGCTCCCTTGGGAGGAAGCATGAGAGCTAGTCCATGACAGTGTGGACCCCTAATACCCAGACCAAATGAAAGGAGTCTGGGCCCTTAATGACCACTCTACCCGACTGTCCCTCAAGAGTGGAGCCTGGGTTCCTACAGATTAGAACACGGAGGCCATGGGCAGACTGGGGAAAAGGGAGAAAGGGACCCCTAGGACCATGAACTGTGGGTTAGTCCTGTGCAGAGCAGGGACTGTAGGTGCTTCAGGGACTGATGGGATCTAACTGGGGAAGAACAAGGAGGATTCATGGGAGGGGAGGTAAATCCCTATAGGTGAAGGAGTTGCAGAGACCAAGCCTATAACCCTAAGCATCCTCCTCCTCCTCCTCCTCCTCCTCCTCCTCCTCCTCCTCCTTCTCCTTCTCCTCCCCAGTGGAAAGCTCAAGGTGTCCTGATCACAGGGCCTCTCTTGACCTCTCTTTCTAGTGCATTATGACAAGCCATCTGGCCCTCCCTCTCCATCCCCTGATGTGAACTGAGGAAGAGGAAGAACTAGGTAGGGAAGGCGAGCCTAGGGAAGGTGAAGGGAGGAAGGAGAATTGGAGAGTGACATAGGTGTACATGAGCATGTGTGTGTAGGTGTGTATGCATACGTGTGTGTGTGTGTAGGCATGTATGCACACATGGGTTCTCTTACCCTCACAATGAGTGTAGGAAAGCAGGAGCCTGGCTCAGACCTGCCTACTGGAGTGTTTGTTTGTTTGTTTGTTTTTTCTTTTCCTACTTCCTGTGTGGAATGAGAATCAAACCGTCTTCATGTTCACAATTTGGTCTTGCAGAGATTTTGTTCATGGTTGAGGAGGAGAATCTAGAGAAAATTTATATTTGTGTTTCCCAGATCTTTCCTTGCTGACCACTGGTGAGTCCATGTCTAGGGGCCAGAAGTATGGTCTATGTTAGTCTAACATGGGGTGGTGCTGCCTACCAAGGATCCGAGAGTATCCTCCCTGGGTGAGTCAGGCTTCAGGGCACCATGCTAAGGCTTCTTTCTATGCCAGTCAGGACCTTTTCTTCTAGTAAATACCTCTGAGAGGGAATAGCTTCACAAGATCCAGGCTTCTGTCTCGCCCAGTGGGCAGCTCCACTGGGGCCATTGGGGCTCAATGACATTTTTACATGGAGTCATGAGGCCAGGGGAAAAGGTGAGGGGGTCAAAGAACCCCACTGCTTAAAGACTCTCCCTGAAAGCTACAGGATCTTCTCTTTCTGTACATTGGAGAGAACAGAGTGAAGCGGCCATATTGAGCTGCAAGGGAGGCTGGGAAATGCAGGGTTTATTCTGAATATAGAGTTCTACATGCACTTAAAAACTTCAGGTGCAGCTGGGCAGTGGTGGCGCACGCCTTTAATCCCAGCACTGGGGAGGCAGAGCCAGGCAGATCTCTGTGAGTTCAAGGCCAGCCTGGCTAACAAGTGAGTTCCAGGAAAGGCACAAAGCCTCACAGAGAAACCCTGTCTCGGGAAAAAACAAAACAAAACAAAACAAAACTTCAGGTGCTGGGCTGGGCTGGGCTGGGGAGAGCTGAGCTGGCAAAGTACACATGCACCTGCACACGCATACTTGCACTACACTTGCATGCGTGTATGCAACCACATACAGCACATACAGACTCAGACTCACACACACACATGTGAATTTCAAGAAGAAAAACTCATAGCCTGTTAGGTGGAAAGGCAGGGGAGTGGGTGGAGATGCGCGAGTGCAGTCATTGACACAAAAGCACTGGTTACCTCAAGTAGCTGCCACCGAAAGCCTGGCTGCACCAAGGCTGGGGGAAACTAAGCGAACACAGCCACTTAGAGGCAAACTTCCCCAGCGTCAGAACTGAAACCCGTTTCCACAGACTGTCATCTGGAGCATTTTCTGTGTCGTGTTGCATACCCTTCCCCATTGTGAAGCTGAAGGCTTTTCCTTGAGAAACGAGTGGTTTACAGAAAGTTTGTTTTCCCACTGCTATAAAACCCTGGCCAGGAACCACTCGGGAGAGCCAAGGGCCTATTTGGCTCACGGTCCGCCGGTGAGGAAAGCCAGGCAGGCAGGAGCTTCCACAGGAAGCTGGGCCAGAACCTGAAGCAGAGACCATTTACTGACTCACTCCCTGGCTGTGCTTAGCTTCTTACACAGCCCCAAAGCACCTGCCTAGGGATGGCACCACCCACAGCGGACTGGGTCCTTCCACATCAATTAACGTTCCAGAAAATAACCCACAGATGTGGCCAGGGGACAATTTCTCAACTGGGGTTCCTTCTTACTGGGTGTGTCAGGTTGACAGCCAAGCTTAGGCATCACAGTACTTTTATAGAGATGTGCTGGTGTCTCACTGACATGGAGGCCTCTGGGATGGACCATGGGAGGGGAGCCTGTGATCTCCCAGTTAGAACCAGAGCTGACTAAGCCGGGCCTCAGCCAAGCAGGCTCCTTCCTCAACAGGCCTTCCACTCTTTGCTTGTGGCATCCCAGAAGGAGGCACAGTAAGTGTGACCCACATCGGGAACACCTGTGACGAATCTCCTAGGCAGGTGGCGGGGCCTCGTTCCCTGTGCAAGCAGAAGAACCAGGTGACATTGAAGAGGCTGCCCTCCCTTGTGAGTCCGTCCTGGCTCTGCCCACAGGAAGCTGGCTGTTTGCCTGAGTCTGTTTTCCTCTATTGGGTTTTTACGCTTTCCAAAGAAGATGGAAAGCAGAATGCACACACGGTACATAATTATAACACTTGCTGGGGGCGGGGGATTGTTTTCTTTTTTAACCACATCATTACGGTTCCCAAAATGTTCTTGCAATTAAAGGACACAAAAGGTCCTGTTCTGAGAAAAGGAGGTGATGACTGCTTCCAGGATGGGGAAGGCATCTGAACTCAGCTGCTTCTACAGGCGCACGTGTATGTGTGTGTGTGTGTGTGTGTGTGTGTGTGTGTGTGTGTGTGTGTGTGTGTTTTAATCAGGTCTTTTATGCTGTGTACTCTGGTATTTCAGCATCTAAGGTCCTTGCTGACCGTGGAGACCTGCTTTTGCCAGGGTGGCCAACCTCTGACACAAGAAGTAGCTTGCCTGCAGTGTCTCACTCAGTGCAAACTGGATCCAGCCTGGAACACACATCAACACCTTCCTCGTTGGGCACCAGGTCATTGCATATCTGCCCTAACCACCCCTGAGGTCAGGGACATCTAGGGACAGACCAGAGTCCTCCTACACCTGCTTGGCTTGCCTAGCCCTGTTGTTCCTGCAAAGACCACCCTATTGACCCTTGCACACACCTATTCCCTCTGCAGGCTCCAACCCTAGCACTTCCCTGGTGGCCCTGTGTTGTGTACTGGTTCCTGCTTCGAGGCAGTGAGCCTAACTTCTTCCCTTGTGACACCCTTCTCTGTATCCATGTTCATCACACCCTAGAAAAACCAGTCCCAGCACAGCACATGATGGAAACCATATGCTTCTATGTCCCATTCAGCAGGCCACACAGGACAACTGCATGTCCCTTGGCCCCTGGTGTTGTCTAGACAATGTTTGACTTTGCATCACAAAAGGCGCCCTGTGGTGTCAGAGGAGCCATGAATCACAGTGACAGCTCCCCTAGTATCTAAGAGACCTCCCCTGGCTGCTAAGTCACCATCCCACCCACACCCCCTGTGAGAACCAGTCACTGTGCTGAGCATCAGCTGAAAGGCCGGCCTGGATTCCATGTGGAATGACCCATATGTGTCCCGCTAAGGACCAGTCAGCCTCGGGCTAATTTCCTGCTTCTCGGTGTCCTGGGAACCCACGCTATTTGCTCCTGTCTGGAGCCTCTGTGGCTGTGTGAGCACTGGCTGCTCTGGCCAGGGTTTCCACAGCCACCTCCAGGCTCCAGGCTGTGGGACCAGGCTGCTGCAGACTGTGAATGAGGCCTCTCCTCTGCCCTCTGCATTCCTGCCATCTGCAGGACTGAGCTGCCCTGCCCTGCTCTTTCAAGTGTATTTGTTAATATTTCTCCGTCTCTGATAGATGGAGGGACAAATGACTTGTTCGCTGAGCACACGTGCCTGAGGCCCAGGTCCGCTTTTCCTGCACATGGGAAGATGGATGGCCCTACTCTCCTTGGTAGGGACAATTTCAGAAAAGTGCACACAGTCCTGGCCAACCTGTTCCATGAAAAAGGGGGTGGGGGCCGGGTGTGATGGCACACATCTTTGATCCCAGTGGGGGCAGGGAGATGAATCTCTGTAAGTTCCAGACCAGCCAGGGTTACATAGCGAAACCCTGTCTCAAAAATAAAACAAAATAAACAAAAATGGAGGTGAGGTGAGAAAGAAAACTCAGAGTGAAAGTACAGGCTTGATCCCCTTCCCCACCTCCCCTCCTCTGTTTCCCTTTCGGCTTTCAGGCTGCCATGATGCGATCCTCTGAACCCGTGAGCCACGAGAAGCCCTTTAACCTTTGAACTACCCCCTGGTGTTTGTCCTGGCAACAGAGATGTCTGACCCCCGCACCCTGCAGCTATAGTGGAAGATCTCTGAAGACAGGGTCCTTCTGCCTCATTCATCCTTACTCCCTGGCGCCTGGCATAGGTGGTACCTTCTAGATGCTTCTTGAATAACTCAGTGAAAGAGAGCATGTGTGGGCAGCAGCAGCTGCCCCAGCTTGTCTGTCTGACCTGGTCCCAGCATCACAGTATATCTTAGGCACATGCACATTCTTGACCATCTGCTCTCTGGTACTTGGTAGGCAGCTCCATTTCCCTACGCTGTGAATGGGCTGTTGTGTTAGCAGCAGACTTGCTCTGATGAATATGTACAGAAAACAGGATTTCCTAAGACAGAGAGGCCAGCTGAGCGATGATCCCCCAAAGGAGCCAGACTCAGACTCAATGAGAAAGTCATAGGGCTAAGAAGATGGCTCAGTGGGTAAAAGCACCTGCCGAGCATGTGTGAGAACCTGAGTTCAAATCCCCATAACCCGTGAGAGAAATGAGTCTGTAATCCTGGCATTTCTGCAAGAAGGTGGGAGGTATAGGGCTGGAGAGAAGGCTCGGTTGTTAAGAGCATCACTGGCTGCTCTTGCAGAGGAAGGGGTTTGGTTCCTGGCACCTACATGGCAGCTCACAACTATCTGTAGCTCCAGTTCCAGGGGATCCAACAACCTCTTCTGGCCTCCATGGGCACCAGGTATGCATGTGGTACACAGACACATGTGCAGGGAAAACACTCAAACACATAAATAAAATGAACCTAAAAATAAAACGTGGGAGGGGTAGACAGATGAGTTCCTATATGGTGTGTGTGAAGACTTACAGGCCGGGTGCTGGGAGCACACAGCCCCAAAGCACAAGAAACCCTGACTCAAAGGAGAAGGGAGTCTGGGATTGAGGCCTGGGTTGTATTCTGACCTTCTGATTGCTGCACATGTCCCATGGTACAAGTGCACTCACACTTCGCACACACACACTTCACACACACACACACACACACACACACACACACACACTACTTCTCTCTCTCTCACACACACATACATACACACATACTTCACACACATATACACACACACTACACTACTTCTCTCTCTCTCTCTCTCTCTCTCTCTCACACACACACACACACACACACACACACACATATACACACACACCACTTAAGAGAAGTTATACAACCAAAAGTCCAACTCTCAGCCCACAAAGCTGCTCACAGGACCAGACCACTCTCTAGACACTGATACTGACACCCATTATTACCCTGAGCATCAACACAGGGTGCTGGCATCTGACCAAGACCCCTTTGTCAATAGACCTCGGGGGCAAGTGTGGGTCCTCCAGCCACAAGCCACCCAACAACTTATTTCATGAGGTTCCTGATCCTAAAGTCACAAGATTCTGACTGAAAATGTGTGTGCACAAGTGCACCTGACAGATACAGAGCCCTGAGCAGCCCAGAGATGGCCGGGGTTGGACAACAGTGGCCTTGGAGCCTACGGTTAGGGTGGCTGCTTCCAAGGTGTGGAGTTAATGGAAGCTTCTATGTGGCTCAAAAGAATGACAAAGCCAGGCGTGCACCTGAGAATCACAGCACTGCAGAAGCTGAGGCAGGAGGATTATAAGTTTGAGGCAGTGTGAATTACAGAGCAAGACTCTGTCAGAGAGGAAAGAGGAAGAGGAAAAGAAGGAGGAAGAAGAGAAGAAGGCGGAAGGAGGGGAGGAGGGGCACAAACAGAGGAAGAAGCGGGAGGAAGGAGATAAGGAAGAGCAGAAGGAAGAGGAAATGGAGGAGAAAAGAAGGGTTGAGGAAGAGCAGACGAGGTGGAGGAAGAGAAGGGTGAGGAGGGAGAGCAGGAGGGGTGGGGGAAGAGGAAGAGGAGGGAGAGGGAGGTGAGGAGGGAGAGCAGGAGGGGTGGGGTACTCCCCCAAGGTCTTTAGGCAGGTGGCCATGGTTTCAGAGCTGGCTTCTGTCTAAGCCACTGACTTCTGAAACACCGGAAGTCTGCAGTTCATCCCTTCATCATCTCTGTCCTGGTGGTGACAGCAGCACCGTGCCCACCGCCACAAAGACTCCTCTGAAAGCAGTGAGGAGATGGTTGAGGTCTTGCTCATCATCGCTAACTTGTTCTTAATTCCCAAAAGGGGACACAGACAGACACAGGGCTACTCCACGTCAAGGCGAGCCCCTCCTCCCATTCCTTGTCCCTGTCACCAGTGTTCACACGGCCTCATCACCACACCAGGTAATGGAGAAGAAAATGAACATGGTCCGGACGGTGGTGGCGCACGCCTTTAATCCCAGCACTTGGAAGGCAGAGCCTGGAGCATCTCTGTGAGTTCGAAGCCAGCCTGGGCTGCCAAGTGAGTTCCAGGAAAGGCGCAAAGCTACACGGAGAAACCCTGTCTCGAAAAACCAAAAAGAAAAAAAGAAAAGAAAAGAAAATGAACATGGTTCCTAGCATCGTGACAGCTCCTTTGAGGACAAGGCTGGGGAGGGACATACTAACCAAATAGTCATTTAACCAAACTTCAAAAGGAAACAGAGGCCAGCACAACACTGCAAAGACAGCAAGGTCACAGTCTCCCACTTCCAGCCTCACTCATTTTCTGTCCACACAGAGTAAACGTCTGTAGACTCAGAGCAATATAGATGCTGGAGAGCCCTCTGATCTCTGGCATTGCATCCTGACTCTGGCCCAGCCACACACACAGTTCTCTGTTTCTCACTCTCCATTCAGACAGCTATTGTTTTAAGCATTGGCCGTACACAGCCAACCCCAGGGGCTAACACAGTGCTCAGGGGCTGTTATGCTTATATAAGAAAAATGGGGCAGGCTATAGGTAGACAGACAGACTTGATCTCTACAGGCTGCGACTGCTTTATTGGAACAGGGAAGGCCCCAACCTTTCTGTGGGTAGACGTGGGAAGCTACTAGGAAGTTACAGCTTTTGTGTGTGTGGTTTGACTGGAAGCAGAATGGGCCGTCTTCAATACCGGGGCATATTATTTCTGCAGTAGGGCTCAACGGTCAGGATGGGGCTAAACCGTTCTTTATGGCTACAGGATATTGCCTGACTCAATTCCTCATGACTGGGGTTGTTATCCAACAACTTGAATCTTAAATATCCCCATAGACTCAAGGGTTGAATGACTGGTTACCACTGGTAGTACCGTTTTGGAAGGTTCTGGAAACTTTAAGAGGTAGGGCATAACGAGGGAAGCAGGTCACTAACATATGTCTTTGAAGGTTCTTCTCATATTCCTCCCTTCCTCCCCACCCCGCCACCCTAAGGAGTGTGTGTTGAAATGTCTGGCCCTGCCAAAGCCAGCTCTTCTTCCCTTGGTTGTTTCTGACAGGTGTCTGTTATGGGCATGAAATGTCTAACACGGGAGCAGCTGCCTGTCTTGAGGGTAGAAGTTAAGGCAGCATTTACCAGCAGGCTCCATGAGTGAATTTGGAGTGTGATATGCTGCTCCACTGGTATCGCTGATACTAGTGGGGGACTGTCCACAGCGAGGGACACAGGACGATGGGGGAACTGTCCACAGCGGGGGACACAGGACGATGGAGGGGACTGTCCACAGCGGGGGACACAGGATGATGGGGACACTGCCCACAGCGGGGGACACAGGATGATGGGGACACTGTCCACAGCGGGGAACACAGGACGATGGGGACACTGTCCACAGTGGGGGACACAGGATGATGGGGGGACTGTCCACAATGGGGGACACAGGATGATGGGGGACTGTCCACAGCGGGGGACACAGGATGATGGGGACACTGTCCACAGCAGGGGACACAGGACGATGGGGACACTGTCCACAGCGGGGGACACAGGATGATGGGGGACTGTCCACAGTGGGGGACACAGGACAATGGGGGACTGCCCACAGTGGGGGACACAGGACGATGGGGGACTGTCCACAGTGGGGGACACAGGACGATGGGGGACTGTCCACAGTGGGGGGGACACAGGACAATGGGTATTGGGGTTTTGGGGGAGGTGTGGTGGAAACTGTCTGTCCTCCCAAAGTATGAAGTACTCTGGGCTTCTCCTCCAAACCCCTTGAGACACTGAGGCTACAAGAAGAGGGTCTGTGTGGCTAACAGCTAAGGCTGAGGTCAATGGGCCCCCAAATACCCCACATGGATTCCCTAGGTTACCCACAGGGTCACATTCCCAGACCCCAGCTTCCTCATCTTGGAAATAAAACAATTAAACCCTGGAGCCTCTGGCTATTATGGCCCCACCCCACCCCAGCTCTCAAGGACTGTCACATCTGCCCCAGGTCGAACAGCCTGAGGAGGCAAACCTTGGACATATCCACCTTTGAGTCTGGGGTTGCTGCCCAGGTTCATGGCTCCTTCAGCTATCCCAAGAAGGGGAACCTAATCTTGTCAGAGATGAATAGGAGACATGGACATGTCTACAACCACGACGCACACTCCGGCGTCCCCTGGCAGCAGTCCTGAGTGCCTGTTCTCCGTTACAGTCCACAGACCACAGCTAGCAGCAGGACAATCACAGGCGAGCAACAGACAGGCTAGGCCTCAATTGATAGGGTGCTTGCCTGGCATCCACAAAACCCTGGCTTCCACCCCCAGTGCCACGTAAGCTGGGAGTGGTGGCACACACCTGTAATCCTAGCACAGGAGACAGGAAAGGTCATCTTGAGCCACATGGTCAGCCTGGGCTACAAGACACCCCATCTCTAAAGAAAAGAGAAAAAGGCCAACACCTGAGAAAGTACCTTAGGAACTTGAGATGGGCTCTGGCGATGCTGGAGCGGCTGGCACAGCCCACGTGCCTTGCACAGTACTTGCTGGGTGGGCATTTGACCATAACCCCCACTCCTCCCTCCTGAGGCTCTCCTTTGGCCTGGGGCAGCCTAGAAAACTGACATCCAGGACACAGCCTCCTGCCATGACAGCTGGGGACCACAGGACTGCCAGATAGCAAGCCACCCTGCCTCCTACCCAGCAACCCCTGTAGAACATTCAAAATCACCCCAGAAAACAAATGCCTGCCTTTAACCCCAGCACTCAGGAGGCTGAGTCAGGCTGATCTTTGAGAGTTTGAGGCCAGCCTGGTCTACAGAGTGAGTTCCAGGACAGCCAAGGCTGTTACACAGAGAAATTCTGTCTCGAAAAACCAAACCAAAAACAAACAACTCAGCCCCCTAACTCAGATCCTCCTCTCTGGGGGCCCCTCCCAGGCCTGTGGCTGCCAAGTGTGATAGCTGGACAGAGCAGGGGCCAGGTGGGAGATGTTTTAAATCCTAGGGGTATGCTCATTATCCCAACTGCCTCCTGAGTCCTTGAGGCAAGAAAGTAGTTAGAAGGGACATGAGAGCACCCATTGGCCGTATCTCAGTAAAGCTTTGTTTATGAAAGCAGGCGGTGGAACCAATGTGACCATGCTGACAGGAGAAGAGAGACATCTGTGTCATCGGGTCACTGGAACAGGGTACTCCAAGGAATTAAACTCTCTCCAGGAACCCCATGGTGCAGGGAGGGAAAGGCTGAAGCCCTGGTGGCAGTCAGAGGGGGGACCTGCCTCTGCAAAGAGATTCTACATTCTAACAACTCATCAGACTGCTCTGTGGGGACAGGCCAGAGCCAGGACAGTGGTGGGTCATGATGGACAAAGCTTGCCCGTCCTTGACCAGGTTGCTGAGCCGTGCAGACCTCTTGCCTCTCTCTTGAAAGCTAAACCTCGTATCAGGACCCCAAAGCAGACATGGAGATCACTTCCCGATGTGGCCACACCAAACACCTCCTTTCTCTGCTTTCATTATTGCTAATCTCTTTAATTGGTGTAGTGGGGACAGGTGGCCAAACATGGCTTGTTAGGGTTCCCAAAGTGTGGGCAGTCGGTGGTATTGGCTCCAGCTGCAGGATGTTGACCCTATCAGTGTGGAGGATGGCCACGAGCTGCATCAGCCTGACCGAGACATTATGCATTCGAGGAAGGGTCAACAAAGAAAGGCCAGGGGGGTGGGATCCTCTAGCAGGAACACAAGTGGATGGCTGGAGAACGGAGGATGGAGTAACGTAGCTGGGAAATGGATGGAGACTAGAGAGCTGAGGCCCACTCCAAGTGCTCACTCCCTGCCTGCCTCTCCCTGTAAGTGGCTGGTCAGACTCACTTCTTGGAGGAGGAAATCGAGGCACAGGAAGGTGACACACCTGCTCAAGGCCACCCGGCTTAGTTGGGCCCTGATGCTCCTCCATTTGCCTTTCATAAGAACCAGATAGACATCACAGTCACTCTGGGAGTAGAGCTGTGCCTTCCGGAGACCAAGGGTCACGGAAGCCAGCAGTGACTGGCATTTGTCCAGCACTGATCTTGTGTCAGACTCCCCCTTCTCCGAGTGCCACAGAAACAAAGCATCTCCGATCAATCCTGTGAGCTGGGGGCAGGGCGATTGCTACCATGGGGCAAAGGAGAACACAGAAGCATCCAGAAATTGTACCATTGGCTTGAAGTTATGGGTTAGCCAGTGACTGACCTGGGATACAAATCCAGGTTATGAGGCCCCAGGAACTCTGTGCAAATATTTATACAATCACACATACCCATGTGTGCAAATACACCTTTGCACCCAAATGTACTTGTGCACACATACATGCAAACACACACACACACACACACACACACACACACACACACACACCCCTACCATGGGGAAGCAGTGGCTTTAGCAGAAGGATGTTAAGTCACAGAGGCCAGCATAAGCCACATCTGCCAGGCTGCTCTTCTGGGTTGCAGTCACTAGGTATATGAACTGACAGGAGAAGAGGCCGAGCCTGGGATCTATAATTGTAGCAGAAGGCTGCCTGCCCTGTTCCACCAACACTGGGCTGCTCAGATGCAGAATGTGCTGCCCAGCATGGGCTGTGATTGACAGCTTGCAGTCGCATCCCTCAGCAAACTGTGAGGACCAACAGCACACTCTAACAACCCGCCTTCCCTTTCTTACCTGTGAGCTGTGTGAGTCCTTCACTGAGGCAGAGTGAAGTGAAGTGTCAGGGGCCATGCCCGGCACACGGTAAGTACTCAGTACACACACATGTAACACATGTCCTGTGCACACGTGGTTCCCCGCCTCCCAGCATCAGGCAGACCCTGGGTGCCTCCACAAGCATCACTTGGCTGCTCATTGTTTTGAAGTTCCATTGACCCGGGCATTCAAATGAAATGTCACTATCAACCACAACCAGAGTCACCTGCCTTATTTCCCTGTGCCAGCCAGACTGATCAGAGGTCTCACAATTATTTTCTTTGTCCCACCTGTTCCTTCTCTGTGGGTATTGACGTGGGATGACAGCCACACCTGGGCTTGTGTTTCAGTCACCTCGGGAATGCACAGGAAACTGTCTGGCTTGGGGACGAAGTGTCAGAGGAGCAGGGAGTTCGTAAGGACAGACCAAGAGGAAGGCCAAGGAGCAGAGAGAGACCAGGATGGGAGGGGACCTTTAAAAGCTTTCACAGCCCAAGTAAAGTTAAATGTTCCCATGGGATGCTTCCAGGGAGTGACAGGATGGCCCCTCCCAGCAGCCAGTGGAAGATGAGGAGTGGAGCCCATCATGGTCCCGGATGTCACAAGCCCTGTTTCTCACCAAGGCCTTCCTCTGAGTCACAGGCCAGGTCCACCCCTCCTGCTTGACTCTGCTCCCCATGCCAGAACAGCTGTCCGCCCTTGCTGTTCCTGAAGCACAACCAGGAATCGGTCCTGGTCCCCTCATAGTCCTGCACTTAGTGTCCCTGTCCCAGTCTCAAGCCTCGGCATGCAGGTCGCAGTCCTAGGGGGCCAGAGAGCTCTGTCTCCAGACACTGAGTCTAAGAGAGAGGCCACACGTCAGCCTGGGAGGGCTGACAGCCACGTTCCCATGGCTCACCCATCCATGTTTCCCTCATGTACCAACAGCCCAGTTCTCTTCAGGAGAACAAGGCCTTCCCACACACACTCAGGAAGGCCTGCCAATCAACGTGGCTGGCCCCTCACCCAGGCAGTCTGTCCTTTCTTCTTGGAAGCTGCTCATTAAATAGGGTGACCAAAACATCACAGGCAGTTGAAACTGGTCCCTCTGTGGCCAAACCTGTTTCTGTCACTCACAGAAAACCCTGACCCAAAACGAAGGAAAACAACAAACTGTGAACTGAAACCCCGGCTTGGGGTGGGGAGTGCTCCTCCGGCATGCACAGGGTCCGGGGTTCAATCCCCAGGAGAGGGGGGAGAAAAGTCTGCCAAGAATGTTAATAAGATACACTTGAGGGCTGAGGTGACAGTTCAGTGGGGAGGAAGTGTGAGGCCCTGAGTTGGGGTTCCCAGCACCCCTGTAAAAAGCCAGACATGGCTGTAAGTGATCTTGTCACCCCAGCACTGTGGGCACAGGAGACAGGAGGGTCCCAGGGGCTGGCTGGCTGTCAATTTCACTCCAAGTTCAGTGACAAATAGAACAAGATACCCGATGACATCATGTCCTCCTCTGGCCTCTGCACTAATGTCCACACTCCCTCACACATGTACATACAACAGAGAAACAACTATTAATTTGGGGCAAAAGAACATTTAATTCATTCTTAGACAAAGACTCTCCTTTGCCACCAAATTTCAGCCAGGTCCCGTAGGCTTCTTTTCAGCCAGGCTTAGCTTTGACCTGTCCTCACCAGATCTGCCCAGTCCTGTGTCAGTAAGAATCCCCACCTCACAGGCTTGCTGTCAGTCACCCTGGCAAGGGCCGCTGCTGATCCATCAGGAATTGATCCACACTTCTTCACGCTAGCAATCCTCTTGGGACCTTCCAACCTGCCCCCAGCTGTGAAACTCACCTGTTTTGCTGTAGCTGGAGTGGAGCCCACCTCGCTCTCCTGTTGTAACCAACAGTT
The DNA here is from genome assembly GCF_903995425.1 of Onychomys torridus. Classification (NCBI taxonomy): domain Eukaryota; kingdom Metazoa; phylum Chordata; class Mammalia; order Rodentia; family Cricetidae; genus Onychomys; species Onychomys torridus. The sequence continues at coordinate 115,273,146 of NC_050446.1, forward strand.
GGCACCACTGTGACTGGATGCCATCTGTCACCCATGACCCATCACATGATCTGTGCTCATGTAACAGAAGCACAGTCCCCGGTGTGATGAGAGCAAAAGGTGGCTGACCTCTAGGAGGTAGAGTGAGTGGGAGGGTCTCACCAGCTTGCCCCCTTTCTCTGGCGTCTGGTCTCTCCCTCTCAAAAGTATTTCTCCCATGACACCATCTGTCACTAAGCCACACGGCCAAGCAGCCCTCATCAGGGCCAACGCTATGATGTTTGGACTTTCAGATTCCAAACTGTGAATTAAATATCTTTTCTTTATGGTGACCCAGCCTCGGGTATTTTGTTACAGTGATGGAAAACAGAGTGATAAAACATGGCTGCCGTAGTCCTGAATAAAGTCTTCCTTACTGGTTCAACAAGAGCCACACTTTTTTTCTTTAACATCTTTCACTCAAAAATATACGGCAGACCCTGTGAGTGTAGTGGGGACAAAGTGCAGACTGACCTAAGAACAATGCCCATCCCTACGGAGTGTGTACATAGTTGATGCCGGAATGGGGACAGAACCCTGACAATGGGCACAGACCCTATATGCAAGCAAGGACCCTGAAGCACAGGGGTGGGGGGAGAGGGGGAGGGCACAGTTATGGGAGGGGGTGTCCAAGCTGAACTTCTGCAAAACGAATCTCATTTGGAAGCATCCCCCCAGATCTCACCTCCCTGGGACCCTAGCCCTCTCTCCTGAGTGAACCTGCCTGATGTTTCCAGGGCTCAGATCTCTACAAAAACATTCCATGCGGTTATTCCCACATTCAGAGGCCCTGACTGCCCTGGGCTGTGCCAGATCCACCAACAGAGCTTCTAGGTCCTGTCCCTTTGCTTCCTCAGTGATGGGGTCTCCCCCACCCACTCTCATTACAACAGGAGATGCCTCACAGGTATTTGAAGGGGGATGAGCCTCACATCCAGTCAGTACTTCCCTCTGCACAATTCACTGACTTTGCTCTGGCATTGCCTACATTCCGCCCTCTGTTCTGGCTGCAGTCTCCCAGGGGTGACTCATCTTAGCTTCCCAGGTGTGAATCTGCCTATGAAGATGCCAAAGGTCCACGCCCCACAATGTCACTGTCCCTGGCCCTCACCAGGAAAAAGGGGAAAACAGATGGGGTGCACTTTGGCGTCGTCATACTTAACTACATGAGGCTAGTGGGGTCTCCACAGCAGCATCTCCCCCCTAAAATCACACAGATCCCTAGTGTATCTGCAGAAGAACGATTCCCCAGTGATCTGTGCTGGGCCTTTCAAACAGTCAGATCAGGTGGAGAAGTTTGCCCAGGAAGGGGATCCTGCTGGCTGTGGGAAAATTAAGGACCAATTCTCTAGGGCAGGATTTTCCCTAGAATAATTTTGGGCCAGAGTCCATAGTTTAAAAAACAGAAATTGTTTTCATCAGAACATGGTTAGAGTTCAAATGAGTATGTGCACATGCACGCGCGCGCGCACACACACACACACACACACACACACACACACACACACAGAGGCATTCACACACAAGAGTCAGGGGTGAAGTCAAGAACACTGGAAATTAACAACAGATGGAAGAGATAAAGTACAGATCTGGCAGCATAGAGCCTGACGCAGAAGGGGCATTGTTACAGGATGGAAGTGTCCAAACTGAGCTTCTGCAAAATAAATCTCATTTGGAAACATCGCCTAGACCCTGATCTCACCTGAAGCTTTATTTAAAAAAATAAAATAAATAAAACCAAGGAGGGGGATTCGTATGAGATCATCTGAGAAATTCCAGCACTGAGCAGATATCTGATAACATCTAAGGAATTGCTGCTAATCATTTTCAGACAAGATTCTGATATCCTGTCTGTACTTTGAAAAGAAGCCCTTGCCTTTTAGACACATTACTGAAGTATTATAAAATGATGTCAGGTCTAGGATTGGCCTCAAGATAATCCAGGAGAAAAGGCACAAATGGAATACGGTGTAGACAAGTAAATACATGGAGAGCGTTGAAACTGGAGGGTGGGGGTGCTTGGGTGCCTCACACTGGCCTCTCTATGTGACTGAAAATACACAAGGTAGAGTTGAAGTGGACACCTGAGGGGAACCCCTGGGAAAACACATAAGGAAATTGCTAATCCCCTTTCTTTGCTATGACAAATGACCTGAGCAAGTCAGCTCACATAAGAAAGGGGGTTTTTGTTTTTGTTTTATTTTGCTTTTTAGCTCAGAATTTCAGATTGGCTGGCTTGATCCAGTGAGCTTACAGTGAGGCAGAACTTTGTGGTGGCTGGAGCATGTGTCAGGGAAAGACTTCAAGGGTTCGGACACCAACTGTCCTTCAAAAGCGCATTGTGAGTGGCCATGTCCTCCAACCTGGCCACACTCCACACCTCCACCAACCCCCAGTGACATCGTCTTAAAGATCCACGAGTGAAGTGATCCCCTGAGGTCAGAGCCCTCAGGACCCACCTCCTCAGATCCCACCCCTGACCTTCCACACAAGGCGAGCACCTGGGCAGACAGCTCAAAAATGTGCTTGGCACTTACAGGACCAGGGAGTGCCCAGGAGAGTGTCATGTGGCGTGTATGAGGCTGGGAACCCGAGGACAGAATCACTCTATTTTCCCATCCTGCCTCAGTGGACAGAAAGAAAGGTGTCTTACATACAGCTGGATACAGTATGTTTTCCCCTTGGGTGACAGAGGAATAGTCACATGGGAGAGGACAACATAGGCTGCAATAACTGATTTTCTCCTTCGTATGTGTACACATTTGTGTGTGTGCGTGTTTGTGTGTGCATGTTTGCATATGTGTGTACATGTTTGTCTATGTTTGTGTGTGTGCATGTATGTGTGCATATATGCTGTGTGTGCACACATACATGAGACTGCATATGAGAGACAGGTCAGCACCAAGCGTCTTCCTTGATTGCTCTCACCTTGGTTTTTGAGGCAGAGTCTCTCACTGAACCTGGACTTGCCTGTGAGTCCTGAGGAGCTGCCCATCTCTGTCCCCGCTCTCGCCAGCTTTTCACACCAGATCCAAACTCAGGACCTCGTGTCTATGTGGCTAGTGCACTACTGACTGAGCTGCTCCCCGCATCCTCATTCTCTCCTTCTGAAAGAGGGAAGGAAATTCAGAATAAGATTGACAGGACGGCTGACTTTAGTGGAGGCTGGAATAGGACATCAGACACATTCCCCATCACTTTGCACCATCCTCTCATTTCGTTCTGCCTCGGGCTTCCCTTCCTCCTCCTCCTCCTCCTCCTCCTCCTCCTCCTCCTCCTCCTCCTCTTCCTCCTCCTCCTCCTCCTCCTTACTCTCCCCTTCTCTTCCCCTCCTCCCCCTCCCCTTTTCCTCTTCCCTCTCTTCCTACCCTTTAAGGCAGGATCTTATTATGTAGTAGTGGGATTGGTCTCCAACTCTCCACCTCTTGCCCTCACCTACTGGGCACTGAGCTAACAGGTTCATACTAACACACTCAGTTCATTGTGATTTGCGATCTTCGTAACAGAATCACTTGGGTGTCCAGTCTGTTTCCAATGGGCTTCAGAGAGCTGAGCTGATTTTATTTTAGCTCAGAGTTTTGGACAAGAGTGCTTAAATTCAAACCCTGCTGAGGAGGCACCAATCACCTCACAGTTACTGAGAAGACCACCAAAAGGAGGGAACTCTGTTTGACGGGGGGGGGGGGGGGGGGGGGGGGGTGTTGTATAATGCAGATATTGAGAGCTGTTTTGAAAAATACAACACTAGCCAGATTAATCCAACGCAACAGCCCAAACTGCTCTAGAAATGCTCTCTAGCTATTGGAGCGACTGTGTCCTCCTCCTGCCCAGATCCATTCTGTCCACCAAGCTAGAGATGTGTGAAGTAACAATTCAAACACAAATACACTTGGGTTTGGTTGTGGGTATGACTCTGTAGATGAGATAGTCAGACAGACAGACAGACAGCACTTCCTGTCTGTCTTCCTTTACCCAGCATTAACTGTCTCCCGTTGAGCCCCTCCAAACCAGCTCTCCAGAATCATATGGTGGACATCAGGCTCAATCATTCTGGACCAGACACAGGAGTGAGTCCCTGCTGCTCCCAGGTCAACACAATTCGAACATTACCACCAAATGTGATCCAAATGGACACTTCAGGCTTGTTTGTTTGTTTTTTGATACAGGATCTCACTATATAGTCCCAACTGGCATCAAACTCAGAGCAAGCCTCCTGCCTCAGCTTTCTGAGTGTTTAGGTAACAGGATGGAACCACCAAACCCTACTTCCATGTCCGTGTTTTAGTGGGAAGCTTCACTGCGGTGGGAACTGGGGTCCGCTGTTGCTTCCCCTTCTGGGTGCACACCACCCTAGACTTATAAGATGCACACCAGAGGCTGGGGACCCCACTCCAGACACCTGCACTTTGTGTGGCCCACAATGGCGGCCTGTAAGTGGGCATAACTCAGCAGACAGATCCCCGTCACAAACCCCCTGCAACCCCAACCCACTCAAACAAGATCTGTAAACTACCTTGCCTCACAACTCCACACTCCAGGGCAGGAGCTGTGACAGCTCAGGGCCTGTAATTCCAATCTTAACAACCATTTCCTTAACCTTAGCAACTCTCTCCAGGAGTGTTTTCCATCTTTTAAAAAACGAAAAGCCTCTATTCCTTTAAGGCAGAACCTCCTTGGCTTTCATGTTGTCCCTTCTCTGCTGGCTTGACTTCACCAACAGCAGAGACTTCATCCATCTCTAGGTATTTGGTGAAGCCTTCTCGAGCTAGGTTGCTTCTTTTTTTTTTGTATTTTTTATTTATTTTGTGTATGTGAGTGTGTGCATGGGATGGCAAGCCATGTGTGTGTGGAGGCCAGAGGATAACTTGTAGGAACAGGTTCTCTTCTTGCACCACAGGAATGCCATCGATCAAACTCAGGACACCAGGCTTTATGGTGACCACTGAGTCATCTTGATGGCCCCCATTTCATTTTTTAAAAAAGTCAAATGAATCATACACCACGTGTTCTATACCTACGATTTTCTGCATGTAGCTTTCTCCCACGTATGGGCTCCTAGATGTTTGTGATGAACACAGATGCCTCAGAGACACCTGCCAAGACATGATTTTCACTTCTTCCCATATCCTGACTTCCCATATCCTGTCTTCTCCTCGAGGATCTCCTCAGCTCTTTCTGCAACGTACTGGTGTCATGGGCAAGGTCCTTAGGACAGAGGGCAGTTGACACCAAGGGGTCAGAATTCTCATGGCTGCACTTAAAACCCCCAAAGATTTGTTTGCACAGAGATCGAAGCTTAGTTGTTCCTGTTTCCAGCCGATCAGGGCATCCCTCCAGCTGCTCAGATAAAATCTGCCTGGGTGACATGACCTTGTGAGTCTCTGGTCCAGTTGCCTTAGGAGGCAAGGACTAAAAGCTTATTTCTGCTACAAACTGATTCATGAGAGGGTGTTTTGGTTCTGTTGTGGTGGGGTTTTTTTTGGTTTGTTTTTAGTGTTTTTAAACTATGCTTTGACTCTCATTGTAACTTTTAAAATAAAATTAGTGTTTATATATGAAATTCTCTAATTATTTAATTTTAAGGAACTCAATCAAGTTACAGGATACAGAGCTATTTTTTTTTTAATTAAAAATAAGATTGGCAGCCAGGCATTGGTGGCGCACGCCTTTAATCCCAGCACTCGGGAGACAGAAGCAGGCGGATCTCTGTGAGTTTGAGGCCAGCCTGGGCTACAGAGTGAGTTCCAGGACAGGCTCCTAAGCTAGATAGAGAAACCCTGTCTCAAAACAAAAATTAATTAATTAATTAATTTTAAAAATAGGCTTAACACTCAAAAATTTAGAAACAGCTGAAATTTTGATTCCTGGCCAAACAATAGATACGGTCTTTAAAATTTTGATGTTTCCAGTTTTGTAGATTTTATTACACTGGTTTTTATTTTTAATCCATTGCATTAAAATAATATTTATTGGGCTGGGGAAAGAGCTCACCTTATCAGTTGGTTGAGTGTTTGCCTAGCATACATGAAGTCCTAGGTTCTATACTCCCTTGCACACACACACACACACACACACACACACACACACACACACACTGCATTAAACCTGGCATGGTCGCACCCATCTTCAATCCCAACAGAATCTGGAAGACCTCTCTGAATTCCAGTCCAGTCAGGTCTACATAGTGTGACTCTCAAAACAAAGAAAACAACAAAAATGGTGTTCTTCCCTCTACATCTCCTCAGTCAGGATATGGGGCTTCACCCACCATCTGCAAAACTGTGATATGCAGGAGCAGAGTAGAAGGCAGGGAAAATCCACTGGCTCTGGAGGCTCTCGGGTCAGGAGGGCTAAGCTAATGAGGCCAGTTCCCACCATGACTGTGGTTGGGAAGGGAGTATCACTTAGGGTAAAATTAAGGTGGTGAAACCAGAGAACCCAGAACTGGACTCTGGGTGGGCAAATACAGCCACCACCTACCGCTGAGGGGCAGAGAGAGCTGGCTCATAGCATTAAACATAAAGCATGCAGAAAGAAAAGGGTGTTGGGGGCTGGCCACAAAGCAGGCACAACTGTGAGTCTACGGGTTTGTTTTGCTTTGTTTTGTTTTTGTTTTTTGGTCCTTCGTTAGGTTGGAAAAAAGAACCATAAACATGAACCAAATAGAAATACCTCCCCCGTGTTCCCCAAGTACAGATGAATGTGGGCATGAGAATGTATTCCTGGACAGCAGAGCAGCTCTCCAAACCCAGAGATTGAGGAATGACAGTCCCCAGGCTGGAGCTGTTTAAACACATTCTTCCTCCGGTCTGTTTCCATGGAGAGATCACGATTTGTTTACCTGTATTTAAAGATTAAAGTTTTCCCGTGGTGCCTTGAGAGAGAGAGAGACCATGCACTCTCAGATTAGGATGATCACCTGACTCAGAGTTCATCACCTGATCAACTGAGCAAAGTTACAACCTCGGAGGCCTGGACCAGGGAGGCCCGTGGAGATGGAGTGGAGGTTGAGTGTTTCACCAGGGGAATGGCCGGCAGGTGTAACACCTCCTGGATGCAGAGATTTAAACAGCTTTGTTCTAATGCTGTTTACCTCTCTTCCTGTCCCCTCAACAGTGGCTGATGAGTGTCCAGACCCCATCTCCCACCACCTCCCTCCTCTTCAGGTAAACTAGCATCCTCACTGGTCTCTTAGTTCTCTGCCCTGACCCCTCCTCTGAGCCTTGACATGAGCTTATTTTTCCACCTAGCATGCCAGCCCCCAGATCCTCCTGACAGCTGCTTCTGAGCCTTCAGGAGTCACCTCCTCCTCAGGGAAGCCCTCCTGCCTCACACAACGGGAGACAGTTGCCCTGCCCCAGGACCCCCTCCTTCCCATCTGCTTCTGCTCCTGCATCAGCCTCCCCAGAAGCTGCTTGCTGACTTGTTTACCTGCACTCTGTCATCCTCTGAAGCTGGAACCTATTGTCAACAGATGGATCATGTTCACTGCCATGTCCGGGCGGCCCGCGCAGCAGCTGTGGCAGCTGCAGAGATGCCCTCATCCGTATGTTAAGTGAAGTAAGAGGTCCATGTGTGGATGACTGCCTTGACGATCTCTGCACAGGGACGTGTTGTTCTACATCTGACTTGTTCTGGTTGGTTTTTTTTGTTGTTTTTTTTTTTTTAATTCTTGTGTACAATATGGGCCTGCCAGCGAAGACCTGGCACCCAGCCATCACAAAGAAATGTCATGTTAGGGATGGACAGATGACTCCGAGGTTAAAAGCACTGACTGCTCCTCCAGCAGACCCAGGTGTGATTCCCAGCACCCACATGGTGGTTCACAACCATCTGTAACTCCGATCCCAGGGGATTCAATGTCTTCTTCTGGCCTCTGCAGGCACCAGGCACATATGTGGTACACAGACATAGATGGAGGCAAAACACCCAGACACATAAAATAAAATGTCACACTGCTTGATCGGATGCTATCATATTTTCATTTCCTATCACCATGCTAAACTAGCAGATAAACTAGCATCCTCACAGGTCCCTCAGTTCTCTGCCCTGTCCCCTCCTCTGAGCCTCTAAATTGCTCTCCCTTTCATATAGGGAACTACCCCCCACCCCGCCACCACCGCCACCCCACATCCCCCATAGCAACCGTAAAAATCTCTGTTAAAAGCAGCACAAGGTTTATTGTTTACTGGGTTCAGATTCTAGGTCACAAATTCCAGGTCTCTGTAAGGATGACACAGGCAGCCAGGAGCTTGATGCAGCTGGTCCCATTGCGTCCAGTCAAAAGCAGAGAGCCAAGAATAATGCATGCATGTCAGTGCTCAGCTGAAATCTAGAACCTTTTGCCCAAAGACTAGTGCCACCCACGGAAGATGGCTCTTCCTACTAATCAAGACAGTCTCCCACAGCCCCCCTACCCCCAGGCCAAGGTAATCTAGACAATCCCTCATTAAAATTCTTTTTTCCAGGCTGGGCTGGCTCATGCCTTTAATCTCAGCACTTGGGAGGCAGAGCCAGGCAGATCTCTGTGAGTACAAGGCCAGCCTGGGTTACAGAGTGAGTTCCAGGGCAGACACCAAAACTACACAGAGAAACTCTGTCTCGGAAAACAAACAAACTTTTTTCCAGGTGATTCTAGATTTGTATCAACTTAACAGTCACAAACCAACAGCACAGGCAGCAAAGCTGGTAGGTAGGCAGGCTTCTCCAGCTGAGACCCCTCCTTTTCACAGGCAAGTCCATCGCCTGCCATTTGGCTGGGAATTTTGATATGTACTCTTTAAGTAAATGTGGATGTTGGCAGAGACCCTCAAAAATAAATGCCTGGGCCCCGCACATTCTAGGCTTGGCCCCACAATCAATGCTTTGAGGCTCTCTGGAGCCAAGAAGGCCCTTCAGGGCTGTGATGAATGGAGTCAGATCTGGGTTGATGTCCAGTACTCAGCAGCCTTTGGAAATAGTGGTTCCCAGGAGGGGTAGCCTTGCACCAAGCATCAACTGGTAAGATGGCGGGTGAAGTGATGCAGTGAGGCTCAGGCATGCTTGGATGGGACACGGGAAACAGGAGGCGTCTCTTCTTACTCCAGAAGGAAGAAGAGGTACAGAGCCCAGGATTGGCCACAGGATGGGGCTCCTGGCGGATAAGTCAGCAAGAGTGAGGCCAGAGTTACCATCCAGACAACGGCTGAATCAGACCATGGAGACAGTGACCCCCAAGGAACTGATGCTCCCAAATGCTGGGGGCAGAAGACCACGGAAACCTGGTAATAGTCAGAGAAGGAATCTGTCCCCTGTCCCCAGAATGAGATTTCAGAGTCTTGGCTTGTCAGAACACCTTGCAGGAGAGATGTGGGAAGACAAAGATGGGTCAGTGGTGGGCAGGGCCACACCTTGACCAAGTTGGCGGGACCACACCTTGACCAGGACTGCTTAGCTCTGCAGACCTCTAATCTAAACCTCCTCCCAGGACCTAATATGGTCCAGGGGTCCACTGGACCTCTTGATTTGCTCTTCCTCCTCCATATGACCACTGAACAAATAGCCTTTCTCTGTTTTTCTGCTACTAATTGTCTCTTTTATTGGCATATTGCAGACAAGTGGCCAAACCTAGCTTGTGGGACTGCGGGGACTCAGGCTGTACCCCTAAAAACTGGCAACAGCCACTCTACTCTCCCAGGGGCCACAATAAAACCTCTGAGGAATCCCTCTAATCACTAAGAGTGGTCTCTTGTGAGGTTCTTAGTGAGTGGCATTGTGGAGACCCAGTTCCAGCTAACCACACTCGAGCTGCGAGACCTCAGAATGACATCTCATCTATAGAACAGGGATGATCATGACCCCATCTCACAGAGCTGCTGTGAGGACTAGGGGAGTGCCTGGCACACAATGTGCATGGGCTCTACTGCTGGTGTGTAGGTGGGAACAGCAGAAGATGCGTAGAATTCCCAGCCATCCACCAAGATGTCGACACTGACTCATGAAACACAGCAGGCCTGGGGAATTGGTTTCTCCAGGGTCAGTCAGGCATTGTCCTCTTGCTCTCAAGGAACCATGGAGGCACCTGCTGCATACATCAGGCCTGGCCCTCAGCGCAGCGCACACTGCCCCCTCCATGGGATCCTGGCCCCATGTATACAGAGGGTGCTTCATAAGGACAGCTGGGCTTGTGTTTATTGCAGAAGGACACCAGGAGGGTGGGTTCCAGGCACATTGTGTGGCTTTCACAGGTGGCTTCCCCTGTGATGAGCCACGTGTTCCCATCAGGAAGGGGATGGGGTTTGAACCTGCACAGGAGAAGAGCTGAGTGGGGCTGGGCTGGCCTTGGTGACCAGGCTGAAGCAGCTTAAGAGGGGCTGGGATGTCGCCAGGGACTTCTGATAAGTCTCAAGTCAGAGTTGGGGGCACACGGAAATAGGAAGGAAGAGAAGTGGCCTCCTTAGCTCCCCCAGCCCGGTTCTCTCAGCCCAGGACCAGTGCCAGGGCAAGATGGGTGCCTTGTATGACTGTGCTGTCACCACTGTACAAGTGCCACAAGCCAGAGCAGTGACCCACATCATAGGGCACACACAGCAAGAGCTGGGACAGTGACTTGTCCCAGAGAGGTTGCAAAAGGGTTGCCAGTATTTGTCTGGCAGAGACTGAAGGGAGCCAGAGTGAGTGAGAGACACTTGATCCTCAGTGGAAGTTCCTCCCCTTAAGGTCCCAAGGGGCAAAAAATTGGGACAGAGAGCAGTAACCCTGTTTGGGGAGTGGGAGCGGGGGAGTCACACATCAAGTTTCATCCTTCTCTGCCGTGGTAGCCCCTGGCATCCCATGCACCAGCCCCTCTATACAACCCAGACCCCCCTTCAAGGACTGGAGGGTGGAAGCAGAACACGCAGCCTCCTCCTGATGCCTTGAGGACCATGGTTTGCATTCCTCATGTGATGCTGGACACCTGGGTTCGGGGGTGGCCCGGGAGAGGAAGCTAAGGTGGAGGAGAGCCTCTGACTGCAGCAGCCAGCGCCCTAAAAGAGCCCCCACCACATATGAGCGCTGGCTTCTGCTGGACTTATACCCCAGCCCAGCTGGGCAGGGTCAGGAGCTGGCAATCACCATGTCAGCGGCTCACAAGAAATCTCTCGCCCCATTGAGCAACTGGCACAAGCGGCTGTTTGGCGATTGCTTTGGACTGTGCTCTCCAGTTGGAGCCAGACTGGGACAGGGCCCCTCCTCAGTATCAAAGGCTGCCCGGCTAGAGAACACAGGCTGATTTCACGGGTGCTTATGGAGCCACTGCCGAGTAAGTCCCATCCTAGCCAAAGGACCGCAGCCAGCGGGGCCGTCACGGCTCACAAAGGAGGTTTGCTTTGGTCCCCACAGAGCATCAAATGCTGAGCTCTGGTGCTTGCCACTTAGCATTCTTTGAAAGTGACCCTGAAAGGAGGGACAACATTGTGAGGACACAAACCCACTGTGTCCCACAAACAGAGAGCACAAAACTCGGAGTTCAGAGCCTGCCAACCGGCTTGGGTTTCCACGGCCCTGTTCACCTCCAGTCACTGGAGAGCACTGTGTGGGCACATTCAGAGCCTCCCCCAGCCACCCCTTCCTCCACTGAGAGGGGTTGGTTGGGAGAGGGTCCATCAAGCTGGCAATTGTATGTTTTACCCACTTCCTGATGGACACACTAGACCTCCCTAGGTCTGATATAACCTTGGGGATCAGCGCTTGATGCCATCAACACTGTGAGCCACTGCCCTGGGCAGTATTCACACTATTTAACCCCAACCTCAGCCCAACTGTGCCAAACCCACCCCAAACACACACTGTGTAGCAGGGGTCAGTCATGAGCTCTCTGCCTCAGCTCACAGGGCATGATCAACAGCTGATCAGCTGACCTACATGAATTAACATGAGAGATCATGTCAGCCCATTGCTTTTAACTTGACAAACAGGTGTCAGACTGGTTGCCATGGAGAGAAGAGGGAGTCACCAAGGTCAACCAAGACTCCCTCCTATGATGAGCAGGTCCTAGGGACTCTGTGAGGAGGCTCAGGCGTGCTGGCATTTTAATTTTGCCTGGCTTGCTCACCTGTGAGTTAAAGTGAATACAATGTGTTTATGTGTAAGAGTATGTGTCTGTGTAGGTGTGTGTTATGCATGTGTGTGTGAACGAGCACAACTATACATGAGTAGATGGGTGTGTGTGTAAAGGTATATATGTGAGTGTGTTATTGAGAGTGTATGAATGTCAATGTGTGTGTGTGCCTGTATGTGTTCACATGGGAATTGTGTTTGGCCATGTGTGCATGTTTGCATGGGTAGATAGACATACAAGAGTAGACATGTGTGTAATGGGTGTGCAATGGCTGTATGCATGAGTGTGTGAGCACATGAATACAGAATTAATCAGAGTTCTCTAGAGGAACAGAATATTAAAATGGAATTTGTTGGGTTGGCTTACATACCATCTGCTGTAGTCCGACAATGGCTGCCTTCCCGCTGGAGAGGCTGAGAGTTGAGTGCATGCTCAGTCTTTGCAGCTCGACACCTCCAGCCTCAACCTCATGCTGCAGGCCTGGAGGATTTCTGGAGACCTCTGGTCTTCAGTCCACATTAGAACACCCGGAAACTGGGTCCTGATATCAGGGGAGGGATGCATCAGCCATGATGGCGGCAGCGGCGGCGGCAGCAACAACAGCAGAGCAGTTGGACCTGCCAGCAAGTTGCAAAGTCTGTGAGTCAAAGAGCTAAGGTCTTCCCTCAAATCTCCCTTTATGTGGACCGCTGTCGGGAGGTGCTGCCCAAACTCAGGGGGTGTCTTCCCACTTCAGTGAATATGATCAAGAAAAATTCCTCGCACATATTCTTAAGAGCTAACCTCAATCTAGACAATCCCTCACGTGGAAACTCATGCCTTAGTTAACTCTGAATCCAGTCAGGTTGACAACCAACATGGACAATTATAAATGTGAGTCAATGTGTGTCTGTGTGACTGTGATATAGGCATATTTATGAATGAATTTGCATGTGTGTTGGGGAAACTGAGGCCTGGGGAGGAGACAACCTGCTTGTGTCCCTGACTATCCTCCTTTGTCAAAGTGGCAAAATCACGCCTCATTCTGACTGATGACAGCTCGGATGGTGCTCAATGAAGGTGAGGACTGGATGACATGGGACACAGCAGAGACCCCTAGTGATGCCCTCCTTCCCCCGGGCCAACTTCAGTCCAAACTTGCTTCCTGAGCACCTGGGTTGAGCTCAGACAGTCTCCTTCCCAGAGGCCACCTAGCCAGGGTGTGACATCCACACAGCCCCTCTCCACACAGCTACGCAGCCAAGTTGGACTCAGAGTTTGGGCTCCTCCCCTGACCCACTGGCCTCCCCTGAGCAGATTATCAACGGAAAAACACAACTCATAGGGGCGATGGTCCAGCTCTCAGGCTCCTTGGTAAGCCAGTCAGGTGTCTGCCAAAACACTGGACTCTTTATTCTCACTTAATTGAAAACAGTACACCATCACAGAGCACATCCAATCATGCCCCCTCTTCCCTCAACAGCCACCATTAACCTTTAAAAAGACGCTTCATGAACCATTTGCCTGAACCTCTGTCTGCGTGCCCGGGTGTAATGAGGCTGAGAAACAGCCAGGCACAGGAGGGGATGGATGTGAGAGAAGTCACAAATGACAGCGGGGCAGAGCAGGTCCCAGGGCTGCCACACAGGGGCCAGGTACAGCTGTGTACATGACCATGTCAAGGCCCGGGTCTGAACTGCAGGCCCCTGGGATGGCCAAGGCTGAGTCTTCTCAAAGAAGTGAGCTCCGCTGAGCCAACCATAGCAGAATCACATCAGAGAAGTCCCAGAACTCCTCAACCCACAGTCCCTCCATCTCCTGGTGGCACTCAGTCCCTGTGGGCCAGCCTCCCCTGGGCTCTGATCTCCTGTCCTCTGCCCCACTCCCCTCCGTGGGATGTATCGGTTTGACCCTGGAGGGATGGAAACAGCCACCAAAATGAACACCTAGTGTAAGTGACAAAACCCTCAGAAAAGAAAAGGAGAAAAGGAGAGGCAGTCCAGTAGAGCCAGGCACGAGAGAAGAGCCAGAGCCTCACAGAAGGTAAAATGGATAGCCAGTCCACACAGAACGTCTCGGCCTCAGGCAGGAAGGTAACATGTCACCAACGTAGTCCAAGCATCTGGGAGGGTAGGACTGTCCCCAGCTACAGGAGGAAGACTGGGGCAACCACTTTCAGATCACGTGTCTGGGGTGACTTTGCCAATTGTACTGCTTGGCAATTCCATTCCTCAGTTTGTGGCTGAGGATGGGCTTCCCGAGTGCCGTGTGGAAAAACCAGCCACCTTTTAAATGAGATAGAATAGATACGCAGCCACTCACTCACAGCAAATGGCTGGGTGTGCAATAGGAGATGCTGATTTCTCAGGGGCTGGGGTTATGGTAAAATGATAATCCTTACCTGGGCTGAAATCAAACCCTACACCCCAAAAACGGAAGCTACTGGTTGGAAGGACTTCCGCTTGTACATAGGAGGAATGTACAAGAATTCTCATGACACTTCTCCTTCGTGACTCAAAGTGGAACTGTTCCAAATAGCCAGCAGTAGGAGAATGAAGACACATGTCCTGTCCCCTCACCCCAAGGACACCCCAAAGCAGGGACAGCAGCGTGTGCACAAAGTGCTGTAGATGCGGCATCAGTGCAGATGCAGAGAAAAGCAGACATCTGGTGACTGACAGCAGGCGCCTGGCATGGCACATCTGGTGACTGCCGACAGCAGGTGCCTGGCATGGCACATCAGTATGATCGCTTCCTATCATGGTGTCAAAGCCAGGGGTTGGGGCTGGGCAAACATCCGGACCTGAGTCCCGAGTCCCATAATTCACATAAAAAGCCAAGCATGGTGCTAGAGCGATTGTTCAGTGATTACAGACACTCAATGCTCTTGCAGAGGACCTGAGTTCAGTTCCCAGCACACATGGTGTCCATAACTCCAGCTCCAGGGGCTCCAACATTCTCTCTCCTAACCTCCAAGGGTACCTGTACTCACATGCACAGACCCATGCACAGACATGCATGCACATACATACCTTTAAAAAATAAAATCTTTTTTTAAAAGGCAGGTACTTTGGAACACTCCTGTAACTCCAGCAATTTAGGGAGTTGGGAGGCAAGATGGCTGGGCATTCTGACCACCAGCTTAGCTCCAGTTTTGGTCAGAGATCTTGTCTCAAGACAATGAGGCAAAAGAGAGAGAGAAGAGAGAGAGAGAGAGAGAGAGAGAGAGAGAGAGAGAGAGAGAGAGAGAGAGAGGGAGAGGGAGAGGGAGAGGGAGAGGGAGAGGGAGAGGGAGAGGGAGAGAGAGAATGACGCCCAATGTCTTCTACATATGCATATATCACATTAGATAGGGTTTCTACTGCCATGATGAAACACTATGACCAAAGAGCACGTTGGGGAGTGTACTGGTTGGTTTGGGGTCAACTTCACACAAGCTAGAGTCATGAGAGAGGAGAGAGCCTCAGTTGAGGAGAGGCCTCCATGAGATCCAGCTGTAAGGTGCTTTCTCAATTAGTGCTCAATGGGGGAGGGTCTAGCTTTTGGTGAGTGGTGCTACCCTGGGCTGGTGGTCCTGGGTTCTATGAGAAAGCAGGCTGAGCAAGCCATGGGGAACAATCCAGTAAGCAGCTCCCCTCCGTGGCCTCTGCATCAGCCTCTTCCTCCAGGTTCCTGCCCTGTTTGAGTTCCTATCCTGACTTCCTTCAGTGATGAACAGCAACGTGGCAGTGTAAGCCAAATGAACAGTAAGAGATGACACCAGTGGCTCTCACCCCACAATCTCTGCACCCATGGCTTCCCCAGGGCCTCAGAAGTCTTCTCATTGGCCTGACTTTTGTCAAACCAAACAGTGGCCAGGAAATGGTAGGAGCCATTTGGTTCAAGCACCAAGGCACTCTCAAGAAATGTGAGCAGGAAGGAACAACAGCTAAGATCTGAACTGGGAAATAGAAAGAAGAATGGACACACACACACCACCACCACCACCACCACCACCACCAACAACAACAACAACAACACATATTCAGATGGCAAAGTCTTGACAATCCGAGCCCATGTGAATGGGTAATTCTTTATTTCAACATGCCTGGGCCATGGTGCTGACATGTGGTTAAACATTATTTTAGATGGCTCTGGGACACTGAGTGACATTAACATCGCATCACTGGACTTTAAAGGGAGCAGATTGTCTTCCATACTGTGGTGGGGCCTCATCCAATCAGCTGCAGGCCTGACTAGAAGAACAGACTGAGCCTCCTTCCCTCAGGATTTGACTTTGGATTTGAGCTTTGGTGTTGGCTTGTCTCTGGTCCTCCAGTCTGCCAGCCCACCCACAGATTTTGGACACGGCATGTTCCATAACCACGTGAGCCAATTTCCTAAAAGAACTCTTTGTGTGTCTCTCTAACACAGGCTTTATACCCAATGCTGGCTTCAGATATATTATGTAGTCAAGACGACCTTGAACGCCTATTCCTCCTGCTTCTAGGTCACAAGTGCTAGAACATAGGCTAGGTTTATGTGATCCCAGAGATCAAACCCAGGGCTTTGTGAATCTGGGCGTGCACTCCATCCACCGAGCTACATCCCTGACACCTACTCATAAAATAAACACACGCGCGCGCACACACACACACACACACACACACACACACACACACACTGTGGGTCAGCCCTCCAAAGAGCCCTGTTTAGTACACTATGCCCTGGGTTCATCATTCACCAGTGTCTTCAATCAGGCATTATCCCGGCAACAGTTACTCCAAAGCCCCTCACCTCTGGCTGTAACCAGCTCTGTGACAGACTTAATCCATTTCCATCTGGTGGCATTTTCCGCAGGGAAAAGGCCATTTGACAGATTGAAGCCGCCACCTCACCCCCGCCCAATTCACTTTCTCTTTCCCTAATGTTGGTTTATGCTCATTTTAGGAGCCCGGATTTGGAGAGAAATATAAGGTCAAGTAGAGGGCAAATGAAAAAATCGTATTAGGACATAAAGAGCTTGTTTGTGTTTTAGAGTGCATTGTGGTGTGCGTGTGTGCGTGTGTGTGTGTGTGTGTGTGTGTGTGTGTGTGTGTGTATGTGTGTGTGTGTACAGCATGCAAATCAATACTATCTTTTGAAGAGAGGGAGGGAGGTTGGTTCCTGACAGAGCTGTGAGGAGGATGGAGCAGAGAAGACCCTGAACAGACTCTGGGCTGGTCCTGCCTCCTGCGAGGACACACAGTCAGTTCATGCTAGGCTCTGAATTCACCTGATGGGCTGATGAGCCTGGATAGGCTCTCTTGATCGTGCCCGCTACCCTGGACTGGCTCTTGCACCTCAAAGAGACCCGGAATGCCCCAATGCTTCTGTCCCCACCTCTGCACACTTCTCCTCTTCCTGCCTTGAGACTGAATATAGAATCACCTGCCACCTGGAAACCTGATCAGTGACCTAAAACCCATGACCCAAGAAGGGCACACAAGCCTAAGAGCTGTAGGAGGTTTCTTCTGGGACATTGTGGGATGGCAAAGCACCAGGGGTCTCTGGAGTATTGAGAAGAGCATAAGGGGAGCCCCGTCAAGGCCAACACATAGAGACTTATGGGGACTTGGGCTCTGGCCCCGGCACCTTGACTCGGGGTCTCGGCTGAGATTCCACCTCCCAGCATCTCCCACCAATGGTCATGTTACCCGCTGCCCCTCTCTTCCCCGGGGCCTCCTGCCCACTGTGACCTAAGGGCTCATAGGTTCTGCCCTCCTGGAGCAGGGAGTGTTGACAGTTGGGTTGATTTGCATATCTGCCTGCAAGAGTTCTTGGGCTGACAAATGGGCTGCAGCCAGCCTCCCTCCCAACCCTGGTCACACACACACACACAGGAAAGCCATGGAAGAGGAGATTAGATGCCCCACACCTGCAGGGTCATGTCATGCATCAGTTCCCTGAAATGAGACAGGGACACTCAGGCACAGCCCCCCTGATCAGCCACTAGAATCCCACGGTTGAGGGGGAGGGGGCTGTGATCGAAATGGTGAATTGCAGCTGATACAGGGCCCAGCCTGATGCCTGTGGTTAAACCGTTTAACACAGAAGTGGGAACAGCTCTAATCGGCCCCCTGAGAGCCGTGAAATAGGCTTGGGACATTTGGGAAACTTGGGACAACCATACGGGAGGGGCTAGAGAACTGAGGTGAGATGGAGACAGAGCTCTGTAGACATGCCTGGTCCTGCAGCACCATGGGCTCATGCCAGGGCCAATCTGCGACAACCAGGAGCCAGATGCTAGCCACCTGCCACCTCAGACTCCATCCCAGAACTGCTGAGAGCCGAAGACCAACTTCTGAGCCTAAAAAGGGCCATGCTTGGGTTTGGCACAGAGCAGCTGCGGCCACCGAGTCTGGAATGCTCTGCTGGGATGGATGACTGCCTGTCTGTCACAGTCTGTACTTCGATGGTCTCTGGACAAATCCCTACCTGTTCCTGAGAAAGTGAAACAAGGGACGGCCACTTCCTGCAATGGAATCTCCAAAACCAAACTGCAAAGTCTATCAGATCAGAGTAGCAAAGCCAATGCTCTGTGAGACCCGGTGAGCTCATGGGATGATAACAAACCCAGGCTCTGAAAGTCATGTGGTGGACTCCTCATCTAGAGCCTAGAAGGTTCCTACCCCTGACTCACCTGGTGGCTCGGGCTGTTGGAATTCATAATAAGAAAATTTAAGTTCTTATTAAGAAAGCTTCTTGCTGGCTATTGTGGTTCACACCTGTAATCTGAGGCAGGAAGGCTGTGAGCTGGAGGACCGCCTAGGCTACACAAGCCCCTGTCTCAGGAACAAAGGAAGAGAGAAAGGAAAGGAGATGACGGGGGCGGGGGAGGGAGGAAGTGGGGCTGAGGACACAGCTCAGTCAAGTCTGAGGAACCCGAGAAGACCCGAGTTCTCTCCCCAGCACCCATTGAAGAGCTGGGCATGGTGGCACACACCTATAATCCTAGGGCTGGGGAAGCTGAGACAGGGGGATACCTGGGGCTTGTGGGTGATTCGTGTAGCCTAATCAGCAAGTTTCAGATCCCAGTGAGAGACATTGTTTCAAAAACCAACAGTGTAGGAGGGCTTCTGAAAAAAACGACACCCAAGGTTGTTCTCTGGCCTCTATATACACATATACATACCTGAAAACACACACATGTGCACATGAGTGCACACACACACACACACACACACACACACACACACCACAGAGATTCACCCCTCACTGAGGTCATATAGATGTCCCTCGCAGCTTTGTTTAGAAAGCAAAATGAGAAGCATTGCAAATGTTGAAAACAAGGGAGTGAAGAAAGAGATGGGGGCGGGGTCAGAGGATGTGGAGAGTCTTCGTTAGTCTCTTTAAAACCTATGATGTCATTGTAGAATGACGCAGAAAATAGCCATGCTGGGCTACAATAGAAAATAAAAGTGTTGGCTCCATCACTGTGCTGGTCAGGACCTCATGCTCCCCCTGACCCTCACCCAGCACACACCTGTATGGGCAGAGGCACATCAAAATGCTCCCTGGAAACATCCTTACCCATGGTTACAATAGTTCCTAATTTTCTTCCTGTGTGTCTCAGGATACTTGCACAGATTTTTCCAAATCCCAGTGGCTAGCTGCTCAGGATCCAGGCACGTTAGTGATGTCACTCAGCAATGAAACAAAACACCCTTCAGAAGCAACTGAGGGAGGGAGGGAGGAAGGAATGGAGGAAGGGAGGGAGGAAGGGTTGGAGGGAGGGAGGGAGGGAGGGAGGGAGGGAGGGAGGGAGGGAAGGAAGGAGGGAGGAAAAAGAGAAGGGTTTGATTTTGGCTCCTGGTTGAGAAGGTACCACCCATCATGATGGGAAGGCATAATGGAGTTCACGGTGGTAGAGGGGCTCCTTAGATCTCGGTAGAACAGGAAACAGCCAGCCAGACAGGAAGCAGGGAGATCTGCGACTCCCACACTCCAGTGATGCACCTCCTCCGGCTAGACTCCACCCAAAGGTTCTACAGCCTCCCAGAAGCATGTCCATCTGGGGGGCAAACGTCCAAATGTGTGAGCCTATGGAGGGCATTTCACATCCAAACCATAGCATCAGGCCCTGGTAGTCTACAAAATATAGGGCTGTTCACTAAAACACACAGCTGTTTTAGTGACTGATACTGGGCTTTTTTTTTTTTTTTTTTTAAGATAGAATCTCATGTAGCTCAGGCTAGATTCAGACTAGCTGTGTAGCTGAGGATGACTGTAAACTCCTGATCCTCCTGCCTCCACCTTCTAAAGGCTAGGATTGCAGGCCTGTGCCACCACACCTGATGTGAGCTGCCATTTTAGTCGCCATGAGAACAGTGACATCACGGCAGATCATTTTGGGGGATGATGCATGCATCTTCTCTTTGCGTAAAGCACAGTAGTTGAGCATGGAGAAGAAAGGTCTAGTGGGTGTTTTGCTCTGAAATTGAGGTCTCTGCTCATGTGAGTCAAAAGCCTTTCCTGCTCTCCTTCAGCCTTGCCATCAGCCTGCTCACAAACGCAGGCTAGAGCCCTGCCACACAGAATGACCTTTAAAGACTTAATAATGAGTTTTCTTTTTCTGTGATCTTATCAAAGGGCTACACATGCATATTCAAACTACACTCTGCCTGACTGAGAGTCTGGAAGAAGCACGTGACCTGCTAGCTGGCCTGGGTCTCCTCTCTGCTGCCAAGTGATTGGTTCCTGTCAGCCCAGGAAAGGACCCAGGCTGACGCTTGCCTTGCCCTCTGCCTGGGGTGCCTTTCCCCAGCCTCCAGTCCTCTCAACCACTCGGGTACCCGCCAGCAGGATGTTCCTCAGTTCAGGGAGCAGAGCTACCCTACAGTCACCAGGTTCAGGCTGCACACCTGCCTGACACATGCCCCTCCGGTACTCTGCCTTTCCCTGGCTCGTTATCACCAGGTGACCCTCACCCAACCAGAGTCGTGGACTCTGGAACCACTTCTGAGGCAGCTCATCCCTGTATACCTTGGCCTTCATTGGGTCATCACATCCTAACCCTGACCTGCTGCCTGACCTGGAAGTTATCTCATTCTACGCTCAGCTCCTTTAATGCAACAATACACACTCTCATAATTATTCTATAATTTACGCTCTGCCACCCATTATCTCTCTTCCCTGTAGAATGTGAACCCATGGAGCACAAGCTGGGTGGCAGACTCCAGCACTCAGGAGGCTGAGGCAGGGGGATGGTAAATTCGAGAGCATGCTGGGCTACAGACTGAGTTGAGACAGTGTCACAATATAAAAAAGTGAAAAAATGGGACTGGGGATGTGACTTGGGGTTAAAGTGTTACCTAGCAGATATGTCTTAGTTTGGGTGTCTATTGCTGTGATAAAACACCATGACCGAAGCAACTTGGGGTGGAAAGCATTTATTTGGCTTATGCTTCCATGGCAATGTTCATCATCAATGGAAGTCAGGATAGGAATTCAAACAGGACAGGAACCTGGAGGCAGGAGCTGATGCAGCGGTCATAGAGGGGTGCTGCTTACTAGCTTGCTCCCTATGGCTTGCTCAGTCTGCTTTCTTATAGAACCCAGGACCACCAGCCCAGGGATGATACCACCCACAATGGGCCGGGCTCTCTCCCATCAGTCATTAATTAAGAAAGTATCCTACAGTCTGTCTTAGTTTGGGTTTCTATTGCTGTGAAGAGACATCGTGACCACGGCAACTCTTGTAAAGGAAACATTTAATTGGGGCTGGCTTACAGTTGAGAGGTTTAGTCCATTACCATCATGGCGGGAAGCATGGCAGCATGCGGGCAGATATGGTGCTGGAGAAGGAGCTGAGAGCCTCACATCTGGATCAGCAGGCCGCAGGAAGAGAGAGCGTGACACTGTGCCTGGCTTAAGCTTCTGAAACTTCAAAGCCAGTGACACATTTCCTTCAACAAGACCAACCTCCTCATAGTGCCACTCCCCGTGAGCCTATGGGGCCATTTTCATTCAAACTACCACAGCAGGGTCATATAGAGGCATTTTCTCAATTGAGGTTCCCTCTTTCCAGTTAAGTCAAGTAGACATAAAACTAGCCGGCACAATATGCAAGGGCCTGGGTTCAATTTCCTCTCCCAAATTATTTTAGAATATTAGTCATGAGAACAGATAACAAATGCAGTCAAGTCTCTCATTTCCCAGCATGTTGTCCCCGTCATTGATGGCCTCACTGTTGGCAGTGACCTACCTCAACAGGATGATGCTCTGATGCTACACACAACACAAACTGCAGCTCCTGTCATTGGATGAGACTGGCCTCCATCCCCACATTTGCAGCCTGCCTGGGCACAGTCCCTTCATGCTGGGCTGGACACCAGGCTGAGGAGTGGTCACTGTGGGCATCATGGAGCCACAGTACCCTGAGCATGCTTGCTCTGTAGAAAAAAACAGAAACGTGTGAAGGCAAGTGCCAGACGCAGGGTTTCCAATCTCGGGGTCTAAGGGAGCACTGAGGTCAGAGCAACCCCTGAGGGACAGGGAGGAACACACACACACATACATACATACACTTGAGGGACGGGGAGGAACACACACACACACACACACACACACACACACACACACACACACCTAAGGGACAGGGAGGAAGCCACATACACCATTTGAGGGACAGGAAGGAACCCCACCACCACCACCACTGTACACCACACTTCATAAAGCTGTGAATGTGTCTACTCTTATCAGAAACAGCAGGGAGCCACTTCCAGCCCCCGTGCTCCTGAGTGTGAGCCTGGTCACTGAGAACACTGGTCTCTGAGCCGGAAGTACAGGAGTCTACCTGCTTAGTTAGTGGCATCCTCTGCTACATGGAGTCTTGGTAATGAATGCTGTGTCCATTAGCAGAGGGTGGTCACCATGACTTCTGCTTGGAAGGGAGGTACAGCCTATCCACACAGCCAGCTCTCTTGGGTCTCCTCACAATGCTGGAACTTCCAGGTAAAGGCAGCCCTGCTCTGTGGGTGGGTAGAAGGAAATCCCGGAGGAGGTGATGGCAGGGTCCAAACCTGACTGACCCTATCCAGAGGACAGATTTCACTGGGATGTCCAGGAAGGGGGTCCTAGTCAGCACTTTAAAGGGACAATCTACACTGGAGACACCGATGGCTTCCTGGTGTCTTAGAGCATCCCTGGTCTGCCTGTTCCCCATTGCCAGGCCTGACCATCTGCTTCAAGAGACTGAGGCAGAGCTGGTCTGCACCCAGGGCCTTCTGCACCTGCTGAGAGCTGCAAGATCTGCAACTCCCTCCCTGGGCGCGTGTAACTGGTATGTACTGCTTTTCAGAAAGGTGTGTTAGGGGTGGAGCTGAAACCGCCTTTTCTAGATGGCAGTTCCAAGCCCAGAGGGGAAGGGCTACTGCAAAAACCCGACACTGCAAGGCCACCCCATCTTCAAGGCACATCTGGCCCCAAACTCACGACAGGACCCACCTCACAGTCTGTGGAAGTTTGCTTCTTGTCGGTGTCTGGACTAGGTTCAGGATTAATCCCATCAAATTCAAGCCATGGTCTTCCCTTCTGAGATACTCCTGCTGGAGACATGGCTGCTCAGAGCACACACTCAGTCACCCTCACCAGGGTGATGTGAGCCCTCATGGGAAAGAAGAGAAAGCCCTCTCATTCCTCCTCACGGCACGGTGGATGACACCCCATTTCTCTCCTCAGCCCTCAAGGCAGATCCTGCTGGGAAGGTGTAAGATCTGGTCCCAAAGAGGGGATTCATGAGTAAGACCCTCCAAATCTGGCCATGCCAACGGAACAATTCACCCCATGGTCTCTGAGGGCCTGGAGAAAAAGCCGAATTACAAAAAGAATCAGAACTTGTCATTTAAGACCCCACTCATGCAACAGGCCAGCCAGGGCTTTTTGAAGCAGGCTTGATTTATCTCCAGCTGGGGAGTTGAGAAATGAGAGGTTGAGGTACTTGTGCCGGGTCATATCACAGAACTCTGAGGAGCAGGCAAGGGAGAGCTGAGACACTGGGCTGTCAAAGGAGAAAGCAGAGGAGTGTGTCTCGCCCTAGGTGAGGCTGAATGGGGGCTATCTGGAGCAGTGCAGTTCTGAAAAGGGCCAGATCAGTGTGTGCAGAAAGCCACAGAGTGGCAGGGACCTGGGGACCAGGCATAGAACAGGACAGAAAGCCACATTGTGGTGTCAAGGGCACACAGAAGACAGGGAGTGTTCTGTAGAGAGCCCTGCAAGATCCTCAGCTTCGGCACTGAACTACAGGTCCGGTGCAGATTCCCAGGCAGGTCATTTTCCTCTGAGCACATCTCTATCCAGGTCTGGTGCTCTGGGTATGTCTGGCCTACACCTGAAGGTCCAGGTGTATAAACAAGAGGAGTGGTGCTCGCTCGCTGAGAGGACACTGTCAGTTAGCACCTCTACCCTTGCCTCCTAGCCTCTCCACCCTCAAAAGCAACACTGCTTGGGCGGGTGGGGTGGGCAGGGCTCCTGATCCCCAACTCTCTAGCCCACAGCAATGTAGTGACAGTGGGCGCCAGGTGGGAGACTTAACACAGAGCCACCATCAGACCCATTACAGGTGATGGGGAACCTGATTTCAGCTGGTCCAGAGAAGGAGGACAGGGAACTTCCCCAGGTCCCAAGAAGGACCCGTGTCTTGAGGGTTGCATCATGGCCTTCTGTGACAGCCTCAAGCCATTGTCACCTTCCCCTTCCAGCTCCTTGGCCTCAGTCCCCATAACTACTGTCTTCCAATGGAAGAACTGATCCACGGCGGCGGGGAGGGGGGGGCACTTTTATAGTCTGCTATGAGGACACATTTGGATTTCACATTGTAGGAAAGAGCCTGCAAGTCTGCACTGCAAGTAACCGGTCCACACTTGTAACCCTATGTTTGTTCTGAGTTAGCCTCTAACCCAGGTGGCACACCACCAGGAGGAGCAAAGGGCTTCATGGCCTTGGGAATCCTGGGAATACGCAAAACCAGAGAAACTATAAAACTGTAAGATGGAGTTATGCAGGGGGCGATAGGAAAGAGCTCTAGCACAGTGAATCTCAGAGATAAGGTTTGCCCCTGACCAGAAAGAAGGTCAAGGGACAGTTCTGAAAGGATTGCTTGTATTTGTTCACACTTCTTACATGACCCACTGGCTGGAGATGAGTTGAGGCAGACAGTGTCCACCCTCTGTCTTCTCAGATCACCTGCTCAGCATTAGGGTACACACCCTCTAGCTACCCCTCTCCCAGATATCAGACCACACACACTGTCTCTTCCACTGTCGCCTGCCCCCAAAGCCCTCTCTGGACAGAGCCTACTGTGGCCTCGAGGTAGTCTCCTCTCCACTTGAGACTGCAATCCTGGCTCCTCCCCACCCCATCCTTACCTCCATACCCGGGCCTAAGACAACCTTGAATTACATTTTTCTGGTGCCTTCCTGCTTTGTGACCCCTGACATGAAGGCTAAGTCACATGGTGTGGGACTTACTTCCTAAATAAATAAATAAGCAAGCGATTTCTTCTTCTCTGAACTGACAGCAGGGCCCTCGTCATGCTATCTGTGTTGGCTACCATTCCTGGTGAGGCTCATTTCCAGACCTGAAGTTTCACTCTCCCTCTTCAGGGCCCCAACGTGACCGTCTATGGCCATGATGCCCTAAACTCCCCTAATGAAGTCCTTCTGGGGCTGATTTGTATCTGCTTTCTTTCTACTGAATCATTTTGTGCTGTTTATCTCTCATTATATCTGCAGCAGCTTTTATTATTTATAACACTTTGTAAATAAAGCTCAACTTACAGATTCAATCCTGGCATTGATGGTGACAGCCAAGGCAGGCTCCCATATCCCAGTTATGAAACTCCTGGGGCTGTAGAGCAGATTCCCAGTTTCCAGTCCGAAAGGACTCTGCAAAGGACCTGAGGTTCACTCGGCTTCACTGAGGTCAGGCTCCCTGACTATCCAAGCTGATGACAGTTGGGAGGAGGGAGAGACACTCGGAGTTTGTCTGCCTGTGTAAGGTAATTTAACATATTGCTCACTTAAAACTAAAAACTGAAAATGGACGTGCCCGTTGGTTAAAACCAAAAGAGGTGAAGGACTTCACACTCTTGAGAGCCTTGTGCCAAGTGAAAGAGGCCAGATGCAGAAGGCATGCGGGTATGTGATCTGTGACCCCTCCCAAATAGCCAAGTCCACAGGAACAGGAAATGAGTTGGTGATGGCGTAGGACAGCTGTGTGAAGGTGAACAGTCCTGGTGGGCACAGGGCGACGCTTGTTCTGGAATTAAAAAAGTGGTGATGAGCTTCCAGCCTTGTAAATGAAGAGCACTCAGTGCCGGGCGTGGTAGTTCACGCCTACAATCCCAGCACTCAAGAGGCATTAGCAGGTGGGACTCTGTGAGTTAGAGGCCAGCCTGGTTTACAGAGTGAGGTCAGGACAGCCAGGACTACATGGTGAGACCCTATCTCAAAAAAAAAAAAAAATCAATAATTTCAATTATATTCTTTTATAGAGTGGATTTTATATTAATTTTTCAATACATTTTGAAATGTTTTCTAATTCTTTTATTTTTTTTTCTATGTGTATTGGCATTCTGCCTGCATAGATGTCTGTGTACCACATGCTTGCCTGATGCTGGAGGAGGTCAGAAGGAGTCAGATCCCCTACAACTGGAGTTACAGACACTTGTGAGTGATCGTGTGCATGCTGGAAACCGAACTCCAGGTCCTCTGGAAGGGCAGCAAGTGATCTTAACCACTAAGCCATTGCTCCAGTCCCTACAGTCATGATTTTAAAATTTAAAAAGAGACTAAGAAAATTAAAGGTTTGGTCTGGTCTAGAAAAGTCAGGCTAGTTTGTGGGCCCTTTTCATCTATGTCTCCTGCCCTGCCTCAGGAGCAGGAACCCAGGGCTTGCACACTCTAGGCTCAGGTTCCACCACTCAGCCTCAGCAGGCTCTGTGGGTCCTCTTTCTTTATGTCATCCTGTTTACACATTCTTCAATTGTCCAAAAAGAGTGTAAGGGGCCCAGGGACATTGTCACTGGCCAACAGATGGGCTGAGGTTGCAGTGAAGGTACTCAGTCACCTAGACAATGTGTGAGAGTAGGCGCTTCTCAAAGCAGTTGAATGTGGGGATACCATGTTGGAAACACAAGAGCCATGGTGGCCAGGGTGCAGCATTTCCCAGCCTAAGCGGGGACAGAACACATTCCCTGGAGGACTGCCACCCTCTGTATGCCCTCCTTTTCTTCATTCACTCAAAAACTCAGGGTTCCATGAAAGAGCATGTGACAGACCAGTTATACACCAATGCTCTTGCCTCAGAAAGCCAGGGGGTCAGTGGAGGCGGGCAATGCCACTGGGGACCACTCCTGAGACTCCTACACTTGGAGGAAGAAACACAGAAGACATCTTCAGTGTCCTAGAGGAGAAGTGACTCTCGGCAGAGGGGATCCATCTCTGCCCCACAGTGAGCTTTGAATGTCAGACTCAGTGTCCCTCTAGGGTGACTGAGGCAGGACACAGAAAAGGCAGGTCCTCAGGGCCATCTCTAAGACTAAATTCCAGTGGAAAGCTCACCAGGTGATACACTGGAATTCTTGGGTTTCATAATTGATAGCTAGCTCTTTTATGATGAAATCTTTTTTACTAGAAAATTGAAAAACTACAGGTTCTGAGAGCCACTAACTGGAGATGCAGTAGAAGAGCACACAACGCTGCTGTCATCAGATCCCCTTTGGTCCTCACTGTGCCTCCAGCATGGGGCTCCGTAGTCAGAACGACGGGTCCCATGGAAACAGCTGTTCCAGGTGCCCACCAGGGCTGTCATTCCACTGCAGCCACCCTGAAACCGCTGCTAAGCAAAAAGAAATCGAGCCCAGGCCACCTTTGCTTGTGTGGACACCAAGAGGAGCGGGAGTGAGTGTACAGAGGTGGGAACAGAAGCATTGGGATGTCCTGAGCCTCCTCACTGGTGCAAGAGCCAGGCCAGGGCAGCAGGTGCAATCAAGAGAGCCTGTCCAGGCTCACCAGCCCGTCAGGCGAATTCAGAACCCAGTGTCAACTGACTGCGGTGTCCTCGCAGGAGGCAGGACCAGCCCAGAGTCTGTTCAGGGTCTTCTCTGCTCCATCCTCCTCACAGCTCCGTCAGGACCCAACCTCCCTCCCTCTCTTCAAAAGATACTATTGATTCGCATGCTGTACACACACAAACACACACACACACACACACACACACACACACACAGGCACGCACGCACGCACGCACACACGCACGCATGCACACGCACATGCACACATACACATACTCATGCGCATGCATCTTACCACCCGCCTGGCTTGGAGAAATGGTCTCACTCTTTAGATTTCTGTTCTCTCTTCTGGGTCCTCTCCCCTCCAGGCCTGTGGGGCCCTGGGTTGGGCAGGGCTTTTCAATTCACACCCTTCCTTGACCCAGCAAGTACTCTGTGACTCACTGCCCATACCCCCTCCCCCGGCAGGAAGCCCAGGGTGGACATGAGTAGAGGCTCTGGGAGACGTACTGGGGCCTTTCCCAACCAGAGGAACATTCTTGGGTTCTAGAATAGTAGATGGAGATGGGGAGGTAGTTCCAGGAGCTCTTGGCTCTGTTTCACCTGAAGAACTTTCTAGATAGTCTGCTCATGCTCCAGGGCTTTTTGTGTCTTAAGCTACCCTATTGTCCGGTGCTGCAGACCTTAACTTCCTAGTCCTGGCCACAGCACACTGAGGCAGACAGAAAGGATTGTGGGCCCTGTCAGCCCCCAGCTGTCTTACTTGACTTTCATAGCTGCTGGCCAAAGGCCAACAAAGATCCTGCATGTCACATCTGGGACCAAGTTGACTGCACAATATCTCACTGTTTTCTGTTCTGCAAAGAGAGAAAACATGTGGACAGCTCAATTGGAAGGGTGGGGTATGGATTCTTGGCACCTGACAAAGTGCCCAGATGTTACAACCTGGAGACCAGGGGAAATGATCTGGAAAGCAACCAAGCCAGTGAGGGACAGGAGGAGACAAGAGAGTCTAGTAACAGTGGCCTCCCCTGGCCATCCTCCTGTGCAGTGTCCTGTGTGGTGTGTCCTGTGAAGCCTGGATGTCCACACTCATTTCT
The DNA here is from genome assembly GCF_903995425.1 of Onychomys torridus. NCBI lineage: Eukaryota > Metazoa > Chordata > Mammalia > Rodentia > Cricetidae > Onychomys > Onychomys torridus. The sequence continues at coordinate 115,302,355 of NC_050446.1, forward strand.
CATGCTGAGTCTCCGTTCTCCCAGGGTAAGTCTCAGATGCACCAGGATCCTACTTCACCTACAAGGGCCATGACATCATGAGGTGTCCCCAGAACTGTGACATTAACACCGAGGCACAGGGCAGGGGTCAGACCAGTTCTCAGAGCAGGTGTAGGCCACAAAAAGAACAGGAGACAGACACACCACTCCCACCACTGACCTGAGACCCATCCCCTGGGGACAGAATGGATGGTGTGGGGCAGAATCTGTAGGCTGTGCCCAGATGACCTTCATCTTCTGACAGAAGTCTCTGACCCAAATTCCTGCGCCCCTCACCCAGATCTCTTGGTCAACATTGGTCTTGTGGGTCCCTGGACAGGACTCATGCTGGCAACACAGAATGTCCTGTTGGGAAGGAGGGACCAGACCTTTGACACCATTCTGCATTCTGCCTCTGTGGTGCTGATCTGATGACATGGGCTCTGCCATGCCACCAACCTAAATTCCACAAAAGCCCAGTCAAAGTTAAATGCAGGAGGAGGGGCAGACCTTGCTTGCCTGACATCTTAAGTGTCTTCTTATTCACAGGGACACAGATCAGGACCTGGCACCCGCAGACAGGCTCATACATCACCTGTTCCTTCATGAGTGGCACCAAGCTCCGATTTTCCTGATGGGCAGTTGATGCAGGAGGGAGAGGATGTCTGTGAATGTGAAATTGTGCTGCTTACCTGCCAGGGACCTTGAACTTGAGAGTGTCCTTCCCCACAGTGGGGCAGGTGGCCAGCATGGCAGGAATGCAGTCAAGTTACACTCGTGGGCATCGGGAGAGCGAGCTGGGGAAGGCAAGGAGAGGATGCCAAGCCAAGAGGCCTCTCAGGGCTTCAGGGTCACCAAGAGAGAAGATGTCACAGTACAGCTCCAGAAGAGACAGACAGGAAGGGCCACACCGGGGACAGAGGTCCTTAGCATGGGCAATGAGCTGGTTCTACACTCTGCAGGAGGGAAGCTCGTCCTGGCAGGACACAGCATGTTTTGTTCTGTCTCAGGAGCCATAATTTTCAGATGAAGCCTCAGGATGGATCCTTCGAGGACGATGGATGACCTTAGGAGGCTCAGGTGACAGTTCCTCCTCGGGGAGAAGAGGGACAGTGGTGGCGACGGTCCAACTGTTCTGCACAGAAAAGCATCGTTCGGAGACAGTATCACCCAGTTTGTAAGAATGAAGGCCGAGGAAACAGACATAAACTTTAATTAAAGGAATCTTCAGCAGGGCTTGCCACACAGCCCAGGCAAGGCGACAGGCTGAGGAATGACCCTCCTTGAAATGCGGCCACCACTTGTCACCCCTTAATTATTCAGTGTCCCTGTTGCTGATTTACCTACTTTTTGTAATCCTCCCCTGAGTACACACACACACACACACACACACACACACACACACACACACACACACATTTGGGCACCTGTGTTACTTGTGTTATGTAAAGAGATAGTTAACTCTAAACTCTCCTCTTCACACAGCTGTGGCCAGGAGGACTGTTTGTTCCCCCACATACACACAACAACTTTAATAATTTCAGCACCATACAGGGACATAACTGTGGCCAGGAAGTCACTTGCAGGGACAGGCTAAGAATCTCTGGGTCCATCCCCACAGAAACATACAGCTGGAAATCCCTAGGCCAGGCACCTTCTTCTCACCCTGGAGGCCTCTTCAGCAGCCCTGTGTCCCCTCACATCCTGGTGCCCTGCATCCAAACTCTAGAACAAGACCCACGTCCTATCACTGCTCCATCGCGGCACTTCCAGAGTCCCCTGTGCTTGGACAGAGGAGGCTCTACAACACCCAGGACCTTTGCACATGTTCCCTCCCCAACCTGACCTTTTCCTCAGGTTCCTCCAGGAATCTGGTTTCCTGTCAGGTCTCAGGTGAGTTTTGCCTCCTTGGAGATCTGTCCTTGTCCCCCATACTCCCCAAACTCCAGGCCCTGGGTCCGGTCAGGCTCATCTAATGCTCCTCCTATTACAAGCTGTCTTCCCATTCCAGCAAACACCCCTTCATGTAAAGACCCAGCAAAGGTCACTGGGGGAGTAAACACAATGAAATCAGGTGCAGGGTCCCCAGCAAAAGCCTCTGGCCTTGCTAAGAGCAGAAAGCATCCTTAACGACTGAGGCATCTCTATAGTCACAGTCGGCAGGGGAGGCGGGGCATAGCTGGAGATTTCTCCAGTCCCGCTGGGGCCCACAGTCAAGACAAATCTCTCCCACCCGCCAGTTCTGCAGCCGCTCAGATTTCAAATAAACACACACAGGCTAATATTATTTAAAACTGCTCAGTCATTAGCTCAGGCCTACCACTGACTAGCTCTTACACTTAAACTCAGCCCATTTCTGTTATGTCTTTCTGTATGCTGTGAATGTGTTGCTCTGATTGATTGATAAATAAAATTCTGATTGGCCAGTAGCCAGGCAGGAAGTATAGTATAGGCAGGATAAGCAAAGAGGAGAATTCTGGGAAGTAGAAGGCTGAGTCAGGAGACACTGCAAGCCGCCGCCACCATGAGAAGCAAGACGTACAGATACTGGTAAGCCATGAGCCATGTGGCAAGGTATAGATTTATAGAAATGGGTTAGTTTAAGATATAAGAACTAAATAGCAAGAAGCCTGCCACGGCCATACAGTTTGTGAGTAATATAAGTCTCTGTGTGTTTACTTGGGTCCAAGTGCCTGCAGGACTGGTGGGTGAGAGAGATTTGTCCTGACCACAGGCCAGGTGGGACACAGGAAAACTTCAGCTACAGGGGGGGTTGGTTAAGGTTTGAAGATTGTCCCTCAGCTATGGGCACAGTTTCAAAAGACACTTTTCTTGAGTGCAAATACCCCACCCATGCCTTTAATTTGTCTGCTGACAGGGAGCAGGTTTAACCCCATCCAGAGTAGCCAAGTGACCCTCAAACCTGGCACTATCAGCTTGAGGCCTCATAGATGGGTCTGGGCTTTGTGGTGAGGCTGAGGGCCTGTGGGTGCTAGAGCTGTGGAGAAAAAAAATAAGGATAGAGTTGATACACAAAAATATAAACCACCTCTCTGCTCTGGCGGGAGGCAGATCTAAACAAAATGTTTCCCTGAGTAGAATTGAGCAGGGTCTGGTTCAAAGGTTCAAGTGCCAGAGGCAGTTGGCACAGCACAAAGAGAGAGGTGCCTTTTGTCCCGTTTCAGCTGCCCATCAGATCTTACAGCTATGGTGCTTTAAGCAAAAGTGACCTTCAGGTGTCAACTGTTACCAGTCAGAGACGCCATCTGCAAGGCAGCTGCTGAGGGTCATGACATGCTGCTCTGTGCATCCTCTGTGATGGACAAGACTTAGGTTAGCTAAGCACAGGCAAAATAAGGGCTTTTGTAGGTTTTGCTCAGTAGCAATCCCCCAATCCTTGCTGGTCATGTGCACGTCATATTGACACTTAGCAACTGAGCTTGCTTTAGTTAGAAGAGACTCACAGAAAGCATTCTGGCCCATGATGCTCCCCAGTTGGTTTTGGTTTTGGGTTGGTTTTTTGAGACAGGGTTCCTCTGTGTAGCAGCCCTAGCTTTCCTGGAACTCACTTTGTAGACAAGATTGGCCTTGAACTCACAGAGATCTGCCTGCCTCTGCCTCCTGAGTGCTGGGATTAAAGGCATAGCCACCACAACCAGCCGCTCTCCTGTTTTTTTGACAATGCTATTGAAAGCATGCTTTAGCAGGCAACATCTGTTGTCTACTTAAAGTGGTCCCCAACTGTCTCAGGATGAAGAACTTCCATAGGACAAAGAGTCAAAGGCTTGTCCTTTGTCACAATATCTGTTCCCCATCTGAGTTGTCTGATTTGATTTTCCCCCACAGCTTTTATTAATAAAAGAATGTCAAAGCTACAGAAAACATTAAAGAATGCTAGAGCAGGCTGGAGAGATGGCTCAGAGGTTAAGAGCATTGGCTGCTCTTCCAGAGGTCCTGAGTTTAATTCCCAGCAACCATATGGTGGCTCACAACCATCTATAATGAGATCTGGCGCCCTCTTCTGGCATGCAGGCATACATGCAGACAGAACACTGTATACATAATTAATAAATAAATCTTTAAAAATAAAAAAAAGAAAGAATGCTAGAGTAGAAGCTAGAGAGATAGCCCAGCAGTTAGGAGCATACACTGCCCTTGCAGAAGACCCAAGTTCAGTTCCCAGCACACATATCTGGCAGTTCATAACTGTCTGGAATTCCAGCTCCAGGGGGATCTAATGCCCTCTTCTGGCCTCTTTGGCAACTACACTCTCATGCACATACTCACACATAGATACACAGTAATGCACATTAAAAACAAGAAATTAAATAAATAATATATTTATATAAATAAAAATAATTAATTAAAAATAAAAAATTCTAAACTGATGAGAACAGATACTATACTTCATCTTATCCAAAAGGATGAGCGCTAGCATGAACATCCATTGCATGAAAGAGAGAGAGATTCCCTTGTTGTGGGATATTTGAACACATGTGTGAAGATATGTTGCTGTCATTGGTTTACTAGAGAGCTGAATGGTCCATCGCTAGGCAGGACATAGAGACAGGACTTCTGGGCGGAAAGAGGAGAAATCTGGGCTCAGGGGAAGAAAGGGAAAGAGATGCAGGGAGACATCAACAGGCCAGCCAGACGGACATGAAGGAATCAGGAGAGCAGGACACACAGAGTGAAAGAAAGGTAAAAAGCCCCGAGGCAGAACACAGATGAACAGAGACTGGTTGAATTAAGTTAAAAGGGCCAGTGGGACAAGCCTGAGCTAAGGCCAGGCATTCATAATTAACAATAAGTCTCTGTGTCTTTATTTGGGAGCTGGTTGGCAGCCCAAAGAAAATTCCAACTACATTCCCTTTCTTGCTAATCCACTTGACAATATGGTACAAACAATGATACAACCTCTCACATGACAGGAAGAAGGTCTCAGGATCACGTCATTATTGATTTCATCTGTGAACCAATACCGCAGTATGCACGTGCACAGATCTCAGAGATACAACCTGCTACGCGGGCTGAAGTCCCATAACAACAGGAAGTCCTGACAGACAGCACTGTTGCCCAGGCCCAGCTGGCACCCAGGGACAGCATGAATGGGTGTTCCGAGCCTCCACTTGCAGCCACCCCAACAACAATCCCAGACCTGCATCTAATCAGGATATGGGGCCATCCTGCAGGCACCTAACATCTTGCCCACAGCAGAGCTCTGTTGAAAGCCAGCTAGCTGCCCTGTAGGCTCTGGAGACAGGGACCCGGAAGGAACTCTTGCCTTCAGGATGGAGAGAGTGCTCAGGGGCCCAGTCCTTGGGGCCTCAGATGGTCAGGTAATTTTCAAAACCTCTCCAGCAGAGGAAGGAACAAAGATACACATGTCTGTCAGTTTTCTTCTCTTGATTGGACCAGATGGACCAGTCCTGGAAACACCCAACACTAGGATTATGCTTAGGGGCAATTTCTGGGCTCTTGATGGTCCTCTTGAGTTGGATGAGTGCTGTAATGGGGGACTATTACAGTCACAGCTGCCATCAGGACTCCTGGTCACAACAGCCTCAGAGGGTGCCTCTTTAGAAGCCTCTGCAAATAGAAAACAAAATAGAAGGTGTTAGCAGCAGGCTGAGCCAGCGATATGCAATGCTTGCAAGTCTGGTAGGCTTCCCATGTTTGTAGGATTATGTGCTGCAGGAATTCAGAGACACAGGGGTGCACACCATGTTTGGAAGTCGAGAAAGAGAGGGAAGAGCCCAGAAGGTATCTTCAGAGTGAACAACTTCCACGTGACTCCATGTTTTCAAATATACAGCCATGTCTGGGCAAGAGGGGACTCATTCCTGAGACCACGTGGCCTTCCATACCGGGGAAGGTAGACTCTGACATCATCAGTCTGAGACTGAGACATGAAGCAAGTCATGAATGACAGGGGCCTCTGAGCCAGTCTCAGAGGGTAACACGACAAAAATGGCAGCAATTGAGGATGGCATGAACTCCCGGTGCAGGAGGCCGGCTGAGCAGAGGATGGCATGTGGGAAACTTTTACAGGGCCTTGTCTATCCTAAGAGAAGATGGAAAGCTGGAGTGACAGGCTGCACCCTACAGAGGACCCTAAGACTTCTCCCTCTTCTATGGAGGTGGGACTTGTGCCTAGAGCAGGATTTAAATCCCATGATTTGATCACGTGATGGGGCAAAGGTAAAGGGATTTTTGAGGATATAATTAAGGTTCTTCCAACAGTTGGCCCTGAGTTAATTAATGGGGAGATTAAGTTGTGTGTACTTAACCTAATCAGGTGGATCCTTAAAAGAGAATCCAAGACTTCCCCTGAAGGTTGTCTTGAAGCCAGAGATTCCTCCCCACACCCAACCCACTCCTACATACTGCCACATATCTACCCATCCCCCAAAGACACACACACACACACACACACACACACACACACACACACACACACAGTGACTGCTAAGAGTTCTGCAGTTGTAGGAGAGAAATCCTTCAACAGCTCCGGGAGTGTTGAGAAGGACCACACCACATCTTGTGTGTTCACCTACACATGCACACATGAAGGCCAGAGGTCTGAGTGCCTTCCTCTATCACTATCCATCTTATTGAGACAGGGTCTCTTCGCTGAACCTGAGGTTTACTGCTTTGGTAGATGATCCTGTCAGTGAGGCCCCAGGGTCTGTCTATCTCTGCCTCCCCAGCATAGACTTACAGGTTCACATTGTCAAGTCCAGGAACTCAGGTCCACTTGCTGGTACAGCAAACACTTTACCCACTGAGCCACTTCCCCAGCCTTTGATTGAAGCCCTTGAGACTCTCTCTGATTGAGGACCTAGCTAAGTCAGACCTTGAGTTCTGATCCACATGCCAAGGTCAGGGTAATTTATTGTGCAGCCAAGGAAAACAGAAGCAGCCTGCCAGGTGACAGGTCCTCCTGTGGGTTCTGGGGAAACTGCACTGGGCAGTCTAGACCTGCCTGCCACCAGCCTGCTGGGGCCTCCAATCAGTCAGAGGGAGGGGACAAGTTCACACAGAAAGTTCTGTTAGCCACCAAATTACTTATTCAAAATGCCTTGAGAAGAATGAGCTGGTGCTGAGTCCAAGGGCAGCTGCCCTACAAAGGCTGGGGGAGGGGTGACCCCAAAGGGTAAGGAGGCATTGGCCAAGCAAATATCTGAAGGAAAAGCAATCCCAGCCAGGGGAACAGTATGTGGAACATCCTGGAGACACGAAGCACTCATCAGCCTTTGCATGGACCACAGATGAGATCACTTCTTGCTAAATACAGCCCTGGTTGTCAGCTGGCATAGGCTAGCATGCTCACATCACCACAGCTTCCCCACACCAGACTGATGCTACATTGACTCAAAATGTCTTCCTCCCTTTGGTTGTCATGCAGCTCGGGTGGTCTATGGCGCAGTGGGAAGGCTCTGCAGATGTGACCCCCAGCTGGAATCTCAGTGCTTACAAAGACAGACTCAACTAGGGGGCACAGGCATGCACAACAGCTGGGCTGTCTGTTTTCTTTTCTGACCCTTTTAAAATATATGTATTTGTTTTCACAGTTGCCTGCTATTTTGGCAGCGAGCAGGGACTTGCCATTAATGTTAGTGACATAAAGCTGCTTTTAAAAATAAGCTTTATGGGAATTTAATTGCAGACAGTGAAAGTCAGCGACTTTAAGTGAACGTTTTTGATGAGTTTTGACAAGTGTAGGGAACCTCATAACCGCCATGACTGTCACCATCTAAAAGACACCATCATCCGAGAAAACACAATCCCCTCCTGCTCTCTTCCTAGCCCCTGGAAACCACTATCCGTTGACACTTTAGTCTTGAATGTTCTAGAACTGCATTCAAGTGAAATGGTATGTGGTGCCTGGCCTCTTCGTGTAGCATAATACTCTTGGGATCCGTCCACACTGATTTCATTAGCAGCCTTTTCTCTCTGTTACAGTTGGCAGCCTCGTCTTGCACTGTGTTCACCCACTCTCGGGTTGATGGGCATTGTTGTGGGTCGAGTTGAGCCTATTGTGAATGAAGCTGGTCTGTTCTTCTGAAAGTCGCTGGGTCAAACAGCGAGTTTGGGTTAGCTGTCTCCTATCTAAGTACTGAGCAGGTCAACCCTGCTTAGCTCCTGAGCTCAGGCGTGAGCAGGAGCATCCGGGGTGGTGTGTCTATAGACTGAGGAATGAGCTTTCTAAGACACGGTGAAACTTTGCTCATTGTGACAGTACCTCCTGACGAACCACCGTGGTGCGAGGTGTCATCGGGTGTCCTGAAGACCTCTGCTGTTTGTCACTGTCACTTGCTTTTGTATCTACGCCATTACGTGCTGATCCTACCTGAGCCTCTGTGCTCGGTGGCCACACATATCTCCGGAATTTCTATTCCAACCTCTCAACCTTTACCAGTTGAGTTATCTCTCTCCCCATTGAACAGGCCCCTTGAAGCTCTGCCCGCCATGTGATTCCCATGATGACTTAACGTGGAACAAGGGGCTTACCACATGTGACCGAGATTGCCCAGCAGCTAGCTTCACATGGTGTCAGTCAGCCCCGCCATCCCACAAGCCCTTGCGAGCATAAGGAGGAATGCAGAGAGACTTGAAGTGTGAGGAGAGCCATATACATGGGAAGCTAGAAGACAGAAAACACATGGGAAGCATGGGGAGCCGGGTTCTGCCATCAATCAGGGAAGTTAGAAGATGGCTGGAGTAAGCGGAACCCTCCCTGTCTCAAAACAAAACAGTAAGGGCATTTTTTTTTTAGCTATCAATCAATACGACATATACAAGTCCAGTCAAGAGCTAGAGAGATAGCTCAACAGTGAAGAGTGCTCACTGCTCTGTCAGGAGATAGGTGTCCAGATTTCCAGCACCCACATCAAGTGGCTCACCAAAGCATATAACTCTAGCTTCAAGGACTCTGATGCTCACTTCTGACCTCGTGTGTGTGTGTGTGTGTGTGTGTGTGTGTGTGTGTGTGTGGTGTGTGTGTACACACTAAAATAAATAGTTCATTCAAGAGTTCCATAGTGGGAGCTCGGTAGATGGCTCAGCATTTAAAAGTGATTGCATGTCAAGAACAAAGACCAGAGTCCTGATCCCTAGAAACGCATGTCAACGCCAGGTGGGAATGGTGGCCTTCCATAATTGTAGCCTCTGAAGGCAGAGAAGGGGAATCCCCAGAGCAAGCATACTAGCAAGAACCAGCTATATCAATGAGTTCTGGGTTTGACTGAAGGTCCCTGCCTCAATAAACAAAGAAGGAGAGCCATGCAGGTGGATTCCCAACCTCAGGCCTCCAAGTCCATGTGCATCTGTACACAAACATGTATACATGCACACAAACACATATACATGCACACAGGATAAAAATAGAATAAGAGCCGGGCGGTGGTGGCGCACGCCTTTAATCCCAGCACTTGGGAGGCAGAGGCAGGCAGATCTCTGTGAGTTTGAGGCCGGCCTGGGCTACCAAGTGAGTTCCAGGAAAGGCACAAAACTACACAGGAAAACCTTGTCTCAAAAAAAAAAAAAAAAAAAGAATAAGAAAGTGACGAGTTCCTTAAGCTCCAAGGACAGTTGGAAGCATGCCAACTCCTCAGAGTGATTAAATATTTATCTGAGCATAACTGTGAGATAAAAATGTGCTTGGATCAAGAAGCACGATGGCCTGCTTCACTTGCATGCACCTCCCACCTGGACCCAGAAGGATTGAACAGGTCATTCTAGTTTCCAAACATTCTGGGAATCCCTGGACACTCCTCCAAGTCCCCCACAGAGAGAGTAGGAGTCTCTGGCCTTCATTCACGGGACTTCCTGCTCACATTTTTCCAGTGACATCATCCCAACCATGGCCAAGTCTCTATTTGGAGGTGTTTTCTTCCATCCTTTGTGTTTTCTTTTTAATTTCCTTAGAGCCAGGAGCCAATCCAAGCAATGTTTGCTTCCCACCATGTTAACACCGAGCAGACCCTTTCCGAGCAGAGACGCACGCGCTGCCTTAATTACTCCGTTGCTATTGAAACACAGAGTGAGAGACAAAGCCCTTCATTTGGGAGGAAAATTAATTGTACACAAACAAGAACACATTTCATCGTGAATTAGATTCTTCAGCACTCCCCTGGCGGGGGAACTTTCTGGCTGCTTCTTTTCTGTCAGACGTTCAGCTTTCTCCCCATCTTCTCTGGGAGATTTTCTTGGCAAATGGACCAGGCCTGGAGGTCCCTCAGGGCTGTGCTGACCGATTCCCTTTACAGCCCCTTCCCTTACACCGAAGCTGCCCTTGCTCCAGGCCAGCTGGGGCTGTGACCCTGCCAGCAGACAGTCCCTTCTCCTCAGCCTCTGAGTGACAGCCCTTCAGTCCCCAGGCCTCTGCTCCTCCCCAGCCCCCAGCTTCAGAGGTAAAGGAAAGATTAAGCGTGACGAATCACAGGACAGGGGAGGTAGCATGGGGAAAGAGCTCGCTTCCACCGCAACTGCGAGATTTATTGCTGAGTGCCGCAAGTAATGAACCCATCCATCTCCCGCGGGCCGGAAAAGGAACCAGCGCAAGTCTGAAAAGGGCAGTGAGGAAACCGGCCTTGTTGGAACAGTAGGTGGCCAGGATGCTCTGTGATCTCGCTGCCTGGGGGACATGCCGTAAACAGCCTGACTGGCCCCCTTGTAACTGTCCTGACAAGAGAGAAGATATTTTAGAGAGAGACACTGTGGCCCTCTCTCTGGCTACTGGATATTGAGATGACAGACCCCCATGAAATTGAAATCTCCCCAGGAATCCCATGTAGGGTGAAAGAAAAGACTATAGCCTGATCCTGGCCAGAGGAACTTGCCTTTCAGAAAGATTCCAAGCACTGCTGACAGCTCAGGAGGGATCTGAGGGCCAGGAGCTGAGACACTGGTGGGCAGTGGTGGGCAAGATCATGCTTTGACCAGGCCTGCTGAACTGTGCACACCTCTTGTCCTCTGTTTAAACCCAAAGGTGGAGCTGGGGTGTCACTGTACCTTGTTTGCTCATCTTCCTGATGTGGCCGCACTGAACACATCTCTTTTATCCGCTTTTCAACGTGACCTGCCCCATTGATTGGTATACTAGGGATGCATGGCCAGGCCTAGTATGATAGGGCTGCCAGGGCCCAGGCTCAGACCTAACAACCCTAGTTACCCCTAATATCTGCTCTGAGGGGAGAGGACATCAGCAGCACCCTGACCTGCCAGCTGAGGGGCTGTCCTTGACCCCAAAACTCACTTATAACTCAGGTGCTCATGGAATGTTCTGGTTTGTGGGTCATCACCAGAGCCCTGCCCTTGGCCCTGGGCCTTGGTACATTTCAAAGCTCCCAATCCTGAAAATATGTCCCCCTGTCCCATTGTTCTCAACCTTGGCACACACGTCAACCTTATCCCAACAGGAAGCAGAGTACCATTCAACTGGGTAAACTGAGGGTCATTTAATAAAGAAACAGCTGAAAGGAAACATAAAACAGAATGGGGATGTCACTGAGCTTGGCCTGCAAGTTCACTAGGACAAGACAGTGAGATCCTGGACACAGCCAAGCTATCCTGCTTGGCCCAAGCAGCCAGGCGACCTCTTAGGGGATATCTGTGACTTGGCCATTGACCGGACGAAGCTGAGTCAGAGGGCAAAGGGCCTGGATGGTGGCACCTAGGAGCCAGCTCCTTGGGTGTGGAGCAGAGCACAAAAGGTAGCTGTGTTGACTTCTGCTGCTGCTGCACTAGTGTATTCATATGGCATGCTCTTAGCTCTGAGAATTCTGATGTTTAGAACTGATTTATGGGCTGTGTTTATAGGGCTACCAAGGAGAGCTCATCTGCTGACCTCTTGCAACCTCTGGGGGTCATCCCTATGCCACAGTTCCTGGTCTTGTCCCCAAAGCCAGCCCCCTGCCTCTGTGTGTCTCTGTGTGTGCACATATAATGTATATGAATATATATATTTCTTTTTTCTTGAGCTGAGGATGGAACCCAGGGCCTTGCGCTTGCTAGGCAAGAGCTCTACCACTGAGCTAAATCGCCAACCCAAATATATATTTCTATTGGATCTCTCTCTCTCTCTCTCTCTCTTTCTCTCTCTCTCTCTCTCTCTCTCTCTCTCTCTCTCTCTCTCTCTCTCGCCCTGTCTTAAGTCTTAGAGTTTTTCATGTTGCTGTGATGAAATACCCAGACAAAAGGAAGTTAAGGGAGCTGTGGCTTCCGCTCACAGTTCAAGGGATGATGGGGAAGTCTTGGTGGCAGGGGCTTGGACTGGAGCAGCTGGTCAAGAACCAGAGAGCAATGGATGCTTACACTCAGATCTCTCCTTTTCATCCAACCCAGAACTCAGTCTATGAAATGGTGTGGCCCACCTACCAGGCAGGTAGGTCTTCCTATCACAGTTAACTCCAAGAAAACCTCTCACCAATCACGCCCAATCTAATCGAGACAATTTCCTACTGAGATGCTCTTCTCAGGTAATTCCAGATCCTGCCAAGTGAGTGATTGAAATCATACTACCACAGTCTCTCTGTCTAGTGCTATCTCCCCCTGCCCCCACCCTGCCCCAGCCCTCACCTTCACCCTCACTCTGCCCCCCCCCTCGCCCTCGCCCTAACCCAAGCCTCTGTTCCGACCAGGTGGCTCCTCTTGCTTTCAGCCACTGTGATCCTCTGAGGACCCTGTGATGTCTGTGGACTCGTGGACGAGGACCCTGTGGACTCGTCTGAGAAGCCAGGATCACCACCCATCTCCAGATCCACAATTAACTATGGCCACAAAGCCACAGACTCACAGCCTCTGGGAACTCTACTGTGGACATCCTAGGGACTGTCTCTCAGCTATTGATAGGAGCTGAGGAGGGGATCACTGGCAGGAACTGTCATACCCAAGCGTACTGCATGCATTTAGAGACAAGCTTGCTATCAAGCAGGAGGCACTGGGTACAGGTCCAGCTGTACTATCGTCCTCTCTAAATGCTTGGGAGGTCTCTTGAATTCGTCTAGACCTCAGTATGACTAGTCCACTCAGTAGGCAGCCTTCTGCAGCCAGCTCCAGGGACATCCCTTCCTCTGACTCCTACTTCTTTGTCCAGACTTCTCCCCACCTCCAGCTGGAGCCAGAAGCCCTGACAGTCCATCCTCCTGCCTGCCTGTGCTCCAGGCTGCAAGGCCAAGCAAGATAATTGCCTTGGTCTGGAACACATCTGGCCAGAGGCAGTTCTCTCCACCCAGGGATAGCCATCCTTTCTCCTTCTCTTCTGTTCTCCAGCCTCTTAGGAAAGCCTAAGCCCCACAGCGGCCGCCAAGTCCCCACCTTGACCTCATCCCCTCTCTGATCTCCCCTCCAGTCTAGCCCCCCACACGCACACCCCTATTTGCCATCTCAGCCATTCAGGACCTGGGGCAGAGGTCAGGCTGCAAACTCAGCTTGTTGCAGAGCTACCACCAGGTCTATTCCTTGTCTTCTGATTAATCCTTAAACTTTTGAAGGTCTTCCTCAACCACAGGTCCTGGCCTAACCCCCAAAGCCAGCCATACACCCTGCCTCATCTGTGTGTGTGTGTGTGTGTCCCTATTGCTACCTGTCTCTTAAAACTGTAAGTCTAGGGACACAGCCCAGAGGTAGAGTAATTGCCCAGCATGCACAAGGCCCTGGGTTCCTTCCCCAGTACTACAGAAAAGAAATAAGTTTTTATTGTGCTGTATTCTGTATCTAGAATGTGCTTGACACCCAATATTTGCTGAAGGAGCCAAGAGCATAATAATGCCTAACTTCAATTCCAGCCCTTGAGAGGCAGAGCTGGATAGACATCTACTCACCAATCTTGTCTCCATCTCTCCCCCTATAGGCCACTTTCCAAATGGCAGACACAAGGCTCCTGTTAAAACCTCCCCATGCAGTATGACCCTGACTTCCTGGCAGTATCTCATGGCATCTCACTTCCCACTCTGGCCAGACTCACTGCTGTTTTGCAAAACTCCTACACACTACACAGGCTCACACTCAAGGTCTACCCTGGATGGAAAATTGTCCCCTTGATGTCCTTACAGCTTACTCAGCCATGACCTCAATGAATGACCTTACCTGACCATTATCACTGTGAGCACAGTGTGCCGGTTATCATTGACTAACAATACATTCACAAGATTTAGCCATTTCAAGGGCAGCAGTTTGTCATATAATCCACCTACCTTGGTAACCTGGCGAGGCAAATGCAGATTCCTTTGTTCTGGTCTTAATGACTAATATTAACTCTCATATTACATAGGATGAGGCACATAAGAGATATGTCTGTGTCTATATGCATCTTTACAGAAAGAATCCAGTTAAAGAGGCTACAGCAGAATTCAAAACACTTTAGAAGTGGCCTGAGAGTTTGTATTGATAAGATACCGAGGGCTGGAGAGATGACTCAGCAGTTAAGAGCACTGGCTGCTTTTTCAGAGTTCAATTCCCAGCAACTACATAGTGGCTCACAACCACCTATAATGGGATCCAATGCCCTCTTCTGGGCATGCCCATGTATATGCAGGTAGAGCACTCATATATATGTAGATAGGTAGATAGATAGATAGATAGATAGATGATGGATGGGTGGGTGGGTGGGTGGATTGGATGGATGATAGATACATAGACAGGCAGATAGATAGATAGATAGATAGATAGATAGATAGATAGATAGATAGCTATCACGCCACACCAGTGCTGGGACAGGGCTGTCACTGCCACTGCTGAAGTCAGGGTTTGAGAGGGAAGCTGTCCAGCTGTGAGATGAAAGAGGAGACCTAGATCCAGAGAAAGAAAAGGCAAGTTCAGGTCCAGATGGGTGACAGGTGGACAGGTAGGTGGTCAATGGGCTGCATCAGAATCAGGGGACCAATCAGGGAGTCCTCTACTTGCTGGTCCTTGAGGTACACACCAGGTATGGACGATAGACTGGTATGGGGCCACATCATTGCACTGTCAAGAAACATCACTATGGCATCCAGAGGAGCCATATTAACCTTGGTCTGGTGCATCTGATGAATTCTCGGGCTTCCCTGATAGGATCTCAATAAACCCTACACCCATGTGCCCCCTACAGTCTCAATTCACCCTAACAAACTTGTACCGTGGAATAAGTCATTTATCAATCTGTGCTGGGAGGATGGTACCTAGCAGATGGCGCAGCTCCAGGGTCCACCCAGAAGCCTCAGTCATCCACCCTCCTTAAGATGGAGTCCAGAGCTGTGTGTAGCATGGAGTCTCCTAGGGCAAGGCCCACTCTGAAAACCCACTGTGTTATATGGTACATAGTAACTTAGCACAGGGCACAGCCTCACTCAACAGACATCCTGCTTGTCCAGGAAGGTGAGCTCTGGAGACTTCCTCCCTCAGCCCCCAGGGACCTCAACAAGATCTCCAATCATGGGAACCCGATTGAAGAGTCACTTCACCTGTCCCTTGATGCTAGGCCACAGGACAGAGGCAGCAGCAATCCCCAACACTCAGAGCTGCTGTCACGTCCTCTACTGAGGTTCAGCCAGGTCGCCATATGCTGCCTCTGGCCCCTCTAAGCCTCACTGCTGGGGTAGCGACTCCACCCTGTTTGGCTGCAAACACAGCCTCTCCAGTCTCTTTGCTGCTTCACTGCATCATGTTAATGAGGCTTTGTCTCCTACCCTGAAGAGAGGAAAAGGAAAAACAACAGCAAATACATGTCACACAGCAGCGCCACCCCAAGCTCGCAGGGACATTCAAGACGGGGAAACACACATCTCAAAACCATTTCTTCATGTCCTCTGTCCCATCTCCTAAGATATCAGCCTTGGAAATGTAGTCTACCTCCTTTGAAACAGGGTCTCTCATTGGCCTGGAGCTCACCAGTTAGACAAGACTGGCTGGCCAGTGAGCCTCGGGGATCCTCCTGTTTCCACATCCCGGCACTGGGGTTACAAATGTGTGCCACCACGCCCACTTTTTATGTGGGTTCTGGAACTCAAGTCCTCAAGTTTTACTGATGATCTTCTCAGACCCTCTAAATACCTTTTTAATAGAAGAGAGATACCAGGCCAGCTGTTGGCAGCTGGCCTCCAGGGATCCCCCTGCCTTGGACTCCATATCTTTCCCATACAATGCAAATTTGATGTGCATGGGGTGGGGAGGCACACATGGTGAAGAAGAGAATGTGGGACCAGTAGCCATATGAGCAAGTCCAGAGTCTGCCCTTCTCCACCCTTGGAAATACACCCGCAAGGCCTGCAGCTGTACCCCACTGCTAGCCTGCCACAGATCTGGAGCCCAAGCCACTCAACACATGCCCAGAAGTCCAACCTTCAGACACTGGCAGAAGCTGACTGGCACAGAGCCCATGCCCAGTGAACACTCCTATGTCTAGAAACATACCCCTGGCATGACCCATGGTCCAGCTCCACCACCTTCCAGTAGCATCCCTACCCTGAGACGTGACCCAACGACTCTGCCCGCAACGAGCCTTCAGAACAGCCCCCATCTTCTCCCCAACCTGAGCACCAGCCAGAAGAAAAAGGTTTTCTAACGGTTGACCCCGTGTTTCCATGAGCTCCACCTGCCTATCACCACAGCAGACCCAGATACACACGCTGCGGTCATGAACTCAGGAGGCAAGGGACATATGTCCATGGAGTGCTTAGTAGCAGTCTAAGATGCAACAAGATCCAGCCTGTGAAGTTTTTTTAAATAGAGGTTTTCTTTTGTCAACCTGAGAGGCCAGCTTCTGTCTTTGTTTAAATTTCCCGATTGCTAAGGGGATATGAAAGTCTTACGGCTGCCCACTTCCTCATGGGGGCCAGGATGGAGAAGTGAAAGGGCTTTTCAGGACTCTTGCTTGCTTGTTCTTTTAGGGGGATAAGTGTCTGTGCCCTTTATTCAGACTGCACAGGCACAGAATGCCACCTCTCCCTGCAACCAGCACATGCTACCGCAGCAAACATGAACTGTTGACAGGGACGAGAGGAACCCATCTCCATATAGTCTTTAAAAATCCGAACAGCCTGGCCTGGTACAGTCACTTTCGGTAGGGACAGAAACCATGGAAACTGAGTAAGCACACCCCACAGGGCATCAGAAAGGGGTGCAGAAGAGGGGCTTTCTGACTAGAGCAGGGGTAGGGCTGGCGAGGGAGGAGTTTGGAGCTCGGCACAACCAAATGGAAACTGAAAAGCTGCCAACAGAACTGTAGTGGAGAGAGCCAGAAGGCACACGGGACGTTTGTTGAGGAATGGAAGGACTGAGGCATCATTAAACTAACTTGCCTGGGCTTCCAAGAGACAATGGGATTCATTTAATGAGTGAGGCCCCAACACTGCAAAAACCTAAATTAATTCTTTGCTCGGCAGTTCACAGGGGAGGAGGAGAAAGAAGTTGTCTTCAGAAATCAAAACACTTATTTTTTTTTTCCCCTCCAAGACAAAAATCAGAGGGAAAAGAGGAAGGGGTAGGAAGAAGAAGAAACCAGAGTGATGGGAAATGGTGTTTTTATTATGGTGTGGGAGTGAGAATTTCTCAGGCACAAACAAACTTTCAAAATCAGTCCAGCCCCGTGCTTTGAGCCCTGGCTGGCTGCTCCCCCAGGATTCGTCCAGAGGTCTCTGGGGAAAGCTGCTCCTGGGACCCCTGAGACTTCTATCGCCTGTGGCTGGCCTCATCCCCCAAACTCAGTTCAGCTGGCCAACTCCCTGGCTGGGTTTTCTCCTGGTGATTGAAAACACACACATCAATCTTTTCCAGATGCCTGCTGGTGCTGTCCTGTGATTTGGGGTTTCTGTTACCAGGCAGAACAGAATCGCGATGAAATTGAGGCCTGCCAGCACGGGCAGGTCCCCTTTCAAAGAGTCCAACTCATAAAAATCTGGTGCAAGGAATACTCAAAACAGCTGGGATGGGCTTCTGGGGATGGCGGCTCCTGGGTGTTAGAAAAGAGGGTGGGCCTGTTCTGCAGAGATTCTGATTGTCTCTGTTTGCTGTGATGTGCCTTCTCTGAGGGGTGGGTTCTGGTGTACACACCTAGGGATGTCTCAAGCACACCTATGAGCTGGAAGATTTTCTTAACTGGGTTTATACACAACCCTTCCTATCCACAGTGCAATTTTGATTGAAGACAGGAAAGACATTTTCCAAAAGCGAGCCACCAGTCCTTAAGGGGTATTGACGCCAGTCCTCCCTCTCCTGACTTCCTGCCTTGCCCCCCCGGCCTATCCAGGGCTTCCAAAGACACCGGCTAGGCTGGTCCCTCCTACTCCCACTCTCTCCTTCCCCTTTCCCCCTCCCCCAAGTTGTTGCTCTGGGCAACATCTTCCCAAGCAGGCCTCTCTTGACCTCTGTACTCTTCATCCCCCCAGATGGCCTCCAAGGGAACGCAGAGCTCAGATTTCTTCAGTTACAATAGGACTTCAGACATAAATCCACTCTTCTGAAATTTCATTTCGGCTCTGCATAACCTAGAGGCAAAGCAGCTACACATAACCACTAAGAAATACATGTGTAGCTCAGCTGGTAGAGCTCTCGCCTGGCATTCACAAAACCTCCTTCAGCATAACCGAGGCATGGTGGCACACGCCTGTCACTCAGCACTAGAGAGGTGCACGCAGCAGGATCAGGAGTTCAAGGTCATCCTCAGCAACTTGGCAAGTTTGAATCCAGCCTTTAGAGACCTAAGAATCTGTGTCAAAAGAAAGAAAGAGGGAAAAAAGGAGTGGGGGAGGGGAAAGAGAGGGAGGGAGAGAAGGAGGGAGAGGAGCGGGGGAGGGGAGAGATTTAAAGTTCAGGAAGGGTGGGAACAGCGGGTAGAGCCTAACTCATCTGGAAGTGTCTACTGTCAGCTGCCTTCCACCTGCCTCCTGAGCAGCCCCGGGTCCTGCTCCACCTCTGTCTGACTCCCCTGCTCCCACACCTTCCAGCTCCAGAACTAGAAAGCCTCACTTCTGGAAAGGACACTAAATCCCTATCGGTTTCAGACACTGGGCATGTACCGGGCATGGTTCTTCCCTTTATTCACTCACTGTCTCTGGTTTCATCGCTCCACTTCTGGTTTGGGGCCGATCATCTTCGCCACTGTCCTTTTCAACCTCTGGAGTTGTTTTAAAACCCTAAATGTTCTTCTGAATTCACTGCGGCTTTGGCCACAGCCCCTGGGTTTGTTCTTCCCTGTCTGGCTTCCTAAAAGTCCTTCTTTTAGCTGGGCCGTCTAGGACTGACCATCGACCCCCTGGATCACCCAACCCTCGGATCAAACACGAGAAAATGACTTCTGGCCAGGGATAGTGACATGTGCCTGAAGTTCCTGCCCTTGGCAAAACCAAGGCAATCAAGAGGATGATGAGTTTGAAACCAGGCTAGGTGTGGTGGCTCATACCTGTCATCCCAGCGCGAGGGAGCTGAGGCAAAAGAATTGCCTTGAGTTCAAAGTCACCCTGAGCTACAGAGTAAGAGAGACCCTACCTTTAAAAAAAAAAAAAAAGGCTGAGAATGGGCTCAGTTAGTAGACAATTACCTAGCATGCACAAGGTCCTGGGTTCAGTTCCTAACACTACATAGGTGTATGGTGTACTCCTATAATCCTGGCTGAAGGCAGGAGGATCAGAAGTTCAAGGTCATTGTCATCTTAGATAGAGAGTTTAAGGCTAGGTTGAGCTCCATGAGACCTGGGCTGTTAAAAGAAACAACAACAAAACCAAAAACACAGGGTCGACACAGCAGATCCTGTCTCAGAACAAGCCTGTCTCTGCACCGAACTCATGGAGACTTTGTCCTTTATGTGACAGCCACCATGTTAGGGGTCATAACAGAGGGGAACTGAGGTGCACCAGAGGACGTGTGGGTCACACTCAAGCACGATACTGTGCACACTATAGACTTGAGCACTGGGTCTGTACTGGGTCTACAACCCATTCCTCAGGCACACCAGGGCACTGCCCAGGACCCTTCCAATAAAACCAGGGCCGGGCTCAATGAGTTGTTACAAATGTGTCCACCTGGACGAACAACCACCCCTCTAGAGACACAGAGCCCTTCCTGGGTGGCTGCTTTTCATTTCTCATCTTTAAGCTAAGTGATTATGATCAGCACACAGCCTGCACACGTAATTTTAAACTTTGTGAAGGTTTCTTTTGAACTCAAAAAAATACCCACCCAGAAGAACTATGTTTGTCTTTTGTTTGTTTGGTTTGCTTTTTAAGGAAGAAGGGGTTGGATTGGCTAGCTGGCTCAGTGGGTAAAGGTACTTGCAGTCAATCCAGATAACCTAAATTCAACCCCCAGAACCTACATGGTAGAAAGAGGAAACCAACTCCCAAAAGTTATCCTCTGGTCTCCACACATGTGTCATTGTGTGTGTGTTGGGGGTGGGGGGGCAGGCGCGCATGCGCACATGTACACACACACACACACAATAAATAAATAATAAAGAAATTTAATCCCCCAGGGGAAGGGTGCTGGGGAGATGGCTTATCATATCTGAGTTTGGATTCCCCAGGGCTCATAAGAAGAAGCTAGCCTGGTAGTGTAGAAAGAGTTTCTCTGTTCCACCAGTTGCTCCCCAAATAACCATACAGAAACTTATTATTAATTATAAATGCTCTGCCAATAGCTTAGGCTCATTTTTAAGCTGGCTCTTATAACTTAAATTAATCCATTTCTATTAATCTATGTGCTGATCCAGGCTCGTTTACCTCATATACATACTTCCCATCCTGCGTGCTGTCTCATGGTATCTCCTCAGACTCGCCCTTCTCCTTCCCAGCATCCGGCTCTCCCTCCCAGTCTCTTCTTGCCCAGCTATAGACCTGTCAGCTCCTTATTAACCAATGAGGGTAATATATATTTACAGTGTACAAAGATTTTTCCATAGCATGGTGGCATATGCCAGTAATCCCAGCACCAGAGAGACGGAGACAAGAGGATCCCTGGGGCCTGCTGGCCAACCAGTCTAAAGGAATCTATGAGCCCTAGGTTCAGTGAGAAACCCTGCCTCAAAATCTAAGGTGAAGAGCGAAAGGAACACACCTCATGTTAAGCTCCGACCTCCACATATGCATGTACCCCAACACACGTGTGCATATACACGTGAACACACATATCACAGACACACACACAGTATCCCAGGTGGCTTTCTGCAACCCACCACTGACCACACCTCCAACTCTGATTGGGCTGCCATGTTGTCTGGCATTTCTGTGCCTGTCTCCAATACATGGTCAGTTTGTGGCAGGGAGGGCCATCCTCTTGTTCTCGGCATCCCTGGGCGGACAGTTCTCAGTGTGGTAACACTGCCCTTTTCTTCTTGCTGACTCCAGGCAAATGGACTCTCCCTCCTTGGGCCCTGGGAGCCCACCGGGATGGACACATGATTTAAGGTCCTTTGTCCTCAGGCTTTTCTCTGTAGTGGTGCAGTTCAAAGAAAGATGCGTTAAGTTGTCCTTCAAGGGCCCGGGAACACCTATTGACCTTTCTGTTGTGGGCTTGAAATATGCAAATTGCTGACACCAGGAAAGGAGCTGAGAGACAGGAAGTCGATGGGTTCAGTCAGGGCAGCAGACATGGATGTAAGGAGATCTCAGGGCAGGGTGGTACTGCACTTCTTCAGGCTGACAAGGGCTCTGAAATCCAATCCAGGACACTTCCCAGGGGACAGAGGCTGCAGCCACTGCCCATTTTGCCTCTTTGTCACCGAGCTAGCTGTCCAGCAGTCCCTGCTGAGGGATGACAGGTAGGTTTAACACACAGATAGATACTCGGTGTCTCCTCATAACCTGTAAGCTCAGCCTTGGAGGATGCACAAGGCACCTGCTACGAAGGAGGACCAGATGCCACACCACCATACACGTGAGAAAACCCTGTCCTGCCCAGCTGGGTGCCGCCACACTTTCTCCAGAACTGGTGGGCCATTCTTCTGGGCCCCCTGAGAGGTTCTTGCACTGATTCACCACTAGGACTGGTGTGACTGGGCCCTGAAGGAGCAGGTCCCTCTAGGCCACCTCCACCACCCTTCCTTCCAGGATACTGGCTTCTCTCCGCTTGTGTGGGCCAGGCATTCCCTGCCCCTCTCCTCCCCACATGTGCTCCTGTTCCCCCATTCTCTGCTCCCTCCCCCCACCCTGCTCCAGTCACTCCAGACCTGGTAGTGCCCATGAGCACCACGTAATTCTCCTCTAATTCTTTCTTTTGCCTCAAAGGAAATGCCTTAGTTTGATACTAAAGTACATTTCATACCCGTCAGGCCAAGCTTCTCACCCTCTTAAAGAGGGAAGGACAGGCCCTGGCTTCTTTCAGGCGCAGCCCCTCTGTTTAGGCCAACTGTTTTCATTTCTATGGTTACCTCAGAGCTGCAGGCTGCTAGCTTCCTATTTGCCCTGGTGATGGGGTTTTCCTTTCAATAGGAATGGCTTGGTGATGACAAACACAAGCTTATTTAAAGAAGAAAAAAAGCCAACAAACCATCTTCCGAGGGGTGAGTAAAGACGGGAAGAAGAGATGAAGCCAGAGAGTATGTTCATTTGGCAAACAGTAAGCTGTGCTTGAAAGTATGGACCCCAGGTGCAACCCAAAGGTTGCTAGCCCCCCTCTGACCACCAAGCCCTGTCTCCTGACTGAGCCCCAGCTGCCTTGGCTATGAAGTGAGAAGGTGAACCCCTGAACCCCTCTCGTGGGCTCCCCGGCAGATTGATGAGGTGGTGTGTGCAAGGCTCAGCACAGAACCTCCAGCCAGGAAGTATCCTCAGGACCACCACAGAGCAGGTAGGAAGAATGCCCCTTTAGACAATGGAATGGGGGCTGCTGAGGGGAGACAGGACTGCTCACAGTTAGGGATGTGACCTATGAAGCCACTGGGCTTGGAACATGTGGTCTTAGGTTGAAATAAGCCCAGGAAGCCAGAGTTGCTTTGAGTACTGGGAGGAGGAGGTGAGGTTTACAGGGGGAGGGAAGACAGGATTGGGTTGCTAAGCAACACATCCAGAAGCTGGAGTTGGCAGACCGGTCTGGGAACCAGGACATCTGTAAAATCACACCCCCTGGGTTGCTCCATTATCACCAGTAAGGGAGCCACTCTGGGCCCCTGGGACTTGGAATTTGGGAAGGTTGAAAAATCGAAGGGAGCCAGCTGGGATGAATGAATCTTGCCAGAAAAGGACGAAGCAGCATGCAGGAGGAAGTTTGGGACCGCCTTCTTTCAGACTAGCACCTCGCTTGGTCACGTCTATGGGCCAGGCCTTTTTACACACATATTTCCAGTTCTCTGAGCCAGTAATTCTACCCCCGCCTTAGACTGCTGGTTTTGAATTTTCTACACTTTAGCACACATAAGAATCCCAGCTTCCAGAAACCAGAGCACACGGGCCTAATTACGCTCCCGTTTACCCAAGACAGGGAAACCGTGGTCCCAACTCTGTTTTGTACTCTGAATTTTGATGCTGTTGCCTTCTTTCTCCCAGACCCTGGGTCCTTGCTCCCTCCCAGCCAATGAAAACTAAAAAAGAGACAATGCTTGTACTCAATTGGCTACATTTTAACTACAAGGCAGACTGGGAAATGCAGTCTAATAATGTAACCTAGTAGAGGCTTCTGGGTTCCCTGCCACTCTAACACATGAATGAGGGACACCGAGGACACCTACAAGTCCTAAGAACCTCAGCCACACCAATGTGCCAAGACGTACCGACCACACTAACCTGGCTGGCCAGGTCCTTCCTTAGGAGGACAGAGCCTGGCTCTGGTGGGATCAAGCGCTCTGCAAATGTCCAGGTGAAATGGGTTTGGGCCACAAGTAGCCATGGGGTGACATCTACTGGAACCCCTTTCTGGGACATCCAGGGAGGCTGGGGTCTTCCTCGGTGCAGCTGGCCCCTGCTATCCTAGGCACCTGAGGCAGTGCTGACCTAAGGAGACATTGGGCAGCCACTGTGGGTGTGACTGGAGGCTCCAACCTCTGCACTCCGTGGCATTGGCCGCCGGCTAAAAATACACCTCTCCTCCAGCCACAGGTGCAGCCACCCGGGACCCCGGCTGGTTTTAGCACCAGGCAAGCAGGAGACAACTGACTTGTAGATTCACAGCCTGTCTGACTACGTGGGAACTTGTTTCCAAGAGGGCCACACATGGACAGCAGGTCTATCAGAGGAGGTGCCACAGCCCCACAGGCTGAAGGGGGCCCTTGTCCGATGGCCCAAGATGCTCAGAGTAAGAGACATTTGTCACGCAGGCAGGACAGCAACTGTGGGGAAGGCATGAGACAAATCCACCCAAGAGGAGCCAGGGAACAGACGAGAGGGAGAAGAGGGGCTGGCGGGTCCCAGAGACAGTGGGGAGGCACTCATGAGCCCTCAGAGATTTCATTTGTTCATTCATTCATTCAGCAGATATTTACTGAGCCCTACTATGTGCCAAGGTGGGGTGTCAGAGGCAAGCACAATCTGCCCTCATCCAAATGTTGGCCAGATATTCATCAAATATGCTGAGCTAGCACCTGCCTTGGGCACAGGACACCACAGCAGCATCACTCCTTCCTTTCTGGAGCTGAAACTGTGATGAAGGGGCTCAATAACACTCTCCAAGAGCAGGTGGGCAAAGAAATGAGGTAAGAGTTGAGGGAATGGAGACCTCAGTCTCCAAGTCTGCCTTTAGGGCAGGAGAAGTGGCCTGGTGTACTGGTACAACTTTGGTAGCATTAGTACGCTGCAGGGGCCATGATGCAGAGACTGAACAGGCAGTTCTGAGGGGCACCAACTAGAGTAGTGAGGAGTCGAGGGGAGATGAGTGTTCAGAGCTGGTGCGGGGGTGACTGAGGAAAAGGAATCTGGTGTTTGGAGTTGAATATGGTGGGTGGCAGAAGCCAGCAGAAACAAATGACCTTAGGAGTCAAATCAGCAGCTTGGTTCTATTAGCAAAGGCCTGGCCCCCTGGAATTGGGTCCATTTGTGCCCCTGGATTTTGGCACCAGATGTATGTGAGGGGGCACTGCCAACATGACTGCTCCATGGTATGGTTAAGAAAAAGGTTTAGACCAGAGAGAAAAGAAAGCAAACTAGCCAGGTGGTGGTGGCGCACGCCTTTAATCCCAGCACTTGGGAGGCAGAGGCAGGAGGATCCCTGTGAGTTCAAGGCCAGCCTGGTCTACAGAGCAAGTTCCAGGACAGCCAGAGCTACACAAAGAAACCCTGTCTTGAAAAACCAGAAAGGAAGGAAGGAAGGAAGGAAGGAAGGAAGGAAGGAAGGAAGGAAGGAAGGAAGGAAGGAAGGAAGAAAGAGCGAGCAAACTGGACATAGCCAGGGCTATCTGCAAGGGAAGGGAGGTAGCAGGAGGAAGGGAGAGAGAGAGAGAGCTAGAAGATAAAAAGAGGGGAACAGAATAGCAGGGGCAGGGGAAAGCCTTGCCTTTATAAAGACAACAAATGGGTACCAGGGAGGAGGGGAGCCTGGGGAGGCTAGCGTGGACTTTGAAATGTATACCGAGTAGGGACTGAGGGAGCCTGGAGGGCCACCATGGGCTTTGATATGTAACCACAGGTATATGTGAATGGAGCCATATGTCCCCTCTGTCAGAGATAGGGAAGTGACTCATTTGGCAGGTGGGAACTGATTTCAACCTTCCTGAGAAATGCTGGCTTTTATCTGACCACAGAAATCCTCCTGTAGTCCACTCGGGGCCAATCTCTTAGACATGGACAGCTTGTGAGACCTAACAGTGACTTTGTTACGTGGCAACGTTTTCTTGCCCCCTCAAAGCTTAGGACAAACACGGTTATTTGTGTAGCTGCAGCCTTGTTGTAAGCTTGAAAACAGGGAAGCTTGGGGCCTTCCGCTTTGTTCTTCTTTTTAAGGTTGGTTGGGGGGGGCAGTTTCATGAGATTCTGTATGAATTTTGTTTTTCATTTCTGCAAAATGCATGGTGGGTTTTTGGTAGGGCATGTGCTGAATCTGTCACCTAATTTGGGAAGTGTGACCTTTGTCAGGCTATGTCCTCCCACACCAGAGAGACCAGGGCTGTCCTTGTGTTTCATTTTTTGTTTTTAGTGCATAAGCCTGTCCTTCCTTAGAAATTTTCCCGCAGTGTTTTATTCTTGTGGGCGTTTTTATAAACAGAATTGTTTTCCTCATTTCCTTTGTGAGCTGTTAATGCTTGATTATAAAATTCAGTGTGTGTGTGTGTGTGTGTGTGTGTGTGTGTGTGTGTGTGTTGATTCTGTGTGCTGCAGTTTTACTGAATTTGTTTCTTAGCTGTAATGGGTTTGTTTGTTTTAATAAATGGAATAAAGGCTTTCTGTCTATAAGATCATATCATCTAAGAACAGACAGTACTTCTTCCTCCAATCTGTATGCCATTTATTCTTTTTTCTTGCTTAATTGCTTAGGCGAGGATGTCTAGGATTGTACTGAATAAAAGTAGATCCTCACTAGTTTCTTTCTTGGTAGATTCCTTCTCTTCACTCAAATCTCAAATAAAACACGGTCTCTTTGCAGAAGGCCATCTCTCCAACCCCAGTCCGTCTCCCTTCACTGGTCCACCAATGAGCTTTGTTTCACATTTCAGATGATCTGACTTGTGTCGTTTATGTAATTGCTCACTTCCTGTCTCTGCCTCCTGAATGTGGACTCCACACACACATCATCTGTTCTTCCATACTCAGTTCATGGATTTTCCTTGATACATACTAATTGAATAAATTGGCCAAGAGTGAGACTGAGCACTGGCAGATGGAGGCTCCCAGGCCCCTGGCAATGCTTCCTGCTCTCTAGACTTGCTTTTCTGCCCACAAAAGGCCTTTTCCAACCAAGCTGGTCCTTCACCATGACTTGCAATAGTGTAGCATGATGAGGTTAGCCATCTGAGGACTGTGCTACTGTAGCTGGGACACATCAGAGTAGTGTTGTCCTTGTCCTGTCTACCACCTGCCTCCTAGGAATGAAATAGCATTGCCCCCAAAGAGGAACATAAACAGCAGGATGGGAGAGAAGGGGGAAGGGGAGATTGCATAGGAATGAGGGCTAGCCTCTGCCAACAGAGCAAGGGCTGGTGCTGCTTCTGGGCCTGGGGATCAAAGAGGCAGTCTATCCCCAGACACACTGCCCACAGTAACGTCAGGAAGCTGTAGGCTACACTCTTGATGAAAATCAGTAGGAAGAGGAGAATGGGCAAGTCTGACCTGGGAAGCAGGCATCCTCTGAGGCTGGTCACTGGCAGTGCAATATTGACACATCACAGGGGGTATGGGGAATGCCCTTCCCCCCACAGCGCTCTCCACTCCTTTTAGGGATAACTGGCATTTGGCAGCCTGCCTCTTGGGAGCAGTTAGAAGAAGCAAAGTTACTAAGCACAAAGCCACATCTCCAAGGACCTGCAGAACTAGGCTCAAGGGTGACTCCACAGCTGCCTGTTGGTGGGCCCCTGACACTTGCCATGTGCTTGGACTGCAGCCCCGGGGCTCCAGGCATGCTGGCTCTCTCACTCCTCACTCAGATGAGAACAGATGGACTGCTGGGAACCCCAGCCCCAGGTGAGCTGGGTTGGACTGAGTAGGACTAGCTTATTGGAACAACAACTCAGGACAGCGAGCTGCGGTCCCGGGCTACTAGCAGGCACTGGCCACTAGTGGTAGGCTGTTGATCACTGACTGTGCTCTGTCCTTTGGTGGTTGGAAAAGGAACACAGCAACATCTCAGACAAGAAAAGATACCTCTGCCCCCTGAGAGTACTGCTCCTCTCAGCCAACGATGCAGGGACAGTGAACCAGACTGGTCCAGGGAGCTTAGGGTTTTATCTGAAACACCACAGCAGAGGGAGAAAAACCTTTGTCTTAAGTATGGAAACAGGGGCGGGGGGGGGGGGGGCTGGAGAGATTGCCCAGTGGTTAGGAACACTGCACTTCCGAAGGACCCAGATTCGAATCCCAGAATCCACATGGCAGCTCACAACCAGTTCTAAGTGGTCTGACATCTTCTGGCCTCCATGGGCACCAGGCATGCATGCATTTGGTGCCCAGACATATATCAGGCCACACCCCCTGTGTGGAAATAGCACTACCCAGGAAAAATGCAATACCAACCAAGCTCATGCACCTTTACATTTCTTTTCTTTTTTTTTTGTTTTTGTTTTTTGTTTTTCGAGACAGGGTTTCCCTGTGTAGCTTTGTGACTTTCCTGGAACTCACTTGGTAGCCCAGGCTGGCCTCGAACTCACAGAGATCCGCCTCCCTCTGCCCCCCCCCCCCCCCCCCCCCCCAGTGCTGGGGTTAAAGGCGTGTGCCACCACCGCTTGGCACCTTTACATTTCTTAACAGGAATCAGGCACAATGATGCACACCTTTCATCCTAGCACTCGGGACGCAGAGGCAGGTGGGATCTCTGTGAGTTCGAGGCCAGGTTTGAACTACTATATAGCTAGTACCAGGCCAGCCAAGGCTACATAGTGAAACCCTGTCTTAAAAAAAATGCCAATAAACACAATGTGGGCATTTTATTTTTCCACCCAAGACACCTCTAAAATATCACTTCCACATTTAGTAAATATAAAAGTTAGGGTGACTGGCTTTTTGAAAGGTCTCCAGTACTTGGGGAGAAGTCTGTAGCCCTCGCCGTCCCTGTCTGTTACCACCCAGGTCTAGCACATGCTCCTCTGCTAGGAAAGCATGTCTCTGCTCACATGCTCTGCGCTCTACGCTCAGACCTCGGAAATTTCCAGGTGAAAACGTAGACCCACACAAAGAATGGGTCAGACTCATCTAAAAGTTCTCCAGTGGCTGAACCGCGTGTCCCCTTTTGATCACTTCATGAAAACTGAACAAATCTGAAAGTCTCTCTCAACCAACAGCTGCATCTGACCCACCATCACTGCCTGTGCCCTGTGGTGACAATATTGGGCTGTGTTGTTCCAGATGTTTCTGCCCTGTCAAATCTTTCTCAATGATCTGGCTTGTCATAAACGCAGCCGCTTCTCTGTCATCAAGCTGTAGTCATCCCCAGGCTCTCTCCTTTGTGAGGTGGTTGCCATTCTGAGCACAACTGGAACAGACAGGTTTGGCAGAAAACTGACTCAGTGAGCAGGCCACGCCCTGCTGAGCTCACTGCAAGCTGTAGCTCCTGGTGGCTATGTGCTCCCAGGATGGCTTAGTCTCATGCTCAGGACCTGAGTTCAGTGGAGAGGGTTTGCCCTGGACATCCACTCTGCCCCAAAGCTTTCAGGGCAGAGAGCAGTAGGCGTAACGGCTCTCTCTGTCTCCTCTGCTTGTCTAAAGGCATACTGGCACCTCACAGCCCTGCCCAAGAGACTGCCTACTGTGTGCTTTCTGGCTCAACAGAAGCCTAACCGGGTTCTTGTCCCCACGTCCATGCAGCCCCGTGGTTCAGGGGACACCATCAAGGTCCCCAGCCCCAAGCCATCTTGATGTCTAGATATCTCCTGGCTGTTTTAAGTGGTCCGGGCATGGACGCATGACCTAAGGAAGATAAAGAGAAAGCTTCATGTAACCTCCATTGCTGCTGGCAGTCATGTGACTGAGTGGGAAAGGGACTTAAGAATGAGGCCACAGCAGCTGACGCAAGGCTGGCAAAACAGGCAGCTGGGCTGTGGAATGCGGAGTCAAGCCCCCGTCTGTCTCGGGAAAAACCAAGTCTTTTTCCCAATGAACCACTCTCTAGGGGCTTATTATATCCTAAAGCAAACTAGTTCACACAGGAACCATCCCGGGAGCCCTCTCTTCCACACGCCCTAGAACCTCTCCCTCGGCCCCCAGTGCCAGTGTCTGTGTGTGCCTCCCCAACAGCCACAGGCCTCCTGAGAGAGGAGTCTCACCCATCCTTCTCCTGCTTGTCAAATATCACTGGGGTGGGGGGGGGGGTGGGGGCAGGGATGGCTCAGCAGTGGGCCTGTTGCGGGACCCCAGACTGCCTTTCTCATGAGTTGCATGGGGATCCTGAAGCTGCAGGTCCAGGGGCCACATTGAGAAACACAAAAAGCCAGGAGTCACCCACCCTGAGCTGGCCACAGAACACCCGAAAAAAAACCTCAGGTTTCACCCAGCAAGTGGGGGAGGAGAAAATGGGTGAGGGGTTGCATCACCAGCCCTCAGCATCTTTCTACCTACTAGACTCTGGGCCTTCGAGTGGCTTGGGAAAGTCACCCTGAAAGCTTGAAAGCTCCGGAGTCTGAAGCCTATCCTGGGACTCCATACTCACTCACGAGATCTGTCAAACGAATAAATGTCTTATCAAAGCTGTGGTCCACAGCTGCTGCCTGCCCTTGGCCACCTGATCAAAGCCCTTTCCAAAAGCTCCACAGGCAGGCAGCCTCTGGGCACTGGACAGCCCCTCCCTTCCTGACTTCCTGCTCTAAAGTGACACTGTGGGATCAGCGCAGTCTGTGGGTCACCCAAGAACAATGCTTGCTTAGAGGTCTTTGCCGCTGTCTCCACGCTGGTTGAAGCAGACAGCCTGTGGCCACTGATCTTCACAGTATCTGCTAATGGCTCGCCACGGGTGGCCTCTGTTGAAGGCCAGAGCCAGCTCTCAATTCACTAACTGCCTAAAGAGTCAGCGCCAACTGGGAAAGCCAGAGCCCGGCTTCGGCATCCTTATGAACCCTACAGGCATGCAGCTGCCAGCAAATTGCATGCATTCTCTCTTCCTTTGCCACGGGGAACCTTTAGAAAGCTGCCGATGTGGAATCTGATGGATGAAGGGGAGGCCACCCCTGCCAGCACGGCTGATCCTTCTGTGGTATGCTACAGGCCTATTTGATCTGCTGGACAATCAGTCCCAGAGGTGACCAAGGAAGAGGTGATGTTGGTGGCCATGGAGAAATGGAGGAGAAACGGAGGGCCAAAGTCACAAAGCTGGAAGATGGAACAGAGCCATCGGTGGATCCCCCAGTCATGGACACACAGATCAGCTTCACTAGGTGGGCACACTGCTTCCTGCTTCCGCAGGAAGGTCAGCGTGGAACACTGGCTATGACAATACACCACTGCCGCCATGTTTGTTTGTGAGGTGAGCCTGGATGTTAGGGCTCACTCTGCTGCCCTGGCCATGTGAGTTCACTTGAGATTGAAGCCCAGCCCAGCATGAGGGCCCCCAGGAGGCAGAGGCTGGGAGGGAGGTCTGTGCCACTTTCTATGCAGTCCTGCCTTTGAAAGGCCAAAAAATATTCTAGAACCTCCAGCAAGTCACTTGCCCACTCTGTTCTATGGTTCCCTAAACATAAACAGGCCCAGGGATAGGGGTGCAGTGAGTGCTCCGTCCAGGACTCATGCAGTGTGGGGTGTTGGAAAGCAGTCCTTATTTTCTCTTGTGATTACCCATTACCCTCATTATACACTATTCTTGTCTCCAAGACAGTCCCTACCTTCCCAGGCTAATTGCAGAAGTTCAAATTCCCAGAATTCCTCTGTGGATGGTTGGGGTCACCTGTCCTGGATCCTTCCACAGACGATGGGAATGTGGAGCCTTTAGGTGATGGCTGTGCCTGAGCAAAGGCTTGGGTTCCTCCAGGGCATCAGAGTGACATGGTGGACACGGTGGCCTGGTGTGTTGTCAGGGGTCCTGGAAATGTAGCTGCAGGCTTTGCATCTACACAGCTAAGCCAGACCCTGATCCTCTCCCCGATGGGAACTGCTCAAGGTCTCCGAACAAAGTCCCATCCTGCTTTAACCAGCCACGGCCGGTTTACTGTGGGCAGCGACTTCCTTGGCACCTGCAGTGAGTGAGCGGCATCGTTCTTGCCCTTGTGCCGATTTCTCCGAGGTGATGAGGACTGAGTGGGCTGAGTCTGGCTTGTCCCAGGAGCCTCTGATTCAATCTTGGTCGGCTGCCCAACCCTTGTGGGCACCAGTGCCAGACAGAGTCACTGCCAACCAAAAGTAAGCCCAAATGATGAGTCATCACTGATACTCACAGGGCCAGGGTGGACCTGAGTACAAGGTACCCTCACAGGCCAGAGCCCTGTGGTGAGGTCCTGCTCCAAGGAGGACAAGGAGAAAAGTTGGGGATCCTGTCAGGTCAGCCCTAGGTGGTGAGTGGATCTCAGGGGCTGTAGCTTTGGTCCACAACACAGAGCTTAGGGCCTGTACAGGGCCAAAGGAGCCGGCCACAGGGTTTGCTCAGCCTTGCTCAACACTCTCAGTTAGAGCTCCTGCTCTAACAATGGACCCCTATGCGTTGGTTCTGGACCCACACAGGCCTCATGCTGAGTCCCCTCAACACCCTCTGAGAACCCAGCACTAACCCCAGTCACTCTCCGGAGCAGAAAGGCTACATACATGTACCAGGAGCACTCACACAGAGTTCCCTTGCAGAAGAAGGTGTGAACCACGTCCCACCCCACCCCTCAGCCCAGTCCCTCAGACTCATCCACAGCCAGATGAGCCAGGAACCTTGACTCCCAGCAGCCAGCTCCTCATCCCAGAAGCCAGCCCCCCTGCCTCACCTCCCACGGCAGACAGAGCCAAGCCACACCACTGCCGCTGTGGTGTTAAGTGACCCAGGAGAGCTGTTCAGCTCCAGAGCCTGACTTCCTTCTCCTCTCTGAGAGCAGTCAGAGCATGGCAGACTCACCCCAAGCTTCCACCATCTGCATGCATGAGTGCGAGCGAGCTCACCTGGGCGATGAAAAGTTCTAAGACTGCTCTGTGGGGGTGGGACACACTGTAAATGGGCACGCTGTACACTGTAAATTAGACCTCAACAGTGTTGCTTGAGAAACAAATCTACCACGCCTGGAGCCGACACTAACCCATGTACCAGAATCTATGGTTTTGAGTTCTGATTAAGATCTTTGCTCGGGTCTTAAGTAGAAAGAAGTGTGTGTGTGTTGGGGGGAGGAGTGGGGGTTTGAACACAACCATGACAATGGGAAGGGTTCTTTCCACATCCCTCACCTTTGCCAGAAGGGAAGAGACTAGGCCCCACTGTGGGCCTGTCTCATTCCTGGAGAGGAGAGATGTGGCCCCACTATAAGCTTGTCTGTCTCCTAGGACTCCAGTAACGATGACCACAAGCAGCTGGTGTATCTCCCATCACTGTTTGAGGGACCAGAGTCCCCAGAGAAGCTGTGCTGTGGTCAGCACCAGGCCCCTCAGAGGGCTTCGGGAAGGAGACTTCCTACTTCTTCCCACTCCTGAGGTCTGCAGGAGTCCTGGGCTCCTTGGTTGTAACTGCATGGCTCTACCATCTATCCTCATCTTCATACAGCCTTTTCCTGGGTCTCTCCAGGCCCCCACTTCTTCCTCCTATGAGAATACCAGTAATGGGGCCTACACTAACGCCAAGCTCATTTCAATTATTTACATCAAAGATGATTTCCAAGTAAGATGGTATTGCCAGGTTCTAGGCTGGCATAAACTTGAGGCTGTGCAGTTCTGCCAGCACAGTGGGATGGGGGTGGAGCTGAGCACATCTTGCCTCACTGTGCTCTGTCAGCCCCCAGGTGAGATACCATCTCCCTCAAGGACTCTGCAGGTGTGAGTGAAGGGAAGCCCCCATCCATTGTCTACATTAGGTGTCAGCTGCCACGAGAGTCACTCTAGAGCCAGAGATTTGGAGAAGCCCAGAGATCCGGTGCTATGATTCCACCCAGCAGACCCAGGAGACTGTCTCTCCTGGCTGTGAGTCTGCAAGGTAGGAAGGAGACTGCTTGATGACCACACCAAGAGTAACTGGAAGCCCCGTCTCTGGCCAAACACACCCACAGCATTGCAAGTCAGTTCATTTGGTCTCATAACTGCCTCGAGAAACCCCCTTTCCACATAGGGAAAGTACCTGAAGTCCTTGCTCAGGATCTCAGATGATCAGGGCCAGAGCTGAGGTTCAAGAACAAGAATTTACCTCCAGTCTGTGTTCCAAGATAGAGTGAGCCACCTGCAGCCCACAAGCCGGATCTAGCTTCCTGTGGCGCAGAAACTAAGAATGGCATTGCTATTTTTAAATAGGTGTAGAACAGAAAAGGGGGGATGTACAAAGGCCCTCTTCAGCTTGCAACACATAACTATTTACACTTAGTCCTTTGTGGGAAATGGTGTGTGTGTGGTGTACATAGGGTGCTAGGTCTGTGGAGATCAGAGGACAGTTTGTAAGCTGTAGTTGGACCTTTATTTGGGCTGCCAGCTCACACTCCAGCCACTCAGGCCCTGAAGCCCCCAAGAGAGGTTCTGGAAAGAGCCCAGAGGCCGTAGACAGACTGTATGTCCTTAGGGCTGCTGTGTAGGATATCTGACTTATGAGTCACACTACACACAGCTCACAACTCAGTCCTGGGACAGAGAGGATCTTAGGCTCTTACATAGATCAGCCGTGTGAAATAGGTCCATCCATGGATGCAGTTCTGGAATCTGCCAAGAAACAAGGCTTAAAAGGGGTCTGTGGGTAAAAGCCCTCAGGGGCAAGTCTGATGGTCTGAGTTCAAATCCAAGATCACAAGGTGGAAGGAAAGAATGCTTACTGCTGTGGAATATTCCTTCACACTGTGTGAAGAAGTGTCACTGTGATTGGTTTACCAAAAAGCTGAACAGCCAATGGCTAGGCAGGATTTCTGAGCAGAGAGAGAACTCTGGGAAGAAGAAGCAGAGTCACCAGTCAGACGTGGAATAACCAGGATGGGCATAATGGAGATGAGGTTGAAAGACCCCCGGAGAGGTCTCCCCTCAGGAGAGACCCCCGGCTCAAGGAGCACGCAGCGACCACGGATCAGATGCAACAGCACGAGGTTTATTTAAACACAGGTACCTGGGCAACCAAGTCTCTCGGAAAACTTGCGCGCCTCTGGGTTGGTAAGATGGGTTTTTATAGCAAGAAGCGCGGGAAAGCATTAGTCAAAGGGTTCTGATTGGACAATTTAAACAAGGCACGAATGGTTACAAAGCTCTGATTGGACAATTCAAGTGAGGCGCGAATAGTCAAAGGGTTCTAATTGGACAAAGCTCTGATTGGACAATTCAAAGTGAGGCGCGAATAGTCAAAGGGTTCTAATTGGACAAAGCTCTGTCAAAGTGAGGCGCGAATAGTCAAAGGGTTCTAATTGGACAAAGCTCTGATTGGACAATTCAAAGTGAGGCGCGAATAGTCAAAGGGTTCTAATTGGACAAAGCTCTGATTGGACAATTCAAAGTGAGGCGCGAATAGTCAAAGGGTTCTAATTGGACAAAGCTCTGTCAAAGTGAGGCGCGAATATATGAGCATAAATCAAATGGGGCGTGAACTCAGGCTCAGGGCGGTTTGTGGGTTTTTCCCTGGGTAACCAGATATGTGTGTTGGCTCAACCCCTATCTAGAATTCCAGCTGCTCTGGCCCTCCCGCACTGACGCCAGGCAGTCTGCCCCTGACATCCTGCTTATCTATTGGCTATCTGGGCTGCGGTGGGGCCATTCTATTTCCTGGAACTGTCTTTTGTTCCCTTATAAGCCTTGCAAACATAGCATTACTATAGGGGTGCCGGGGGGTCTTTCAAGGTAATGAGCTCGTGGAAGAATGTAGATTAAAAATATGGGTTAATGTAAGATATAAGAGCTAGTGGGACAAGCCTAAGCTATAGGCTGAGCTTTTGTAATTAATAATAAGTTTCCATGCTGTTTTTGTGAGCTGGCAGCCCAAATAAAGGTCCAACTACAGCCTACAAACTGTCCTCTGACCTCTACAGACCTAGCACCCTATGTACACCACACACAATAATAATAATAATAATAAATATGTTTTTAAAGAAACAAGTTTAAAAGAGAAGAAAAAAGGAAGAAGAGGGTTTAAAAGGCTGAAATAACTGAAAGTGTGACAGGGCTCGCCTCAGGGGCAGCTGAGTGAGCCAGGTGCTTACACCTGCATTTACTCCCTAGCACTCACGAGATACCACACTCAGTATAAACCAATGCCATTTGTTTCCCTACAGTTTCCAAGGGCCAGGAGTCTGGCTATGGGCTTCCTGGCCCTCTGCTCAGTGTCACAGCATCTCAGTGTCACAGCATCTCAGTGCCACAGGATGGGCTGACAGTAGACAGGCTGAGATGGTAGCTCCTCAGAACTCAGCCCCTCGTGGCTGCAGGACTTTGACTTCCAGGAGGGCCTTCCTTTTTGAGAGAGTCTCATCTACCCCAGGCTAACTTCCAACAATCGGGAACTCCTGATTCTCCTGCCTTTCCCTCCCCAGTGCCAGAATTACAGGCATGCACCATCACTCCTGACTTTGTACTGTGCTGGGATCGAGGTCCCTGGGGTTTCATGCACCCTAGGCAACCACTCTACCAACCGAGTCACACCCTAGCCCAAGATTCTGGGATTTTGTTGTCAGGCGGGGCACTCTGCACCATGTGGCCTCCAGAAGATGACAACTTACCCCTCCCTTCAAGGCCAGCTAGAGAACATTATTCTAGAAAGAACCCAACCCCCTTGAGGCTTATGCCTGATTAACAGGGCCCAAGCAGGGCAATCTCCTTTCCATTAAATTCTATTAACTGACTTGGGAGATTAATCCCATCTGCAAAATCCCTTTGCCTCAGCGTCATCCTGGGGTGGAAACGTTATGCTCATAGTCCTGCCCACACCCAAGGGGACAGTGGGTTTAGGAATCTTGGGGACCACCTTGGAAGCCTTCCTCCCCACCCCCAGGAGCCGGTTTCCATTCCCTGCCCATCTTGGCCTCCAGCGGCTCCCTAGTGACCAGTAGAAGCTGCTTTCCCTCAAGAGAGCAAAAGAAAACCCCTGACCTGTTTCCATTGGTCCACCAAAGGATCATGTGCTCATATCTGACCAATCACTGGTCAGGACACAGACCGCGTGAATCAGCCAACCCGGAGTCAGATGTGGGAATCTGGACCGTGGGGTCCTAGTTAGCGGTTCATGATTGTGACAAATAGCAGAGAGCTCAATTTTAGAGAGTTGGGTCTCTTTGGGGTCACTGTTCCAGAGGGTGGACTCCATCGTCAGACAAGGTCTGCTCACATCATGGCAGCCAGGGAGGAGGAGAGAGGGAGAGATGAGGGAGAGGGAGAATGTGCCTGTGGCTCTAAGCTCCACCCCCCCCCCCCCCCCCCCCCCCCCCCACCCCCACCCCCACCCCACCAGTGGCACAGAGACTATTTCATCTCACAGTTCATCAAGGCAGGGATGTCAAGGACACAGGAGCTGCCCGCGTCCCATGCACCGCCAGGACACAGAGAGGGACAGACAACCAAGTCCTTTCCCAGCTCACTCCATCTATGGGATGGAGCCGCAGTAGGCGGGATGCTCCCTCCCTCCTTAGCTGCTCATCTCTGGAAAGATCCTCAGGACACACAGAGGGTGCTTTACTAACCACAACACCACCGTTGGGCACATCAAAGCTATCCATCCCACCTGAGGCGCCAGGCTTGGAAGTCAGAGAGAGACTCCCAAAGAAAAGTAGGGCGCTTTCTCCACCCCTGGATAAGTGGCCCCTGGAAAGACCCCTCTCCTCTTCAGACCCCGCAAACAAACACCCACCTCACACATGTATCTCCCAGCTATTTTCATGTCTAAACTTCCAAAGCTGTTCTTGCCTTTACTAGTTCATTTTCCTTGGTGTGTGTGTGTGTGTGTGTGTGTGTGTGTGTGTGTGTGTGTGTGTGTGTGTGTTTGTGTGTGTATGTGGTGTACATGCAGGTGTGTGTGTGTGTGTGTGTGTGTGTGTGTGGTGTACATGCAGGTGTGTGTGTGTGTGTGTGTGTGTGTGTGTGATGTGTGTGTATGTGGTGTACATGCAGGTGTGTGTGTGTGTGTGTGTGTGTGTGTGTGGTGTACATGCAGGTGTGTGTGTGTGTGTGTGTGTGTGTGTGTGTGTGATGTGTGTGTATGTGGTGTACATGCAGGTGTGTGTGTGTGTGTGTGTGTGTGTGTGTGTGTGTGATGTATGGTGTGTGCAGATGTGTGCTGATGCACACACCCAGGAGCATACAGAGGCTAGAGGAGGATGTCAGATGTCCTGAGCCATCATTGTGCTTTATTCCCTTGAGAATGGGTCGGTTCGTCACTGAACCAGCAGCTCGGCTGGCAGCCAGCAAGCCCAGCATTCTCCAGTCTCCACCCTCATAGCCCTGGGGTTACAGGCACCCACACAGCCACACCCAGCTTCCTGCAGGGGTGCTGAGGTCCTTGTGCTTGCATAGTAAGGGGTCTTACCCACAGAGCTACCCCCCCCAACTTCCGGGGAAACCTAAGTTCCTGACAATGGAAGCTGAAAACCCTCTATGTTCCTGCTTAGGAGCAGCCCGTGTTAAACACCCATTGTTTAGAGGCCAGACAAAATTCATGCCGGATCTATGGGACAGCAGAGTCCCACTGCTGGGTTCCCCCTTGTCCCACTGGGAGAGAGGTCTCTGTCCCCTCCTTGGCAGGCTACCAAGGTCTCAGCTCTGTGAGAACCTCCAAACTTGAACCTCAAGGCTGAGAATCAAAATATTTAACCACAGGCTCTGGCCCATGGCATTAGATGGCAGTTCTAAGCCAGCAAAGCCTTCTCTGGGCCAGAGGTGAAGCTGGCTGGCCGGTCACTTGGCAGCATGTAACCAGCAGTGTGGCAGCATCCGTGCAGCCAAGATTTCCCAGGAGGGTACTGCTGGGAGGTAGTTCAGTCTGAGTCAGTGAGCAGCCAGGTGGACTTCATATCAGGGGCCCTGACTAACCCATTGCATGTTCATTGAAAGAGCTAGGGGCCAGTGACATGGTTCTCCCAGATCAAGGCACTTTGCCGCCAACCCTGACGATCCGAGTTTGATCCCTGGGACCCACATGGGGGAAGGAGAAAACAGGCTTTTGAAAGCTGCCCTCTGCCCACACACACAAATAAATAAGTAAATAATATTTTAAGTTCGAGGGAGTCTGTCAGTGTAAACCAGACACCATTCAGTGCATGGTGATGACAGACACTGTCCTCATTAGCAGGAAAGCGGGGTCCATGGTGACACACAGCTGGAGCTTTGGGTAGTGTCCCTAAATACAGGGATCTAGATCGTTTTTTACCACCTCTTCTGTTGGAAGTGTGAGCTACAGGATATTTGTTCATTTTCTAAGCATCTGTGGGTTGCTGTGTGGTAGCTGATAGTCTGGACACTAAACTATGATGATGACAGACACAGCCTCTGCTCTCCACTGCTGGTGTCAGGTGGGAAAGGGGGAGGGGACACAGCCAGGGGCCTGGGGCACAAAATAAAAACGGAATCTCAGCCAGGTGTGGTGGTGCAGGCCTTTAATCCCAGCACTCCTGAGGCAGAGGCAGGTGGATCTCTGGGAGTTCGAGGCCAGCCTGGTCTATGTAGAGAGTTTCAGGCCAGCCAAGGGAGAAGAAAAAGGATGATTCAGCATATTATAGGAAGACGATAATGTGGGGAGGTGGGTGAAGAGTGGCCAGGAAGTGTCTTTAGGTAAAACGTATAGGGAAGAGTCTTGGGGAGGTGACATCTGAGCTGAAGCCTGTGATGACACAGAGCTGGTAGAATGAAACTTGCTGAGTCTTCTAGGGAGAGGGCAGAGCAAGTGCAAAGGCCCTGGGGCAGGAAAGGGCTTGAGAAACAAAGAAAAAATACTTCTGTGGCTCTGTTAATGGGAGCAAGCTGGGAGCGATTACAGAATTACTGTTAATTTCCTTAGATGCCATAATGATGGGAAGGCCATCTGGGAAAGCAGCATACTCCTCGGAGATGCCCGCTCCTGTCCTGAGGGGTAATGGCGTCACTGTGTCTGCAGTCTCCTGCCAAGGAACCCAGCAACATATCAAGCCCACATAATAAACATAATCAACTGTGGCCTCAGGTGAGGGTTCAGATGCCTCCAGTGTTTGTATTTGAGGGATATGATGCCCTCTTCAGGCTGTTGAGGGCATTACACACATGCACATACCCACACACAGACACACTTGTAGATAATTAAAAAAAAAAAAAAAAAAAAAAAAACCCTTAAAAAGAAAAACCCCTTTGTTCCACCTAGTCTGCAGAGAGGCCTCTCTCTGTCCAGGGCCTCATGGCTGTTTTTATTATCAGCTCCACCTGTCCTTCACACTGTTGGTACACCCTCGTTGACCAGGGCCACACAGGGGACACAGAGGCACACATTTAAACTTTTTGGCCTGTTTCTCCGAAGGAAAAAAAAAAAAAAAAACAATGGAATAACACCAAACAATGAGTCCATGTGTCTCCATGACCTGTGGCCTTTGAAGAGTGTCTTAACCGGGGACTGTCCCACGCTTTCCCTGGTAAGAATTCACAGTAAACACCATCACTCTTTGCGATTGCTCGAGGCAATTATAGTGGTTTATAATTCTCCTCCCTCTCAAACTAGCCCTTGATTCCTAAATGTGCACTTTTAGGCGTCAGGCGTTAGAATAAATTAGACTCTACAATTACATGTAATTAAAGGGGGAAACGGCTGTGGAGATGCAAAGATAGCTGTGTTTTGCTGAAGTAAAGCCTGTCTGTGACCGTGTGCTGCCCAGGGAGGCCACATGAAATACAATTAGTGTTCTGTTTTCATGGGGACTTGTGGAGCTGCTCTCACGGTCACGACATCTGAAGATATACACAAACAGTTTCACGCTAATACCAGGGTATTTCTCCCGACAAGACAACTTGAGTTCTAAGATTTCAGCAGAACTAACCACAAATTCATACTGTTTTGCAAGATACTCAAATTTGTATTTTAAAAGCCCTGCAAAGCCCATCTCCATTCAGGAGCTGGGGAGATTGATCTCTACCCTGGGAGGGAACTCAGGCTTCTCTTGGAGGGGCGAGTCACAGTCAAACTTGCATGCATTATTAAAGCCACCTGTGCCCCAGAGCATGGGGCCTCAGCCGGAGCCTCCAGTCTGCAGCCATGTCCCTCCGTTTAGTGTTTCTCCTTTACACGCCAATTTGTTTCAGACATGGTAAAAGGTTGTCTTTTATAACCCTCGTAAACTACCATTGACTCTGGCCCAGATGGCCAGAAATTTTAAACAATCTGACTGGGTTTCAACCTGTGTGCTGGGATGCAGAAAGGTTCAGAAAGAGGCATGTGGGTTCCCACCATCACCAGAGAGTCAAGGAAGTAAGAACGGGAAGGACCCCAGAGTGTGGGTAGGACCCATGATGTCCTGTATAGCAAGCCACCAAGGGACTCCCACAGGGGAAAAGCCAGGCTTGGCGCATCAGAACAAAGTTGGTCAAAGGTAAGCCAACAATGGAGTGCGGGCAGCCTGAGGAGCTTACAAGGCTCCACAGTTGTCCAGCTGCGGCATTTGTAGTGATGAATGTCATCAGGGGCACAGGGAACACAATAGAAAACTGGCCTTAGACCACATGCTTAGAAAGGCAAGGACTGGAGACTCAGGAAACCCTGAAGGTCTTGAGGACTCTGTTTAGCTCACCCTGGCCAGAGTCGAATCCTGGAAGAGAACATGACTCCCCAGGCTGGGGGACATCTGACACTGAAGCCCCTCACGTCTTCAGACAGACACAGAAATTCTTGAGTGGCGCCAAAAGTCCTCAGCCACCTGGAAGGAGCCTGGGCCACAGGCTGAGGCCCAGACCAACAGGGTTAGGAGTTCACTAAGAATTAGGGGAAGACACGTGCCTGGAGAGACTTTGCAGACCCCTCTGGGTATCTTAGCTGATGAGAGTGCCATGCATACAGGCTTGTCCTTAAACTCTGTCCTCTCCTCAGTAAAGAATGAGCAGGGGTCAGGTGCTGATGTTGCCATCACTGGGTTTGATCTTTCTATTGCAACAGCAGAAAGAAAGCATAAGAGAAATCATGTGATATCATCTTCCTCCAGTGCCCAGTCCCAACTGGGTGACTTCAAGCCTCCTTCTTTCCTGGAATTTCTGGTGGACACACCCATGTGCAGAGAGAACCACTGTCTGGAGGAAGGGCAAGGGAGTGGTCATACTGTGGTTCTTGAACTGTTTTGTGGTATAAATCCCCAACTTCTAGAACATTCTCCAGAACCTCACAGCAAATAGGACGCAGGGTTCAGCCCTGACCCCCCCCCCACACACACACACACATACTCCCTTTCCTGCCCTGATGGGACACTGGGGTCTGGCTAGAAAACCACTGCTGCAGTGAGGTACCTGGTTCAAAGCCAGGCACAGCCGCTGCAGTGGGGTGGAAGGGGACAGGGAGCTGAAAGTCACCTGCCCATCCACAAGTGGGCTGGGGTCAAGACCCTAACCTCGCTGAGCATCCACGTTCTCCAAAGTTTGGGGATGAAAATGGGATGACCAGGTGCAAATGCTCTTCAGATGGCCACAGAACCTGCTGGAAAGGTGCTTCCTGGGAGGAGGAACCCAAAGCACATGGGGCCCAGAGCGAGCAGTGTTGTAAATATAAAATTACATGTTACAGAGAAAGAAAAGAATACAAAAAGATCTCACTTATACTTGTCTGTTGTTGTTTTGAGTGCCTCTGAGACAGTCTCACTACATAGCATGGTTTGACTGTGGGCAATCCTCCTGCCTCAGCCTTCCTAGTGCTGGGGTCACAGTTGTGAGCCCCAATAATACTGTTTCAGTTGACTGTACAAAGACATGATGTCAAAACTGATTACACCTGCTTTGCTACCTGTTTGCTTGCTTATTATTTATTTATTTATCATTTATTTTGTTTTCTAAGACTTTTTCTTCTTGTTTGTTTTTTTTAAAAATGGGTGTCCTGGATCTCCAGCTGGTCTCAGACTCACTAGTAGAAAAAGGTGACCTTGAATTTCTGATCCTCCTGCCTCAGGCTTCCCAGCGCTGGGATAGCAGGCATGCATCACCACACTTTGTAGTGCCAGTTCTCAGAAGCTCTCAGTTATAGGAGTGGCCTGACATGTGCATCCTCTGAACAGTGCTGGGGGAACATGGCCCTTCCTGACACTCGCATCCACTGAACAGTGCTCCAGAGAACAGGACCCTTCTTATACAGCAATGAGGCTGGAAGAAATGGGGGTGTCAATTTTTTTAGTTCATGAAAGCGAATACTCTGACATTCTGTATCCAGCCACAACTGTACAACTGACTGGCCAAACGTGGGACCTGCCCCTGGCTTGGAAAAGCAAGTTCAGGGTTAGTACAAAGAGGAGTCTAGAGCCCTCAACCCAGTCAAAACAATCCATTTGAACTTTAGATAAACAGCAAAGGTTTTTTTTTCTAATCTCCATGGGTGCCCTGTTATTTTTACTTATTAAACTTGACAACACTATCCATCAGGAAACCAGAAAAATCCCACCAGGGAACGGAGGATTTGGAAAATAAGTACAGCCTGGGGTTTCAGATACAACGCCCGAGCTCGGCTTCTTGGGTTCAGATCCTGATCCATTGCTTGTAACTGTCTGACCTTGGGCCAATAACTTGGAACTGCTCTGTGTCTTGGTTTCAGTGTCTATAAATGGATAGAACACCACGGAGGATTTTCAGGGTTACGTTTCCACTCGAGGCCAGCGCTGCTCCCCCGCAGGGTCGGTTCCCCCCAGCTCATCAGCTTTACTTTCTTCAGCTCTGGTGGGCTCTGTGGCCTCTCTTCACCCACCCCAGGCAGCCAGTGCCCCTCAGGCATCTGGTGGCTGGGGGGG
Source organism: Onychomys torridus (assembly GCF_903995425.1). NCBI lineage: Eukaryota > Metazoa > Chordata > Mammalia > Rodentia > Cricetidae > Onychomys > Onychomys torridus. Next base: position 115,345,901 of record NC_050446.1, read on the forward strand.
GGGGGGGGGACAGCAGAAACCGCGCAGACAGCACCACCTGGAGTTGAGTTTTCCCTTTACCAAGGGAGCCTGCCTCTCCTTTCTTTCCCACTCCCGGTCCATGTCTGGGCAACGCTTCTGCTTTCGCTTGAGCTCAAGTTAATTTCTCAGAGAGCTTCGGAGGCGCGTGGGAAGGTCCCGGGCGCGTGGGCAGTTCCTCCCGCGATCTAGCTTGGGGATCAGCCCGAGCCGGCGTCTCCAATGGCAAGTGTGTGCGTGTGTGTTTAGAGACGAGCGCTGGGCTTTCAGCAAAGGCAGCCGGGTGTTTGCAAACCCGGGCGAGCCCCTGTAAAAGCGGATAAAAGAAAACATTTATTAACGTGTCATTACGAGGGGCAGCGCCGGGGCCCGGGCTGTCGTACGCCTCAGGGAACACTTGGCTCCTCACGGCTAGGAGGGAGGAGGACGAGAAAGCGGAAAGAAGCTGGATTCTCTGCGCGCCAGCCCCGGGGCCTGATCCATGGCCCTCGCGACTTCGCGCCAGTGTCTGGTGGACTAAAGAGATGCGCCCCCGGTCCGAGTGGCACACACGCGCGCACACACGCACGCGCGGCCCCGGCTCGCTGGCAGCTCGCTGCTCAGCGCACAGCGGCTTCAACTCCGCGCCCAGGGCGAGCGGGAGCGGGTGCGGGTGAGTGCGCCCGGGGCCCGCGAGGGTGCGCGCTCGGCGGCGGGAGCGCGGCCGGCCACCGGCTCGGCAGGCAGCAGGCCGGGAGCCGCTGGGACTTCGGGCCGGGGCGCGGGGCGACCGCGGAGCCGGAGGTGAGGCGCGATGGCTGGGTCGCAGGGTCCCCGGCGGGGCGGGAGGCGGCCGGGTCTCGGGTCCTGGCGCGCGCGGAACCCGGGGCGGGCGGGGCGGAGCAGAAGCCGGGTTGCGGCGGCGGCGGCGACTGGAGCAGCGGCAGCGCGGAGTCCCCTACGCCCCGCGGCCCGGCCCGGCTGCGGCAGAGGCGCGGTGAGGCCGCGGGAGCCGCGCGGTGAGTAGGGCGCGGGACCCGGGTCGGGCCCGGATCGCGGATTTCAGGGCGAGCACGGCTCAGGTGAGCCCACCAGGTCCCCGCCGCCCGGCTCCGGGGCGGGTGGCACCGGGAGGCTTCGGCGCCGGCTGGCCACAGGGGGCTGACCGGTTTGACCCCGTCTGTGAAGCTGGGCAGCTGGGGGAGGACTTCTCGCCGCGCCCTGGTGGTCCCCAGGGTAGGGCGCCTGGACCCGAGGGCTACAGGAGCATGGCCGGGTTGACCCCTTGGGGTTTAGACCCAGAAGGCCAGTTAGATGCCAGGCCACGTGCAGCTTGTCTGGGCAGGACCGGAGCAAGCAGGGACTAGGAGCTCGCAGAACCGAGGACAAATGAAATCGAAAAACTTCTCCCGCGCCAGGTCAGACCCATCGCCCCGCAGACCTGCGTCCGCCTCGAGCTCCGGAAGCCCGAAGGGGACGCTGCAGCGGGGACTGCGAGTTCATTTAGAGTAGTTCATTCATTCATTCGACAAGCATTTATGGAGCTTTGAGCGTGCCAGGCACGGAGTGTTACCCAGGGAAGCGTGGATGGCAGTGTTAGTCCCTACGAGGGCGGCTGGTGGCGAGAGGAGACTCAAAGTGGGCAAACCCGCGGTCTCCTTGGTGGCCACTGTCTGGCGGGGTCCCTGAAAGCCTGTCTCCCCACACAGTAGGAATGGTCTGCACAGAGTGTGGTTATGGTGACCCCCCCACCTCTCCCCACTTCCTGAAAGTTCTGAGCGGCCCCACCCCTTCAGGACTGGCTCTCCTGCAGCTTGTTTTAATCACTTTTTGAGTTAAAAGTCAATATTTAATTAACCAAGTAATTACATTCAGCTTACGTTTGATTCTAGATATTTGCTGTGTCTGTGGGGACGGCTGCCCTCTCCATCTGTCCCTGCCTCTTTCCCACGGTATACCCCCAAGCTACTCTGGAGGTGAGTGACAGAGAGCAGGTGACACCGGCTCTCCCTAGGGACACCCTGGATTTTTTTCTC